>NC_092875.1:198104968-198415135 GCF_028372415.1 Notamacropus eugenii | reverse complement strand
TCATCATTCAATTGAAACTTTTCTTTCTAAAGTTAGTGATCTTAACTGCCAAATCTAATGACTCTTCTCAATATTTTTAGTCATTCTTTAAACTTCTTGAGGGGGCACGTAGGGGGCTCAGTGGATAGAGCACTGGGTCTGGAGTCTAGAAGGTCTGCATTCAAATCCATACCTCTGACACTAGCTGTGTGACCCTGAGAAGGTCACTTAACCCTCTATGCCTCATTTCCTCATCTGTAAAGTGAACTGGAAAAGGAAATGGCAAACCGCTCTAGTGTCTTTGCCAGGAAAACCCCACTGAAGAACTACTTAACAATTATCCTCCTTGATCTATTTGCTGTCTTTGATACTGTCGGTCAACCTTTTCTCTTGGATGTAGTTGTTGTTCATTCTTGTCTGACTCTTTGTGACCCCATTTGGGGTTTTCATGGCAGAGATACTGGAGCGGTTTGCCATTTTCTTCTCCAGCTCATTTTACAGATGAGGAAACTGAGGCAAACAGGGCTAAGTGACTTGCCCAGGGTCACCCAGTTAGCATCTGAGGCTGGATTTGAACTTGGGTGTTTCTGACTGCAGGCCTCAGGCCTGGTGCTCTGTCTACCTCTATCTGCTATACCCCCTCTTGCTGTCCTCTCTTTAAGTCTTCGTGATAATGCTCATTCTTGGTTCTCCTGGTTAATCTCTTTTTTTGATGTTCTGTTATATGGCCACTAACTGTGGGTGTCTCCCAAGGCTCCGTCCTAAATGTTTTCTCTTTTCACCCTGTTCTTGGTAATTTCATCTTTATGCACATGATTCTCAGATCTCTATATCCAGTCCTAACTTCTCTCATGAGATACAGTCCTACATTATCAACTGCCTTTGGGATATCTCAGATTGGAAAACCTTTAGGCATCTCAAACTAGCATGTCCAAAACAGAATGCAACATTTTTCTTTTAAGAAAAATAATTCTTTCAGTTATTAAAAATTGGTTTTTCTCTCCCTCCCACTTATTCCAGTGGGAAAAAAAAGAAAAAAACTCTTGTATAAATATGTGTAATCAGGCAAAACATATTTCATACCTCATTATATTATCAGCCTTTCCTCTAAGCCCTTCCCAGATATTCTGTTGCTGAGGGCACCACCATTCTCCCAGTCACCCTGGCTCACAACTTTGGTGTCATCCTTAACTCTTATACTCATCTCCCATATCCAGTCTTGTCAAATCTTGTCTTTTCTACCTTCACAACATCTCCATCATATATCCCTTTCTATTCATACAGATGCTTATATGGGTCCTCACCACCACATGGTAACCCAAAATATCAACATTACCTTGAGCTGTATTTAAAAAGCCATCATGCCAAAATAGGAGGGGTAATAGCTCTTCTGTACTCTGTCTCGGTCAGATCATACCTGGAGTTCAGGTCTGGCTGCCACATTTTAGAGAGGATACCAGTGTATTTGGAGACATGTACAGGAGAAGGCATCTAGTGTGGTGAAAGACTTGCAGGTAATGCTACGTGAAAAGGAGCACATGTTGTTGAATGTGCTCTAGAGAAGACAAGCTAGGGATATGAGAGCTTTCTTCTTGGCCCCAGAGAACAGACTAACAATTAGCTTTGTCTAAAAGTGTAATGGATTGCCTTGGGCGATGGTGGGTTCTTTCTTAATGGATTTCTCCAAATGGAGGCTAGCTGACTTCTTGTCAGGGGTGTTGTTCACTTCACTTTCTTGCTACTCTCTCTCTTCCCCTCATGATATGGCTTCTAACCCTACCCCTCCATTCTATTGTAATCACTGTCTTTTCTTTATACCCTGTATTTTCATGTTTCCTTACCTGTGCTGATGCTGTTCTTTATTTGTTGATAGTAATACTGATCTGATGATTTAATAAACTTTTGAGTGATCCTCAGACCTTCACTAATTCAAGTTTAGCATTGAATATTAAAATAGCAGACTGCAACTTAACTTAAGGTACTATTCTGTTGCAGGTAACTATATGTGGTAACGAGCTTTGCCTTTTGAACTCACACTTTGAGAGCACCAGAAACCATGCTCGGGAACGAATGAATCAGCTAAAAATGGTGTTAAAGAAAATGCAAGAGGTCCCAGAGTCAGTTACAGTTATATTTGGAGGTGATACAAATTTAAGGGACCATGAAGTGAGTTACAGTGTATCATTTCAGCGTTTCATGTGGTAAACTAGTTGATTTTCTTTTCTCTCTTGTGTGACCACAGAATTTCAGAGCTGTAAGGAACCTTGGTGGTTTTCTAGTTCAGCCTATAACTGAAAAATAATCACCTTTGTAGCCAGTGGTCATCCAGGCTTGACTTGAAGAATTCCAATGGGGGACTTCTTCCCAAGACAGCCTATTCTACTTTGAAGTAGCTTCACTTGTTAGGAAATTTTTCTTATGTGATTCAATCAACAGGTATTAAGCCTGTCCTGTAGGCCAGGGATTGTGCTAAGCACATGTACAAACCAGAGGAAAGTCAGTCCTTGCCATGAAAGAGCTTGCCTTCTACTTGAGAGGACCCTTGTTGGCTTCTTTGCAACAATAATTGGTAATTTGACCCACTCTATTAAGCCCAGGTCTTTAATTGATCTGTTATATGCACAAACCATTATGTATATCAACCCAGTTCTGCAGTTATTGACTGAGTTGTCTGCTGTGTGCCAAGTATTCTTTTAGGTAGAATGAGATATATAAGAAAGTATAAGACATGATCATTAACCATAAGGATCTTATAATTTTGTTAGAGAAACAAAACATGAACTAGGTAATGATCTGAGAGTTTATAATTAAGTACCAAAAGAAGTCATACAGACAATACCTTCTGAAGGAGTTCAGAGCAAGGAATAGTCAGTGTAGACCTGAGTAGTCAAGGAAATCTTGGAGTGGCAGTATGTCCTAGTAGACACATGTGGTGTCAGAAAAACCTGGCTACCAGTCCTTTCTGAGACGTGTAATAGATGTTTGACCACAGCTTCTAGGACACTAGACCCAATGACCACTAAGGTCCTTTCTAGCTCTGAATCCCTGGTCCTGTGATTTGAGGTGGTGGTACTTGACCTGGGCCTTAAAAGGGTGGGTAAGAGCTGGATAAGCAGAGAATAAGGAAGTGGGAAAGGAAATTCTATATGAGAGGGGAAGGAAGGAAACAAGCATTTATTAAGTGCCTACTATATGCCAGGCAATATCTTAAACACTTCACAAATATTATCTCATTTGATCCTCACACCTTGGGAGATGGATGCTATTATTATCATTCTCACTATATAATTGAAGAAACTGAAGCAGACAGGTTCTTGATCACTGAGTAAGTGCGTGAAGCTGGATTTGAACTCATATCCTGGGATCAGCCTTGACTTTCCTTTTTACTTCCTGCTCCATAATTTATGCCACAGTGAAATTAAACTAAAATGTAGGTATTTGTTCACTTCTGCTCTACCACAAAAGGGTGTTCTAATTAAATTAAACTTCCCATTCTGTGCTCATCTGCCTCTCCAAATCAAACAAATAATTTTCATCTCCAGCCCCAGTGACCTTATACCTTAGTTCACACATCTAATACTATGTAAGACCAGACTTTTTCTGGAACTCCTGGCAGTCTATGGATGTAATAAAGCATGGTGTACTATGGTGGCATGTGTGCTGGACTTAGAGTCCCAACTAAGACTAGTGGTGTAGCTTAGAGTCCCAGACCCAGCTATATTAGAGGTATGACCTTGCACAGGTTACCTGACCTATTTAAACTTATTTCCTTATCTATAAAACAGGAATATTAATCATGGCAGTCCTGAGGAAAGTGCATTGTAAAGAAAGTGCTCAATTTCTGTATAAATGTAGGTTTTCATTAGAACAGTCCTCCTTATTAATGCTCAGATGAATTGTGGCACTCTTTCTAGTGTCCTTAAGCTCAGCTCAAGTGCTACATCTTATGTGAAGTTTGCCCTGATGCTCTCAGCTTCTAATATTTGACTTCTCAGATCACTTTGGATTTATTTTGGCCTTAGTTAGAAGCATATGTGTTGTCTTCTCTGGTGAAATGGAAGGCAAAGATGGTTTGATTCTCATCTTTGATCTTTGATGTCTAGCATAGTACCTGGTATATTATTAATTGCTTTTAAAATTCTCAAGAATGAAATACAGTAAGTATTAGAAAAACTGCAGGAATCTTGAGGGAGAAGAATTGTAACTGGACTGTGCTTGGAACATATACAGGGTGTCACTTGTTGAACTTTTTTCAGGTCAGGAGTGAAGATTTGCTTTTTTTATTCCAAACCATAAAACAAAATAATTTAGATTACAAAGGAAACTTGTTATTTTGAAATATAGTTATCAAATTTGTTTTTAAAAGCATGTTCATGGACTCCAGGTCCAGAATCCTTGGTGATAACACTCCTGTAATCCCTGCTGTTAGGGCAGGTTGTGACTGGTGGATTGCTTGAGTTTTGGAGTTCTGAACTGGAATCTGCTATGCTAATTGGATGTCTGCACTAAGACCATCTCCAATATGATGAGCCCCAGATCAGAAGTGGAATAGGTCAGAACTTTCATGCTGATTAGAATTGGAGTCAGGCTCACATGTGACTACTGGATTTTTTGGCCTGAGTTAGGGAGACCTAGTCTCTAAAAATAAAAATTAAAAAATAAAAACAACAAAGACTCTCTGCCCTATAATGAGGGAAATGGAGGAAAGTTTCACAAAACAGCAAGTTATTTACCCTTTTTTCAGCCTAACTCACAAGTAAATACTTGTGTTTTTTCCTATGACTGTGTAACAAAGTTGTTTTATGTTGAGTTGTCTAAGTATTTTGTAAACAAATGGTTTAACTGTTTTAATATTACATGTTGCATCTAAACAAAGTAAGCTGATTTTTTTAGACTGTAAAAAAAATTGATGAAAGGCCTTTCCTTTTTTAGGTTTCTAAATCGGGTGGCTTGCCAGAAAAAATTTTGGATGTTTGGGAGTTTTTGGGCAAACCTGAACATTGCCGTTACACTTGGGATACACAAGCCAACACTAATTTGGCAATAGAGGCTACCTGTAAACTACGGTTTGATAGAATATTTTTCAGACCTGCGGCAGAAGGTTGTCACATTGTTCCACGCAGTTTGGACTTAATAGGATTAGAAAAACTGGACTGTGGCAAATTTCCCAGTGATCATTGGGGTCTTCTATGTGGGTTTGATGTAATACTGTGAATATTTTTCAGATATGTATTTTTTTAAGTCTGTTGTACAGTTTTCTATCAGATTTCTTGCAAATACTTGATGACGTTTTGATCCTCTTTGGAAAGATGTGTTGAATATCACCTAAGAAGCTGGATCTTTGCTGCTCTATTATTGTTTCTCCTTGTAGATTCATCCTACATATTTTTTCAAAAGTCTACTTTTTTCTCCCTCTAAGAACTTACCTTTCAAGTAAAAGAACTTTTTGAGTTGGCCTTTTTGTTTTTCCTCCAGTCTCTGTGGTTAAACTGGATGAATGAAGACATGGCTTGCTTAGTCCCCAGCTCTGGTGCTGCTGCTACTATTGCTGTGAACTTTCTTGATGATGGGACTTGGGCTTTCCTTGTCTTCATCTTGACCATTTCCTTAACAGGCTACTGGAAGGATAGCATGAGTAAATAACAATGAGAAATGGGATACATTTGTTTTCATTCTGTCTCCCTGAATTAACAAAAGAAATAATGTGTAATGGTAAAAGGCAAATGGAATTTACACATCACTGTATTTCCTCTGTAGTGACTGTGTGGGAGGAAAATGTAAATGTGTTAATAGTGATAATAATAGTTTAACATAAATAATCTTATCAGAAAATTGTGGATAATGCAATTAATCCAATCATTTAATAAGCCATGAAACATGTAAGAATGTATCTAGTTAAGTTTGAAAAAATTGCCTTGTGTTTTGATTAAATTGTATTTTTAATTAAAGAGTATAAAAGAAACCCCATTATTGCTGTCTACTTTTGAGTCACATAGAATCTAAACTAATTTTCTCTCCCATTATTTGACCCTAGAACAAAGATGAAAAAAAGAAGATTGGATTCAGGTAGATGTTAAAAATGAAACCATTTCTGAACAACATGTTTTGGATAATCTGCTTTCATGGGTAAATGAGTCAGTGACCCTACCTTACCTTCATACTTCTTGCCCTTTAATTAGTTAAAAAAGTAGAATCCAACCTTTAGTTTGCAAACAGGTTTCTGCTTTAGGTTCTTTGACTTGGATCTGTTGAAGTTTTGCTAGATTGTCATGTTTACCCAACTGTTCTGCCTAAATGTGACTAAGGAAACTACTTTTTTCTTGCTTAACAGTTTGCAGAGATTAAATTGACTACATAGCATAGCACTGTGACTCAAGAGTGAGGAATATATTAGTAAATAAATCATCTGATTTTACCGTGTTTCCCTTCCTCGAAGCCAGAACAATATGTTACTGGGTATTGTGAGACTGAGTCAACTTTTACATGCTTTAAGCTATTTGAGAGGAAGTTCAGATGTGCAAAAGATACCAATTATAGTAACTGCATTTCACTGTTGTTTTAATTGTTTACCTTTCTTCTCGAGTTACTTTGAGGTTAAAATAATTTTATTTTTGGCTCTAAAATGGACTTACTGAGTGACTTTGAGTAAGTCATTTCAACATTGCATGTCATTTTCTGGTTATTTGTTTCCTCATAGTACACCAGTGTTGTCTAGGTCTGAAGGCTAGGACCAGGGTATGGACCAAAAGAGAAGAAAATATGAAAGAGAGCCAGAAGTCACATTTTGCTCAGTGTTACAAGTTGTTTGAATGTGGGAGGAGGGAGACAGAGGGCAGAGCAGAGACAGTGAAAGGCAAGACTGGCCTTGATGCTATAGAATTTTAAACTGTTTTGAAATAGTGCTAGTTTATGACGTCTTTATTGATTGGTTGATAGATGTTGACTATCTCCACTACCTGTTTGACGTTCTGCCATTAGAAATTAATTACTTGAATGAACTTGATTGCTTTTGGCCTTCTGTAGACCTTTATTAAAATGTAAACAATAATGAGAGCATAGTATAGTGGATAGAAGGCTACCTCTCAGTCAGGACAACCTAGATTCATATCCAGCCTCTGATATGTACTGGCCTTGTGAAATGGGACAAGTCACCCTCTTAGTACCCTGGTTACTCTAAGAATAAGAGTACCAACACTCCCTCCACTTTGATCTTGGCTTGTAGCCTTTTCAAATTGAAGAACTTACCATCAGTACGATAGCTGATCTTGATGTCATGTTCATCCTCATTGAAAGCATTTGTCAACATGGCTGAAAACATCATGCTAAAAAGCATGGGAGCAAGCACGCAGCCTTGTTTCACTCTGTTGGTGACTGGGAAGGCACAAGAGCATTGTCCATAACCTGAATCTGGGCAAATATGCCATCATGAAACTGACGTTCAATGCTGATAAACTTCTCTGGGCAACCAAATTTTGACATAATTTTCCATAAGCCCTCACATCTAATAATGTCAAAGGCATTGGACAGATCTACAAATACTGCGTACGTATCTCTTTTCTGCTTCTGGCATTTCTCCTAGAGTTGTCAGGCAGCAAACACCATATTGACTATTCCTCAGCCCTTGCTGAAGTCACACTGGCTTTCAGGTAGATGACCACCTTCCAGGTGAAGGATCAGCCTGTTAAGGAGGACTCTAGCAAGAATTTTGCCAGCAATGACTAAGAGAGAGAGTCCTCTGTGATTGTCACAGGACAATCTATTCTTTTTACCTTTATGGAGATGGACAGTGGAGGCGTCCTTGAACTCCTGGGGGATAACCTCTTGCCATACAACCTGGAAAGTTTCAGTCAGCTTTTGTGTGAGCAATGGTCCCCCTCCCTTGTAAATCTCAGCTGGAATAGAATCAGCACCAGGTGCTTTGCCACATGAAAGGAGCCTAATGACCCCCAAAACCTCTTCTTTAATTAGAAGTTCAGCTAAGAAGGGATTGATTTCAACCTGAGGTAAATGGTCAGTGGCCTCAGCATTGATTGATGATAGTCTGTTGAGAACACTATGAAAGTGTTCAGCCCATCTCTCTAGGATCATGGCCTTAATCCCTAATCAATGTATCTCCATCAGCATTGAGTAGTTGTGATGCACCATAGGTTTTTGGTCCATAAATAGCTTTCAGGGAATCATAAAATCTCTTTGGATTGTTACTATCAGCATAAAACTAAATTTCATCTGCCTTTTTACTGATCCAGGAATCCTGCATCTCTTTAAGGTTTGCTTGTACTTTACTTTTGGTAGAATTCAATGCTGCCTTCTTAGAGTTGGATGAACTGTCCTGCTGGTAAATCCTGTGGAGTTCTCATTTTTCATTTAGCAGCTTCTGAATTTCCCCATCATTTTCTTTTTTCATTTATTTATTTTTGTTTATTTATTTGATTATGACTTTCATTTCCACAAAATTTTGAGTTACAATTTTTTTCCCCATCATCTCCCTCACCCCATAATAGCTTGCATTCTGATTACCCCTTCCCTCAATGTGCCTTCCCTTCTATCACACCCCACCCTTCCCTTATCCCCATCTTCTCTCTTTTCTTGTAGAGCAAGATAGATTTCTATACCCCTTTACTTGTATTTCTTATTTCCCAGTTATATGCAATAACAATTCTCAACATTCATTTCTAGTACTTTGAATTCCAACTTCTCTCCCTTCCTCCCTCCTCACCCATCCCCACTGAGAAGGCAAGCAATTCAATACAGGCTATTATGTGTTGTTTTGCAAAAGACTTCCATGACTTATGTTGTATAAAACTATATTTCCCTCCATCCTACCCTGTCACTCTTTTATTCTATTCTCTCATTTGATCTTGTCCCTTCCCAAAAGTGTTTACCTCTAGTTACTCCCTTCTCATTTGCCCTCCCTTTTATCATCCCACTTGTCCCCTTCTCTCCTACTTTCCTGTAGTGTAAGATAGATTTTCATATCAAATTTAGTGAGCATGTTATTCCCTCCATATGTGAAGAGAGTAAGCTTCATTCCCCTCACCTCCTCCCTTTTCTCCTCCCTTGAACAAAATTTTTATCATCTCTTTTATGAGTAATAATTTGCCCCATTCCATTTCTCCCTTTCTCTTCCCAATATATTCCTCTCTCACCCTTAATTGTATTTTTTAATAGATATCATCCCTTCTGAATCAAACCTGTGCTCTCTGTCTATGTGTGTGTGTGTGTGTGTGTGTGTGTGTGTATGTGTGTGTAATCCCTCCACCTACCCAAATACTGAGGAAAAGTCTCAAGAGTTACAAATATTATCTTTTTCATGTAGGAATGTAAACAGTTCAGCTTTAGAAAGACCTTTATGATTTCTCTTTCCTGTTTACCTTTTCATGCTTCTCTTCATTCTTGTGTTTGAAAGTCAAATTTTCTCTTCAGTTCTGGTCTTTTCATCAAGAATGCTTGAAAGTCCTCTATATCATTGAATGACCATTTTTTCCCTTGAAGTATTATACTCAGTTTTGCTGGGTGGTTGATTCTTGGTTTTAATCCCAGTTCCTTCCTATTCCTATTCCAAGCCCTTCAATCCCTTAATGTAGAAGCTTCCAGGTCCTGTGTTATTCTGACTTTATTTCCACAATAGTCAAATTGTTTCTTTCTAACTGCTTGCAATATTTTCTCCTTGACATGGGAACTCTGAAATTTGGCCACAATATTCCTAGAAGTTTCTCTTTTTGGATCTCTTTCGGGAGGTGATCGGTGGATTCTTTCAATATTTATTTTACCCTCTGGTTCTAGAATATCAGGGCAGTTTTCCTTGATAATTTCATGAAAGATGTCTAGGCTCTTTTTTTGATCATGGCTTTCAGGTAGTCCCATGATATTTAAATTGCCTCTCCTGGGTCTGTTTTCCAGGTCAGTTGTTTTTCCAATGAGATATTTCACATTATCTTCTATTTTTTCATTCTTTTGGTTTTGTTTTGTAATTTCTTGGTTTATCATATAGTCATTAACTTCCCTCAGCGCCACTCTCATTTTTAAAGAACTATTTTCTTCAGTGAGCTTTTGAACCTCCTTTTCCATTTGGCTATTCTTTTTAAAGCCTTCTCCTCATTGGCTTTTTTGGACCTCTTTTTCCAGTTGAGTTAGCCTATTTTTAAAGGTGTTATTTTCTTCAGCATTTTTTTGGGTCTCCTTTAGCAAGCTGTGGACTCACTTTTCAAGCTGTTCTTGAGTCCATTACATATTCATTTTGGTGGTACTAGATGCAGAAGCCTTGACTTCCTCTGACAGTATGCATTGTTCTTCCTCATCCAAAAGGATGGAAGGAAATACCTTTTCATCAAGAAAGTGACCTTCTATGGTCTAATTTTTTCCCCCTTTTTTGGGCCAGTTACTTGACTTCTGAATCCTTGTCAACAGGAGGGTCCTACTACTCCTCCTCACCCCAGGACCATCCTCAGGGCTGAAATTCAGATCAGCTGCTCAGTTCCCCCAGGAGCTTTAGACAGAGTGCTTCACAGATAGGCTCTGCTGCTGCTGCTACCACAGCTTCCGCCTGGGGCCTGTGCTGGGAGGGACCCTGCTCCCCTCTCGCCCAGCTGGGAAAGCCCTCTCACTGTCCTTTGAAGCTTTCTTTGGTGCTTGTGGGTTGAGGGATCTGAGACCCTCCATGCTGGGAATTCTGCCCTGGAGGCCTGTTCTGGTCCTGTTCCCCCCAGTGTCCTGGGCTCCACTCCGCTCAGCGTCCTGTGGGATAGACCTTTTCTGTTGGCCTTCCAAGGTTACCTTTGGCTGGAAATGCCTTTCACTCTGTCGTTCTGTGGTTTCTGCTGCTCTAGAATTTGTTGAGAGTCATTTTTTACAGGTATTTTATGGGCTATAGGGAAATAGGTAGAGTATGTGTGTCTTTCTACTCTGCCATCTTGACTCCACCCCTCCCCATCATTTTCAACAAACCAGTCTTGGTGTTTGTGAGTGTTCTGACCCAGATGAGCAAATGTAGTGCCGTACACCAAATCTGTGAAAGCTGCCCACTCCTTTTCTGCTCCACTGTTGCCAATTGTGTTGGCTCAACTTTCTCTCCAAGTTAACAACAAACTGTTCATGCTCAGAGTAGAGCTCTAATTTGTTGACATTAATTCTTCAGGTAGTCATTTTGCCTTGGGGGCAGCACTTTTGATGAATGCAGATATTTAGCTTGGAAAAGATAAGTCTATGATCAGTCCAGCACTCAGCACCACACATTGCCATTGTCATTCTCATATCTTGTCTCTTTCTTCTTACAATCACATAGCCTATTAGATGCCAATGTTTGCTGTGAGGGCGCATCCATGAAGTTTTATTGCGTTTAGGTAAACAGAAAACTGTTGGTGATGTGGTCATCTGATGTGCAAGTCTTCAGCATCATAGTCTAGTCATCATAGACCAGTGGCAGGACAGAGTCAAGATGGCTGGTGATGGCTCAGGATGCAGTGGATGATCTTAGTGTCTTCGTTGTCTAACCAAGCTCTAAGCCTTCACATCGTCTGCTTCATCTGCCTTCATGGCTGTTGGAACAAATTGTTCTCATCTTCCATTCCACAAAGGGAAGTCTTCATATGGTTGGAGTAGACACCCTTCCTAACTCACCAGTAGGTTTGAGACCCTTTGGCTACCCTCAACCTGGTTTGGCCTGCCTGCTGAAATGGTTTACCAGGGTATGGCCGCTGCGCATGCTGCACCTTCTTGGAGCCACAGGTGAGACTTGGGTGGAACAAGGTGGAAAGAGCCTTGAAAATACCAAAAGTATTAGACCTCCCTGAATTAGACCCCAATTAGTGAGAATAGAAGAAATGTAAATGACTTCAGATAGGTGTTCAGGAATATAGTTTTGTTTGTAATAGGCTCTCACTGGTGTCTGGAATCTGGCTTCTTTTCAATGGTTGTAAAATGATATTTGCCATTAATAAGCAGGGACTACTGTCCACAATCCTCATTTCAACTAGTTCAGACTCAGTAGAGGCAGCCCTGCTTCCTCTGGCATCTCATATGGCAATTTGTACTTAGGTACTTACTAGGTATTGTAGTCATGTGTTTGAGTCATAGTGAGCTGAGAGATAATTTAGAGACCAGCCAGGGAGCTGTAAATTTGCCTGTCCTACTGACAGCATTGAAGATGGATTTGAGCTCAGATCCTCTGACTGCTTTTCACTCTTAAATGTTGCAATGAATAGAGTGCTGGGGCCTGGAGTCAGGAAGACCAGAGTTTAAATCCAGCCTCAGACATTTAGTGGCTGTGTGACCCTGGGAAAGTCATTTAACCCTATTTTCCTCAGTTTCTTTATCTGTAAAATGAACTGGAGAAGGAAATGGCAAACAATTCCAGTATATTTGCCAGGACAACCCCAAATTGGGTTACAAAGAGTTGGATATGACTGAAACAACTGAACAAAGAATAAGAGAAGGGACTGTTTTTGCCTTTCTTTGTATTTCCAGCTTGTAGGACAGTGCCTGGCACATAGTAAGTGCTTTAAAAATTCTTATTGACTGTGATAATAATAATAGCTAATATTTACATAGTGTGGAATGCTTTACCAATATTATCTTGTTTGACCCTCATAACAACCCTGGGAGGAAGGTGTTATCCCCATATTGCAGGCAGATGGGTTAAATGCCCATAGTCACACAGCTTGTCATTGTCTGAGGCTGGATTTAAACTCAGGTCATTCTCACTTCAGGTCCAGTACTCTATCCTTTGCTATCAAGAAGTCAGATTCCCAGTAAATGCCATGAGGTCAGAGATCATGTTTTATATAAACTTTGTGCTTCCTACTCCCACAGTGCTCTATATATGCTAAGTTCTTTTTTTATTTTAACACTCCAATAATATTTTTTGTCCCCAATTATATATCAAAACAATTTAAAGTTTTGAGTTCCAAATTCTGTCCCTTACTCACTCCCCTCTCCCCTCCCTAAGATAGTAAACAATCTGGTATAGGTTATACATGTGCAATCATACAAAATATTTCATATGGTAAGGTCTTAATAAATGTTGCATATAATTAAATGGGTTTCAGGTTGTCTCTTTTCATTTAGTCTGATATTCTTCAGCAAGAAACAAAATATATGTCAATACTCCACCCTATCCCTACCATGACTTTTAATTATGATCAGATGCTTTTATTGGTTTTAGCTCTGGGACAGAGTTGGGTTTTTATTATGAAACATACAGTTAAGATTACATTAATTTCACAGTGTCTTTCAGATAAGGCCTTAGGAATCATGGCTTTTTGAATTCAACCATTCATAAGGGATTTACAAAATCATCTGGGGAAAGAATTGAAGAAATCTATGGCAGCCAAAAGTCCAAAATTTATATTGAATGATTATCAAGGCAAAAAGGAATTACAATCTCATGAGAAGGGGGACTTCCCGCAAGACCGTGGGTGGTGTCAGCAAGGGAGTGCACCTGAACAGAGTGGAGTACAGCATTATATAGTCCCTAACTCAGAAGCCTACTAGCCTCTCTTCCCATTGGCTGGGAATCCAGGCATACAGTCTAAGCTCGGGAATCTACCCCAGAGACAAAGAACACAGAAAGGATCGTTGCTCACCAATGAGGGTTTTTGTTACCAAATATGGAACTTAAGGGAAGAATGCTGATGTGGCATTAAGGGGGTGGTGAAGGGGAAAGGTACATCAGGTCACGTGACCAGAAATTTGGTTGTTCTCCACCCTGGAGCATTTTATTTGCCTAAGGGGGATACTTATTTAATAAGGGCCAGAGCTTGAATTAAGAAAAACCTGGACCTAACAGCCTCTTTGTTCTCTGAAGTAAACTCAGAGAATACCTCCTCTGTCAACAAAGCCAGATGTGGCTAACTTAGCATTCTTTATGAGACCCTTAACCGAAGACACTATCTTGAGTAATGGGACTTTTTCCATATCTTAATAGTTTGTGGACATATACTATGTTATGGCATGTTAATGATAAAGAAAACACAGATATCCTGGGTCATAATTTCAATTGAAACTTTGTCAGCTCTGTTATTATATTTACAACCTATGCAATTAAGAAATTCCTTCCTATGGTCTAGTTAATCACTCATGGAGACCATAAATCTGAGGGACTCAGACCACCTTGGATTGTCCTAAAACAGATTTAAGCCTAGTCATTCTTGTATTAGGCCTGTATTAGTTTCTTCTAGCTCCATGATCATGTACTGCTAGCTTTAAGGGAATAAACTGTATGCATTTAGCCTGTTTGCCTTTTCTTAACCAAACTTTCAGGTTGACAGCCTTCTACCTTGAGAAGCCTCTAAGTTTAATTTGAGTAAGGGTTACAATATCCCACCCACACTATTGCCAGACTTGTTTCTTTCATCTTTCCTTTGAGCTTTACTTACTCTTAATCTTAAATTATGGTTGATCAGTTGGAGATACAGTACGAATCTTATAGCAATCACTGTTATGGTTGTTCAGTAATGTCCAACTCTTTGTGACTTCATAGTCCCATACTGTCCATGGGATTTTCTTGGCAGATACTCAAGTGCTTTGCCATTTCCTTCTCCAGCTCATTTTCCAGATGAGGAAACTGAGGCAAAAGGATTTAAGTAGCTTGCTAAGAGTCACACATCTAGGAGGTGTCTGAGGGCAGAGTTGAATGTTGGTCTTCCTGACCCCAGGTTTAGTGCCATTTAACTGCCTCTGTAGAAATCATGTGACTACAAAACAAGTCCTTGAGGGTCTAGGTCTCCCCCTGTCCCATTCAGAACCAAGGTTTCAAGCTGAGACAGCTCAGATGCTATTACTGCAGCTTTATATGCATTCACTTACATTATCTCACACCAGTTGTAGGTGCATTTCGTATTCCTTCCTCATCTTCCCTATCCCCATTGTTCCCTTATTTGTTAGGGAAACATAACCAGAGGAGGCAGCACATATCTGAGGAATGATCCCTAAGAATTCCATTCAGTCTCAAAGGAGTGTTCAAAAGCCCTCATCTGGAATTTTTCTAGGTTTCCAAACTTCCCAAGCATTCAAAGTAAAACATTAGAGAATAAGTGAATAAGAAAGTCATTGAATTTAATCCAGGATCCACTGCGTAACAACTCTATTTTCTCAGCCCTGGAGACTGAGAAGCAACAAACCAGAAAGGAGCAGGTGGAAGTGAGCTATTACAGGGTGGCACAGTGACAACCAAAGAGATAATGAAAAGCTGATTTCATGAAAAAGTTATGCACAGGACTGCATACTCACAATGATTACCTTGAGGAATGAGAATTGAATTCAGTAAATACATGGTGGGTATTAAGCACCCACTATGTCCGAGGCACTATGCTGGGGAACAGATAGAAAAACAAATTAGATACCCTGTCCTGAAGGAGTTTATATGGGGATAGTGGGGTGGGGGGAAGGGCTATGGCATTTAAGGCTTAAATCATGTCATAAATTAAGTATCCATATTTAAAAAGGCAGGAAAGTATGCAGTCCATTTTAGAAATAATTTCATCCCAAGTGGTAGTAGCCATCATTTACATAATACCTTAAAATTCACAATTTCTTTGCATACATTATCACATTTGAACCTCACAGTAACTGTGGGAAACAGTTGCTTTTATTATTCCCCTGTACAGATGAAGAAGCTGAGATTGAGAGGTTAAGTGACTTGCCTAGGGTCACACAGCTAATAAGTGTTTGGGAGATCTCCAAGTCCAGCACTAATTTTTTCTTAGATATAAGGGCCATTATCTTCCTCCTACCCCATGATAGTGAACATGCTTGTGTACTTTGAACCTTTCACAGTTCAGTGGGAAGCATAGAAATGGGAAGGAAAATATCATCATTTTGAAATGGGAAGATAGCTATCTGCCTTTCCCCCTACCAGATCATTGTAATGATTTATACCCTCGACCAATAAATATTTGGTCACTTTTTAAACTTGTGATCTGGACCTCTTGCACAGTGCCACTTACTATATTGTCAAAAATCTGCACCCACCTAGGACAGACAATTTTATACAGACGGATTTAGAAATGAACCTAAAGAAACTTGACCTCCGGTTCTAGGTTCCCTCCAGAGGAGTGGGAGTCTCTAAGGCCAAAGGCATAGGAACCTAAAATATAGAACTCAAAGGGCCCATTAGAGATCATTTAATTTACTCCCCCCTTTCAACAAATTATCAAAGTCCCAGACAGAAAATTACTTGCTCAAGGTCACAAGTGGTATTCAAACCCAGATCATTCTCTAAATCTAATCTTTCCTGTATAGCAGTGGTATCCGTTGTTCCCCAATCTTGTTGGCAAATCACACACATTAGATCCCCTTTTTATCCTCCAATGTCTTATGGTGTGCCCACAACCACATAGTACGGGAGTAGATGAGACAGGTGCAGCACTGTAGGAATGAACTCATTTGGGGAAGAAGGAGAGGCTACAAGCTTCCTTCTCCACACCCCATCTAATCACCTGCCCCCTCCCCATTTCCCCACTCATAAGCTCCAGTGCAAGTGCTGTCTCCTCCCCCGCCTGCCTAATTCCTTGTGTGTATGGGTGTGTACTTCCATTTTTAGGATGGTTGTATGTTTGTGTTAGATATTTGTGTGTTTTGTATGTGTATGAATTAATGAAAATGCATTTGCTTGCTTTATTTAGATGCCAAAGCACAGTGTTCAGCTGCTAGGAATACTGAAGCAAAGTAAGATTTTGTCCCTGTCCTCAAGGAGCTTAGATTCAAATAGAAGGAATCAAGTACAGAGAGGAATGGTGGCCAGGGAAGGGAGTTTTGGTCTGAGGAGTCACAGCGATGGTGAGTTGAACCACAGAACAGCTATTTGACACACCTTTTCTTTCTTTTAAAAATTTATCATTTATTTTTAACAGTTTTCAAAAAATTTGAGCTCTAAATGCTTTCCCTCTCTGTAACCCTTCCCCCACCCTCTGACAAGGCAAGCAATATTTCAATTATATATGTAAAATCAGACAAAACGTATTTCCACATTAGCCATGTCACACACCCCCAAAATGGAAGAAAGACAGAGAGAGAAAAGCGCACTTCAGTCTACACTCAGAGGTCGTCAGTTCTTTTGGGAGGTGGATAGCATTTTTTCATCAGAAACGTCTTTTCCAGAAGCATTGATAGCATTGATTTGATAGTTGATGATTTCGACCAGAGCTGGAGCTGAGAGAAGTCGCGAATCTGCAGGACTGTGTGAGTGTGTGTGTGGGGAGGAGGGGGTGGTGGTAGGGGGGAGGGGCGCGCGAACCCTCAGGTGTGTCGTGGTCGTTTCTCTGGGCTTTGAGACTGCATCTATGACTGGGTGTGTGCCTCCAGGGAGGAGGGAGGAGGGAGAGGCGCGGCGTGCGCGTTGCCTTGGTAACAGTGGTCCAGGCTGCATCACGCGCGCGCAGACCGGCACCTGCCAAAGCTTGCGCGGCCAAGGGGTCCAGGGCGCAGCGCGCCGAAGCTCCCCCCGCCCTCAGTTGTCCAAGCCGGTGCGGCCCGCTCTGGGGGAGGCGGGCGGTGCCCCTGCTGCAGCTGTGCCGCTGCCGCCGCCACCGCGGCTGCTCCTGCTCCCTCTGCCAGAGGTAAAGAGAGCAGCAGCCGCCGTCTCAGAACCGCAGGAAAACTACACCGGGCTCCCGAGTCTGCTTTGGACAGAGCCTTGTGTCGGGAGGGAACCGTGGGGGAGAGGAATGAAGAGCTTCGCGGGGCTGGCTGCCTGAGACGGAACCCGTGCGCGGGGTTGTACAGCGAGACGATGACGGGCAGGAGAGGAGCAGATGCGGTGAATGACGCCTCCAGGCCTGGGAGTCTGACCAGGAAGAGTACCTTCTGACTGAGCCTCGCGGATGTCCAGGTACGGTATCTGAACCTCGCCACGGGGGCGGACGAAGTAATGAAAAAGCGGAAAACCGAGAGTGGAGGGCTATTCCAAAGAAATGCACAACAGCTAAATGGAGCGTAAGCCTAGGAGAGATGGGAGCGGGGGCTGTGGGGTTTCTTGTGGTTGTTCTGGTACCTACCTTGCAGTTGTCAGGTCGGAGTAGAACTGCCGATCGCAGCCCGGAGAATTGTTTGGGAGTGGGGTGGAGCCCGGGAATGGAAAGTGCTGTCAGCGGGATGCGCAACGTCGCGGAATTCGTTTTCTTTGGCTTTTTATTTGAAATGCTCTTGCCTTGTTTTACTTTGTCTCATCTTGTCACACTGGCTGAGGAGTCAGGAAGCCGCTGTGATCTACATTGGGGTAGAAAGCTTCCACATCGATGCAATAAAGAATTCAGCGAAGGATCACTTTGTCATCTATTAACTTCATTGCATTAGCTGAGTCCAAACTGTAGCTTAGGGATATTTAAGGTTTTCATTTTGAATTTCATTAACTAACTGGGACATTAATCTGAAAAGATGAAAGTCACTGTTCTTTCTGTGAGTTCGCAGTTCTCTTAATGGTAAGGAAGTAAAATTATGTGCAGTTATCATTTGTTCATTTTTTTCACCACTGGATGGTTCTACAATATAGTCGTTTTGTGAAGAATAAAAATTTATGAACATGAATAGGAAGGTTATAGTGTGAGCCACATGAAAATAATTGAAGCCACTAAATATGTATTTTCAAATATATATTTTATTATAAAAATAACAACCTCTGCCAACAGGTATTCGGATACACACACCTCTATCAACACATATTCATATGTACACAAACTAGAAAAATAGAAAGGGTTTTGTTGTTACTGTTAAAAGGAAACGTATTGCTTTGGGTCGGGAATGCATAATTGTTGGAAATATTTACAACCTGTTGTACAGAAGACCAGAACCAGAGGAGATACTGGAGACGTACACCCAAAATCCAGAACTATTCTTAGTCGTTATTATTTTAAATTTGTGTTTTGATATAAAGAAGCTAAACACGTTAAAAGTGTCAATTCAGGTGAAAACTAAAGAGACATCACATATGCGTTTAGAAAAAGGAGCATACGAATACAGCATCTCAGGACTTCCTGAGGTGAAAGCTGTTTTAAACCTTTGCCATTGCCAACTCATAACTCTATGAAAGTGACCATACTTTCATAAAAATGGGTACAGTTTAGCATATTCTCATTTAGAATTTAAAATAATGTAACATCCATATGAAATATAGCATCCATAATCATTAAAAAGATGAGCTTGTTATTTAAATATTCATGATTTATATATCAACATATCTGTTTTGTTTCAACCAAATCAAAGAAAAATATGCAATTTAAATTTCTTTAAATATGAAGATTGTATGTGCATTTGAAACTGACTTTTCCTGACACCATCAGTATCATTTATTAATTGTGCCCAAAGCTTGTTCTCACACATTCGTGATTGCAGGTCACCTTAAAAATGTGTAAATTGGCTGGTTCTCAGCACGTTAATTAATACAAGCACATTCACTAAATATAATAACAATTACATTTAAAACAGGGGAGGATCCTTACTGAGGGAAGGAGATTAACCTGAACATCCTGTTTAAGACCTTAAAAAAGTCCATATTCTAAAGTAGGCTCAATTTTTATGAATGCATAGTGAATGGTGATTTCTACCCTCTCTCCCTCCATTTTTATTTCCGTGTAAGAGTAAAAATGGTGGAATATAATTAATATTTTTTGGCCTTGAATAATTTTCTAATGGAGGCTTTTAAAATAGTCTAGGACATAGTCTGCCTCTGGGATTTAACTTATAGCTAGAATAAGTAATGTGTGGATGGGTTTCACCTCCTTTCCTCCCTCTGTCCTTTTCTCCCAATAGTATGTTGCAAAGAGATGAGGTGACCTTGCTGGTTTTTTCCAATCCACCTCCTTGTCTTTGTCCATAGGGTCATAGAAAAACTATGTTTAGTAAGGGGTAAATTTGACTACTATCTGCATAATTAAGACAATGCTGTCATGCAAATGGGTCAATTCAGAATTCGTAATTGTCTACTTTTAATAAAAATCATCTTCATTGTCTTTATCTCACTTTAATGTGAGAGGCAATGTGGTATAGTGGATAAGAGTTGACCTAAGGGTCAAGAAAATCTGGGTTCAAGTCCCACTTCTGCCACATATTGACTGTGTGACCATGTGTGCCACATATTGACTGTGTGACCCTGCCATGCAAGGATCAAATGAAAAAATATATGTAAAGTGCTTTATAAACCTTTAAACATAATGTAAATGCCAGCTATTAGGTAGCTAAGTGGCATGATGGATAGAACATTGGACATGGAATCAGGAAGGCATGAGCTCAAGTCAGGCCTCAGACAATTATTAACTATGTGATCTTGGGCAAGTCACTAGGCTTCTCTTTGTCTGCTTCAGTCTCCTCATCCATAACATGGGGGAAATAATAGCCCTTCCTTCTTAAGACTGTTTGTAGGATAAAATGACATCATATTTGTAAAGCAGCTTGTAAGCCTTTCGGAATCAATGACCACTCACCCTGCTTGTTATGTCCTGCTATCTTTCCTTTTGAGCCCTTGCTCTAAAAGAAAGTGAGGCATGTTGCTAATATTGTGAACTTTTTAAGTCTTCTTTGACTTCCCTGTTTACCATTGTACCAGAAACTTAAAATCATGATATTTTCTAATTCAAAGTAACCTTAAGCTAACCTAGATTTGTTTCTTTACAGAGATTTCTGGCTACTAGGTAATCAGGATTTTATCTTATTATAAAAGTATCTATACACACATATTTGTGTGTATGTCGCTGGTTATAATCCAAAGAAGGGAAGAGAAATTAGTAAATGAATTATTTAAGGTATCTCTTACATTTATGTTGTTTGGACTCATAATTTGTAAATAAGATCATAAAATCATTGTATAAAAATGGACTTTATAGGTCCCTTGGTTGACAGGTTCATATATAGTGTCCTTTGATAGGATTGTTGCCTGCAACACTCCCAAGTATGGCCTGAACAAGATTAAAATATAATTGGGAAATATTTAACAAAACAAATAAAAATACAATAAAACATAAATAATGTTAATATGTGTTTTTCTTAGTCAACATGTAGCTTTCAGGGATTTTTATGTACTGATTAATGGTCCCATTTTCTGAGTTTGACATCATATGCAACCATTCCTCTATCTCAGTAATCCTTTCTAAAGTATTCAAGTAGCACCTGATTGATCAGAATTGGACACTATTTGAATGCATTCCATTACAGAGATTTTATTATCTTACAAATAGGTACATTCTATTTTTGAGCAGCCAAAATTATTAGAAAGTTTGTCCTTTAATATTAAGCCCCTCCTGGTAATCTACCTATTGTATTTTATTCAGCCTTCTGGAACTGTCTAAAATATCTTCTTCCTCTTGATAATTTTTTGGATTTTTGAAGATAGCTATCATGAGTTCTCCTCCCCTTAGTCTTTTTTCTCCAAACTAAACACCTAGCTTTTCCAGTTATTCTTCACATGACGTTATTTCAGTCTGTCTTGAATATTTTTAATCTCAATATTTTCTCTCTAGTGTAAGCTATCCATCCATCATTGAGTTAATAAAACTCAAAAGAAGGTATTTTCTCTATTTTAATTTTAAAAACATTTTATCCATATATTTTGTTTTACTTCTGTATCTTTATTTTAAATTTTTTTCAATTACCTGTAAAAACTTTCAACCTTTTAAAAAAATTTTGATTTCTAAATTCTCTCCCTCTCTCCCTTCCCCTACTTCTGTTTCTTCTAATCTGTCCTTCTCCCTCCTTTTTCAGAAAGCCATCCCTTAAAACAAAGAATAAGAGAAAAGGAAAACAGTTCAGCAAAACCAAACAACATATCTTACATATACAGTGATCCACAGTCATAGTCCTCCACCTGTGTAAAAAAAATGAGAAGAGGTATCATAGTTTTTGGGGGGATCCTGGGTTGGTCATAATTTAACGGCATTCAGTTTTGATTGTTTTGTTGTTGTTCTTTCTATTTACAATATTGTAGTCCTGTATTTTTTTTGGTTCTGCTTGCTTCACTTTGCATCAATTCATATAAATCTTCCCCCAGTTCTTTGTGTTCTTTACATTCACTGTTTCTTACAGCACAATTATACATGTGCTGCATCTCATCTCATCTAGGTTAGGAGTGATGGGACATGGAAGCTGCACTTCTGGCATGGAGAATTGAGGGAAGAAGCAAAAAAAGAAAGCAATTACGTGTGTGTGTGTGTGTGTGTGTGTGTGTGTGTGTGTGTGTGTGTATATATATATATATATATAAAATATCCCTCAAGGTGAACACAGAATCTTTGAAGGCAGAGATTGTTTTGGTTTTGTCTTTGTAATCACAGCACCCAACATCTTTCTGGTACAAAGCAAGTCTTTACTAATTTTTCCCATTGAAATGAGATAATGGATATGAAGTACTTCTAGATGTCAGTTCTTACTTGTTGATCGTAAGATCCTTTGCAACTGCATTATACTTTTTTATTTTAATTTTTATATTTTTTCATATATATGCCAAATTATAAGAAGATGAAAAGATTTCCTTCAGAACATGGATTTTGGGTCTCTGACATTGAAAGTGTGGTTATTATTCTTTATACAGAGCATTCATTATTTCATCTATTATTTTACTCTGCCTTAGTTGCTTTCTTCTTATGGTGGGGTCTGAGTATAAAATTAAGGCCTTTAAATGACATTGGAGTCACATACAACATGTATGTTCTCATACATTTTTAATTTTGCCACTTGGAACATATCATGTATCTTGTGAACAGTTGCATTACAGTAGCCAGCATTTGTTATTGCCAATATATTCCACAGAAAAGTCTTGTAGCCCTGAGCTTATTGGTAAATTAGGGTTCTGCTTTCAGGAACCCTCTTCTTCCTTGTGTCTTAGGGAGACTCAGCATCTCCAGTTTCCTTCTACCTAGCCCCAAATTCAGGTATCTAACTGCAAGAGGCATGATTAGACAACAGTTCATCTGAAAAAAAAAATCCAGAGGCTTGAAGAGGTAGCTGAAGAGAATAGAGTGCTGGGCCTGAAGTTAGGAAGTTAGGAAGACCTCAATATAAATCCAACTGTAGACAATAGTTGTAAGACCCTGAGCAAGTCACTTAACCTCTGTTTGACTCAGTTTCTTCACCTGTAAAATATCTGACTCCATTTGGGGTTTTCTTGGCAGAGATACTGGTGTGATTTGCCATTTCCTTCTCTAGCTCATTTTACAGATGAGGAACTGAGGCACACATGGTTAAGTGACTTGGCCATGGTCACCCAACTAAATGTCTGAGGCCAGATTTGAACTCAGGAATTTGAGTCTTCCTAATTTCCAGCCTAGCACTCTATCCACTGTGCCACCTTCTTCTCCCCACATTGCTAATAACAGTATCTAACTCCCTGGATTTTTGTGAGGATAAAATGAGATGGTTGTAAAGTGTTTAGCATAGTGCCTGGTACATAGCAGATGTTATATAAATGCTTATTCCCCTTTTTCCCCACCAGAAGTTGTTAATGATATGATGATATGGCAGCCAAGGAAGCTCCAGTGGTTCAGGTGACATCAAGAGGTATAGAGGCTAAGAATAAAGAGGCAGTGGTCTCCTTGATTCTGCTGTGGTCAAATTCCATTCCTAGGCACCCATTTTAGGAAGGACCTTGATAAATTGGAGAGTGTCCAGAGAAGGGCAATCAAGATAATGAAGGATACTGTGATCTCCCTCTGTCATTCTCTGTCTCTGTATTTCTGTCTCTCTCTCTTTGTACATACACACACACACACACACACACACACACATATAAATTATATATAATGAGAAATTGAAGGAACTAGAAATGTTTAGAGAAGATTTTAGTATAGTACGTATGCTACCTTTGAGTAGTTGGAAAGGCTATTAGGAAGACAAGGGCCCCAAACCTAGGAGAAATGGGTGAAATTTACAGAAGTAGTTTGGGCTTGATTTAAGGGAAAACAATTACAACTATCCTAAAGTGGATTGGGCTACTTTGGAAAAATAATGAGTTATCCAATACTGGACATCTTCAAAGACTGGATGACTATTTGTTGAGTATTTTTCAGGCATAATTGGACTAGATAAGTCCTTTCCAACACTGAAATTCTGTACTCTGATCTGTTCAAAACCCTTAGAAGAAAGGTAGGGAACAGGAACAAGCAGGAATGGGAGCATTAGAAAGGAGGCATTAAGAGGTTAGTGGCTTTTTCTCCATTATTTTTCCTCTCAAAGGGAGGGACTAATTGATGGTGGTCTTGTACCATTCTCCCTCTGTGTGGAGCCTAGTGAGATTGTCTTCATTTGTGTAGAATTTAAGCCTCCCAAAATTTCATGTGCAAACAATTTCTATTTCTTTATTGATTTTAATTGAGAAATTCATAGAATTGCAAATTTATAAAACCTCAGTTTGAGGGGATTTCTGAAGCCATTAAGCATACCCCTTAACTACAAAAATTCCCTTTACAATTCTGTTCATTATTCATTTCTTTTGTAGTGTACCTGAAATTATGATGAAAATGATTACAGTGGCAATGACAACCATTATTGGTTATGAACCTATAAAATGACAATCCAATTTAACTAGCATTTATTAAGTGACCACTTGGTGCCAGGCCCTGTCCATGGTGCTCGAAATGAGAAAACCAAGACAAAGGAACCTCTGTCCTCAATAGTTTATACCCTATGTTGTCTTTCATGACAGTGCCATCTGTTTTCAGAGTACTGAGTATTTGAAAGGCCTACAAAGGCAGGTTTTCAGAAAGTATATGTTACAAACCAAAACAATTTCCTTTTAATGGCTACCTCCAGGCACCAGTAGAAATGGAAATGTTAAGGATGGTGGCCTGAGGCCAGTGGACAGTGGATGGTCTCTCAGGACATGCTTCGGTATAGGAGAAGGCAGAATGTTCTTTGTCTAAGTTCAGGGACCTGAAGAGAAACTGTGGGAAGAACAACTCTGAAATATTTTCATACCCTCTTTAGGATGCTAAATATTCATAACCTTTTTATGCTACATGATCTGTATCTGCTGAATCCCAGAGATCAATTTGGAATGTGAAGGCAGCCTATTCTAGGTGGACCATGCTTTGTGGGGGGGGGGGTTTCAGCCAACTTAGTACATTTAAAAAATGATCCATTTATTTCTTTATCATCAGGAGGATTGGTCTACCAATTTAGCATTCTTTCCCTCCCTTCTTTTGTACCATTCCTGGTAAGCCAACAATAATTTCCTTACCTAATGTCTGAGAGTTTTATTTTTAGGTGAGGAATCTCTGACTGTTGATCAGAAATTAGGAAAATAATGTAAAGAGATGCAGAGTTCATGAATCTCTTGCTAGTTTCAGGTCTAATTGATTGTAGACATTTTGGTCGAACAAAAATTCACATTTCTTAACATCTGAATGTATCCTCCCCTTTTCTCCCAGTCATCCAAAAAAGTTTGATGTCCAGCTTGCTGAGTCCAAGCTTACAACCTTTTTACAGGGGTTGTCTCTATGACAGCTTTTCACCCCTGGACAACTCTCTCTGGGCATTTGACTCAACCATAGAACTGTATATAGCAAGGAACAAAGCATCTATTCAACCAGGAGTTAGTGAACTATTTAGATAGGGAGAATTTGAAGTGAGTCTATGGAGAAATGAAAGTGCTGAGATGAAGGAAAGCTAAGCATTTCCTGGAATCAGGCAGTCCATTTGAAGGCCTAGGGTACAACATGCAAGGTTTCATCGTTCAGCAATTTCTTTCCTAATATGGAAGCAATGTCTTCAGTAGTACATAATCCTGATGTTTTACAGGATTGAGATTGTGATGCAGATAAATTAAGTAATTAGCCCTTCTCTATAAAATCTTGATAAGGTTCTGCTGCCCACTTGACAATGTTATTGTAATGAAACTTTAAAGAGCTATGAAAATGTGAATTGTTTATTATCCTTCTTAATCGTTATTGCCATTATCCTTGAGTTTTAAGGTGAGGGATGTATACAGTTTGGAATTAGCAGGCTGAAAATTTCCAGTTGAAATCTGTGCATCTTTGACTCTTTCCTTGCTTTCACTTTGATATTGAGTCCAAAGTGTACTCTCATGTCTTTCCAAAATGACTCACAAACTCATCTTTTTCTGCCCATTTCCACTGCCACTGCATTGGTTTAATCCCTTGTCAACCCTTGTCCACATTACTGTGCCGGTTTCCTAATTGATTCCTCAGTGCTTCTCTCCCTGCACGCTCTAATCAGGCATACCACTATCAATTAATCTTCACAGAACACTGCTTTTCCCATGTCACTCCCTTGATGAGAACCTCTGGGGACTTTGTTACTGGAAGGAATTAAGTCCAAACTTCTTGGCTTTGTGTATAAACTACCCCTTCCCCACTTTGGCTGCACACACACACACACACACACACACACACACACACACACACACACACACATTCCCCTTGCCCATCCAACCTTAATTTTTTTTTTACTGTTACTACTTTTACATGAATCCTTCCTCGTTTCCCTAGCTGTTATTTTCTTCCATTTCCAAATTATCTTTTTTTTTTATTTTGCCTAAGTTTGGTGAACTGAGAGAATGCAAAACTCCTTGAGGGTCAAGAGCTGATCCCTAGCACCTAGAACAATGCTGGGTGCATCCTAGGAGCTTAATAAATATTGATTGCCTAAAGTGATCTCCTTATTGCCTTCCCCTTGCCAAAAACCTGTAGTGGTTTTCATTCTTCCTTCTGGTCAGTTCCTTCTTTTCCACAAAGCCTTTCTTAGCTACCCTAGCCTACCATGAGCTTTCTCTTCTTTGGTCCCTAGAATATACCCCTAGCATTTGATTACCCACTCTAAGGTTCTGTGATTTCGTTAGTGTGACTTCATCAATACAGATCACTAATTCTGTAAGAAAGGTAGTCAAGTATAATAGAAAGAGTCCTGAATTTGGGGTCCAAAGACTGGGGTTCAAGTCTTGACTATTCTACTTACTACTAGCTGTGTGGTTTTAGGTAGGTCACTTTTCCTTTTAGAGCCTCAGTTTCTCCACATGTAAAATAAGAATGATCATACTTGTGATGCAGTATAGTAGAAAGAGTGCTGGAGTGGAAGAGGTAGAGAAAGAATGATGGGCCTAGGTCTGAGAGACCTGGATTCAAATTCTTCCTCTGACATTTACTAGCTGTGTGACCACAAACAAACCAATGTCTCTGAGCCTAAGTTTCTACCTCTTAAGATGGAAGGAATAATATCTAGGGCCGTGTATCAGCAAGCACCACCACATACACAGGGGGGCCTGCTATCACAGGTTCTCAGACCTGCATTTCTAAAAGGAAAGGCAACTTTTGAGAGGTTAGCAGTCACTTTAATCAAACATAATATCATTCATCTAGTTTAGGGGAGTTAGCACCCTGAACTTCAGAGAAAATATAGAGAAATCAAAGATCAACAGACATGGCTTCCTCTGTCTGACTATAATCAGTACATATATCACAAATCAACAGACTGGTCCAACTGTCTGACCATAGTTACCAGAGAGGGAAGCACCAACATCTGGGTTTTCAAAACCAGGGGAGCTGCTTAGCAGCTTCCCAGGATCTCTCATCTGGCACACAAATCTTCTTCCAAAAATTAAACCCCAAAGTAAAACCATACCTCAGAGTCTTTATACACTTTTTAGTGCCAGAGGGCATCACATTCCTTGAGAATCAGTGCCTCCTTAACAAAAAGAATGGACCTTCCTACAAATCTTCCCAAGTCCAACAATAGGTGGGAAAGATCCTCTTTAACCACATTATTCAGTGGCATTATACTTGGCATAAATAAAAACAACAAAAGATCCTACTTTACTTGTCCTCACAAATGTTTACCTTAAGTACTTATTCTGAGGATCTGAAAAGATCACGCATATAAAGTGTTTTGAAAATGTGAAAACAGCATGTAAATGTCAGCTACTGTTATCATTGCTACCTACTTTATGAAAAGGTTTTTGTTGTTGTCTGAGGTCAGATTTGAACTCAGGAAGATGAGTCTTCCAAATTCAGGCTGAGCGCTCTATCCATTGCACCACCTAGCTGCCTTTTATGGAGAGACAGCATGACATAATAGAGAGAGGACCAGCTTTGGAGTGAGGAAGACTGAGGTTCAGACCTGTTGTTTTAGCTCTTGGTCCATTTGGACTTTGGTCTCCCCTTTTCTCTCGCAGAGCAGAACCTCAATGATCCGAATAATTGATTTTTACCAAGGAGGTAACTCTGGAAGATTTGGAAGGTTTAGGTGAGTGGTTACATATGACTATAGTGTTTTATGAAGACTTAGAGGTCTCTGATTACAGTGTAATAGCTGATAATAATAGCTAGCATTTATATAGCACTTTTAAGTTTTTGCAGAGTGCTTTACGCTTTGTTGGTTCTCTCAACAACTCTGTGAGGCAGGTGCTAGATACGCTTTTGCTGAATGAGTAGAACATAGGTAAAGATAGCACCTCATTTCCTACAACTTTTGGGTTTCTCATTAAGGACCCCTGTGGTCTCTGGGGCCTCTGAACCCAGCAGAGGCTGGTTTGGGTTGTAACTGCATTCATATTTTGCAGCCTACCCTGTGGAGGCAACATGGTCTGTTCACTGGGAAGAACACTTGGATTTAACCAAGTTAAGATTTTGAAACAATGTACTGAAGATGGAAGTAAGAACTGGGTTCCAGTCTTGACTCTACTGCTACCTGTGTGACTTCAGAGAAGTCACTTCTCTCTGGGCCTCAGTTTACTCATCTGTCAACTGAAGGATTGAGCTAAATGATTGCCAAGGCTCTTTCCAGGCAAGGATTGTCCAATCTTGTGTTCTCCAGGTTCCAGATTGCTTGGCCAGATCCATAGCCATTGCCCAGGAGCTAGTATAGATTAATATCTTCTCTGCGCCATCCCTCAAAGTTCTCTCACAGACTAGCCTTGCAACCTGGAGCTTAGTCACCTGGAAGGATTTGTCAATACCTGTATTCACTAGAATATCTTCTGTTACTAGATTAGTGACTATTGAAATCCAGTTGTATATAACTCTCTGGCAGTAAATGGAACCAACAGATAAATTCAGAAGCCAGGTAGGTGCTTATGAGTTGGATCATCAGGGAACAAATTATGTTCTTCCCTTGATAGAAGGCTGTATTAGCAATGGCATGTTAACATGCCATGCCAAAGAATCACTGCAGGATAGTGGCAGGCATGTACAAGGTGTCCTCAAGGTCTTAGTATTTGTACACTAAGACTTTTGGGGCACCTAGTATAGTCAGCGAGGGAGGAATAAAAAGCAAAGGAGAAATGATGGGCATACCCTAACTAGCAACATTAATTGCTACCCTTAAATATAGCAGTGGCAGCAAATTATTTGGCTCCATAGGAACAATGTTATATATATTATCAGTGTGAGAAAGCATGCTGCCCACCTCCTGACAGAGAGTTGATGAATTCAAGGTACTTAATGAGATATACATTTTTGGACCTGGCCAATGTGGGGAATTGTTCTGTTTGACTTTTTTTTTTAAATGAAAGACTGTGTTTTTCTAGGGGAGCTACCAATATAGTTATCAAAAAAAGAAGTAGAAAAGAAAGAAAAGAGGGTCATTGAAGCATTGTCCTTCCCCAGGGCTACCTGAACTCTCTTACATATTGATACTTTATGGTGGCCAGAGAACTGAGGCTCCTTTCCTGGGTGTATTGGTGTACCCCACTATATTGGTAATGTAATGTTGACCTGGCCAGATGAGGCCACAGTGGCAGAGACAATAGTTTAGATGGTGGCCCATATGGCAGACAAGAGGTAGGAAATTAACCCTAAGAAAATTCAACATCCAGTCAACTCAGTCAGTAGAATATAGTGGAGGGGGAAAGTCCAGTGGATTCTAGATATAGACTGGAATAAGTTACTGACACTTGGTTCCCCACAATTTAAGAAGGAAGCCCAGGGGCTCATTGGACTCTTTAGGTTTTGGAAAAATCCACATTCTCCTCCTGGACATCCTAATGGTCCCCATTTACTGAGTCACACTTGTGGTTACAAGTCAATGTCTTTCAAGTGGGATCCAGAACAGGCTACAATGGAAAGTGGGCTGTCCAGAAGTCTCTCCCCTTCAAGGTCCATGTTTCTGGGGGTCTCTGTCAATAAAGGCTAGGTTAGTAGGAGTCTTTGTTAGGCACCAAGGGATGGCAGCCACTCAGTATGTTGCTTTGAAAAGCATTTACTTGTCTCTTACAGGGCCCTAGTTGCTGCTGATTAAGTGACACAGGGTCGTACAATCAATCTCCTTTTGTCCAGAGTTGCCTGTGTTGACCTGAAAACTTGTTAAGAAAAGGAGACAGGCTAAATGCATACATTTTATGATTTAATTAATTAATCAATTCCTCATAAAGATAACAGTTACATAGCGCTATGGAGCCAGGATCAGAACTGGCTGCCTTAGTATAGAAATTGACTGTCTTAAGGACATTTTGCCATGAGGATGGAGTTCTGTTAGATAAACACATTGCAAACAAAGTGGTGTCAGTTGGGTTTTATGATCCCAAGCTATGGGCATCTTCCTTCTGCAGCATGTCTCTGCGATTCAAGATAAGGAAAAGGTCCCATCACCCAGATAACAGACATCCTGTCCTAAACAGACCTTAACAGAGTTTGACAAAAGCTGAAGTTACAACCCCAGGTATCTGTGTTTTCCTCTAAACAAAGGAGACTATTAGGTCCAGACTCTTCTTAATTCAAACTTTGGCCCTTATTAAAGTCTAAAATTTATATTAAATATTAACACCTGTTATGAATTGAGTGATGCAAGATAGTCTCTTCTAGCAAGATAGGTAGAGTATATGATGCTTCTGTTGTTAAATGGAAAGTATATTAAAAATGATGCTCACCTGCACTAATACCTCTGTGCTGTTCACAAATAGATGGTAACTGTCAGGAAATGAGGCCTCCAGTACACTTTAAAACCCCAAAAATGACCCACTTGGATCCAACGAATGCCATTTTTTCTGGTTATCTGTTGGTTGCATTTACTACCAGAGAGGCATACATACCTGAACTTCAGTAGCCACTAATCTGGTAGTAGAAGATATCCTAGTGAATACAGATATTGACAAGTCCTTCCAGATGACCAAGCTCCAGGTTTTTGAGAAAGCATTGAGGGATGGAGCAGAGAAGATATTAATCTATACTAGCTCCTGGGCAGTGACCATGAGTCTGGCCAAGCAGTCTGTGGCCTGGAGAACACAGGATTGGACAAATCTTGCCTGCTGATCTAGCAAATGTATGCTATACTGAGTACCTGAAATGTGCCAGCCTTTAAAGAACCTATGGGCCAGAAACTTGGAAATTTTCAGATTACTTGGGGAACTTTGGAGGCTGATCTTTCTACCATGCAGAAAGCCCAAAGAAAAGAAGTCAGAATCTGGTGAATTTTTAAAAAGCATCACATTTCTTCCCAGTCCATCTTCCAATATCAGGACTTTAGGTTATATTTAATATATATGTTCCTTCCTTAATAGAAAGAAAAATTCCTGTTAATTTGACTGTTTATAAATTTGGATTTGGGAATATTGAGGTTTTTTTTTTTAAATGAGGCACAATGGTATTGTTTTTATTGAATAATGTCAAAAGTGCTTAGAAGTCTTGATATCGTACTGAAGACACGATGAGTTTGCCTTCAGTTAATAGTTTATACTGACATGCAAATTAGCACTTCATTATCTTTTCCAGAGCTCTGTTATGCATTCATTTACAAGATTTATATTTCAGGAGCTATAAAACTGGACGTACTTATATTTGATTAGATTTTCAATGGAATAATTACCCTGTTCACTGAACTATATTTTAAACAGTTTTCCCTTTGGCAGATTAAAGAAATTCAAGTTGTGGCTTCTTATTTTTAAAGAACTCTGCTGGTCAATATCCATACTACAAACAAACTCAGTTGTTATTCTACTATTTGTGTTCCTTCATTGAATAGTCTTAAAGCATCAGAATGTAAATGGTCATTATTACAAAGAGTTCCTCTTTCAGATTATCTTTGGTAAATTAGTCAAAGACCTTTCACTTCACAGATAAGCTGCTTAGACAAATATCAGGTGATAAAGACCTCTTCAGTATTTTTTGTTTTTCTTGACCTTCTTCCTCCCATAATTTTCTCCTTATTTTTGTGTTGAAATTAAACTTACTTCCAGTTGATAAAAACGCTTTTAAAAATCATGCATTTTTAAAAATTCATGTTTTTCATTTTAGTCTATCAGAAACTGATGTTTCTCTTGATGAATTGTCTTAATTAAGGAATCATAGAATTGGAAGCCACCTTGGAGGTCATCTAGCATAAACTTCTATGCAACAGAGAAATCTCTTTTCTAGTATCCCTGACATATAGTTATCTAGCCTCCCTTTGAACAGGTCCAATGATGATGAGCTCATTGTCTTAAAATATAGCATCTAAATGTTATTAACTTCTTTTTTACTGAATAAAAATCTTCTCTTCTGTCAGGGAGTTGGTCCAGCTCCCCAGCCCAGAGGACCCAAAATGTAATCACAGAAGGTAAAAAAGACAGATTGAACAAGGTTATTAACTGTAAATATGTGGCTACACAGTGGTGGTCTCTTTACTGAAGCATAAAAAAATTCCTTCATTGAATTTGAAAGGGAGCCATGTCCTCAGGTGACCTTTAAAAGACAAACAGTTTGAGAGTAGATTAAAATCAGTCCATGCTGAAAACAGCTTTGTGGTTGTATGGGGTGGAGAGTCGGGGCCAGGATTTATCTCTCCTCTTCCCACATTGACTGTGGCAACTGGCAGCAGAGCTATTGGCCAATAGGAGATACTCCATCCAGGCAGGGTGTGAGATCTTATCACTTTGGGAGAATTCAGGGAGAAGCCAGCTGTGGAGTAGAGCACACATTCTCCAATTGTATCCAGTCTGTGTCTTTAGACACAGTGGCAGCCACTTGACAGGGATAAAAATTTCAGGGGAGAGCTAGTATTTTCAATCAATAGAAGGGCTGCAGGAGGACTCCACGAGAAAAGAATTCTGAGATCTTGCAGTATGGGTACCATGAATTGCTCCATATTTTCTTTCCATAGGCTTATTTTTGGGAGGTTGTACCTCAGGTTAATGAAGAAGGATGATATTTTATGGTTAATATTCTTACTATCCTGCACAATGCCTGGAATATAGCAGTTGATTAATAAATGCTGTATCATCTCAGTAAATGCCATAGCTTTGGGCTAGTTGTGTCTACTGACTGACTGCAGCCCTGATTTTAGCCCACAGGATATCTCTTGAGGCATGGTTTAGTTGGCACCTTCTAGGAAATAACCCAGAGGGGATATGACACTTCCATCCACCGTTGTTTATTTTTCCACTTTGGAGCTATTCAGAAAAATCTATTCCTGTTTTTTCACATCACCTCTTGAAATGTTTGAAGATAACTGCTGTCTCCCTACTCCAAGTTTCTTCTTTTCCAGGCAAAACACCACTAATTCTTCAGGCGTTGGACATACGGTTTATAGATGTCTTGTTATTATGGGTATCCCTATGTTTATCTTAAAATGTGGCTTCTACAATTTAATACAATGCCCATAATATTTCACCATTGTAAAGTTCAGGAGCAACATCGTGTCTTTTGTTTACATAATATATTTCTGTTATTGAGGGCTAAGATTACTTTAGCTTTTTTGTCAGTCACTCCATACCATTGATGCATTGAACTGGAAGCCAACTAAGATCTCTACCTCTTTTGCACACAAAATACAGTTAAGCCAGGTCTTCCTGTGTTCTACTTTCATTTTAGATGAATATCATTTTTATTTTTTCCATTTAAAAAATTAATGTTAATTTTATATTGTTTATTATTTATATTATCTCTTACAATATTGATATGCTATATTTTATTTGGATACAAAAACACTCTTTAACCTTCCCCCCACAAAATAAGGAAGACTTCTTCTTCCCCTTCTTATTTATTATTATGATTAGTTCTACTTTGACTCTTCTAGAAGTTTCCTCAGGGTCTTTCTGTGAATTTCCAATGGCCATAATTTGAGGTTAGGAATTCATGCTTTCTGCCAACATGTTTCTTTTGTCCCCCTTTTCCCCCACTTCTTTGGAAAGTGAAAAATTAATCTAGCTCTTAAATTTTGGGGCTGTCTCTTAGATCCAAACCAAATTCAAGAAGCCCTAATCAATAGAAATTTGTAAAGTATGTAAATTTGTCTTGGGCTCTTCCTGCTTGTTTCCCCTTTCAGTGCTCTTCTTTATTTTACTATCTTTCCTTTTCTACCTTTTCCACATTCCTACTAACCCTGATGCTTTCATTGAGGGCATTGTTTGCCTTCAGTGAGTTTACATTCTTGAGGAGGAAACAACATGAACACAGATGAGTAAATACAAAATATACGCCAAATAGCTATAATGTAATTTTTAAAGAGGGTGACTAGTAATTGGGAAAAAATCAAGATAGACCTCATGAAAGAAGTGACGCTTGAGCTGAACCTTCAAGGAAGCTAGGGATTCTAAGAGGTGGAAATATAGAGGGAGAATATTCCAGGCATAGTTGGCAGACAACTCATACAAAGATATGAAGGTGGGAGATGGAATGTGGTGCCCGAGGGACAGCAGTATGGCTAGACCATAGACTATGTGGAAGGGAGAAATGTGTAAGAAGCCTGGAAATAAGATTAATCTGGTATAACCTCTTTTTGATGAAGCCATAATGGCCCTTTGTGATCACTGCTTTCTTTTCTAGATATTGATTCACTATCCCTTCCATCTCTAAGCTTCCAATTTCCTTTCTTATCTTAGGTAAAAACTATGATTCTTTGAAACTCCTGCCACCTTTTTTTTTTTTATCACTCTGCCAACACTACTTCATGAGTGACCCACCTAGGAAAGAGAACTATTTTGTATTTTTCTTTGCTTCATGGATGCCATGGCCACAAAAATTGATCATTGATTGGATAGCCTACTGATGACAAGTCTCTTGATATAGTTAGTCTGGTCTACAGAAAGTAGCCAGGCAACAATTCTGTTGCCAGAATTTGACTAAAAGACTTTTTCAGAATGGTACAAACTGCCAGAACTCACATTCCACTGGCATAACTTTTGAAAACCTCCACTTTGCAATTGTAGTAAACACTGGAAAAGTAGCATTGGAGTAAGAATTAGAAGGAGCATGGAACCAGAAGTCTACAGAGAGTATTTGGGCCCAGTGCCTAGACAGAGGAGGGGGGATTCCTAGACATTGCCTTCCTGTGGTTTGCACTTGCTTCTGAAGGAGAACAAATTGGAGGTTGCTAAGGAGGCATCCTTTCACCTTCCACAACCCTAGGCATTCTATTTAATCCCACTTTCATCCCAGGGAAACATATATTCCCATACTCTTATGATACCATCTATCCTAAGGGTTTGGAGTCCCCCCAAAAAGGAGAACCAACTTGGGGTTGCTAGAGAAGACACTTTTTCCCCCATCAAACTCATACTGTCTAATTAGTTCATGATAATAACAGAGCAGAGTCCTGCACTTTCATTTTCACATATTTGCCATTGCTTTGTTGTGCTTCTGCCTTCAAGGCTACAGACATGAAGCTCTTTTCTCCAAGAGAAGACAAGCACTGCAAAGCTTGTAGAATAAAATAAAAAGAAGTTCAGAGGAGGATACAGACAAGCAGGGGAATATTGTTACTGTCATGTTAAATTTAATATGTATTTTTAAAAACATATATAATATTTTGTAGGTTCATATACATAGTCTCCCAGAACTACCTAGGAACTTCTCCTCTCACTAGAAGACTAGGAATCAGAACTTTAGAAATTGGAGTTGCTAGAGAGGCAGCCATAATCCTGATGCTGGCCAGCAGTCCCATCTCCTCTCTCCAGGAAGATGGGTCAAGAAACTTTCCAAGAACCTCAAGGCAAAATGCCTTCCACACTCAGAGAGAGAAATATGGAAGTCACTCACATAATGTAGCAGATCATGTTTGTGTATGTGTATCTGTTTATGTATCATGTTCTGATTTGTTATACGGATTCTTTCACTTATCTTAGTCTGACTACATAGCATGACTATAGTGAAAATATACTCAATAGGAAAGTATATGTAGAATCTATACAGAATTGTATGCAGTCGTGGGGAGGGAGGGAGGTAGTGGGGGGTGGGTGGGGAGGGATAAAATCGCAATTGTATGGCAGTGATTGTTAAACATTAAAAAAATAAAAATTAAAAAAAAATTAAAAAAAATAAAAATTAAAAAAAAAAAAAAAAAGAAACTTTCCAAGAATCAGTATTGTTGAAGAAATTTTTCCTTATCTCTCTAAAAAGCTGGAAACTTTGGGACTGGAATGTGGAGATGATGTGACATGCACAGAAATAACTAATGTGAAATAGGACGTACACTTATGGAGAGGGACAAACAGTGCTGAGGGAGAAAGATCACTTAAAAATGGAAAGATTAGAGAAAACTTCATGGAGGAGGTGGCATTTAAGGTTGATTAAAAAATTTTTTTTGTAATATGAATTTAACAAACATCAACAAATACATACAAAGAATAGAAAAAAGGATTGTATGTGAGGCTATGCAATACTGTGTATAGTTTTTTAAAAGTAAATGTTAAATTTAACATGATAGTAACAATATTTCCCTGCTCATCCATATTCCCATCTGAACTTCCTTCTATTTTCTTCTAAATGTTTTGTAGAGTTTTGTTGATACTTTTGCTTTTTTTTCATCAGGGTCACAACCTACCCATTTCCACTACAACTTTCCCCATAGGAGTGCTCTCTTCTAACAGAGTATAATCAAACAGAACAATTCACCACTTGGCTGTCTCTGAAAATATATGTCTCATCTGCACCTATAGTCCATCACTTCTTGGCCAAGAGGGGCAAAACATGCTTTATCATCAGACTTCTGGCACTGTGATTGGTCATTCCATTGATCAGAGTTCTTTAGTCTTTCTGAGTTGTTTTCCTTATGCCTTGTTCTCCTGGTTCTGCTGAGCTGAATCCTGAAGGACAGGTTTTTAAAAAGTAGAGCTGAAGGAGAGATAAAGAGATTCTAGGACTGGGGAGTAGCCTAAATACACTCTCTCTCCTTTTTATTTTTTCTCTTTGCCCCTTCTCTATCCTTTTTTGAGGATACTGATTGCTGAACAAAAGAAGCAACCCCTAGTTCTGACTTCAGGGTACAGTTCTTGGGTTAGTCATGTGCCAAGAGAATGAACACACTAACAAAGAGTTATAATCAAAATTCAACAAGGATAGCCCCTCACCAAAGACGTGCAGTATTAAGTTGCTTTAAGGTTTAATGCTGTTCCTTAAATACAAAACCTTGGCACTGTCTTTTTCACTGCTGCCCTCTCACTGGGTCCATATCCTAGGCCTGGCAACAGTGACAGTGTCAAGCATTTGATTTCCTCCCTTTCTTAGGCTCCTGTCACTGTGCATTCCAGAAACCAACATTGATTCCCACAACTGGAAAAAAACAAAATGTGTACAACTGGCATTTGCTTGTTGTGGCCTTGAACCAAGTGCCCTGTTGGAATCTTGGTATATTTTCTGTTCTGACTTCTGTTTTCTGGTGACACTGAATGGCAATGACTGTCGAAGAAGAAAAAAATTTGTAGAAATGCAGAGAAAGAAACAAAGACAGAGAAATGTGAGTCATATATTTTCCACAAGAGATAGTCACTTGCCCGGGTCTCTGCTGGATAGTTCTGGCCAGAACTTCCCAAGACCCAAGGTGGTTAGGAAGCAGCAAGCAAAAACATAGGATTTTGGCTGCCAAAGAGGGGATTTTATTTCATACTTTTGACCCCAGCTGAGATGAAAGCTGTCAACTGGCTCTGAAAAATAACTGACTTTCAGCGTAGCATGGAAATTGTCCATGTGAAATGGGACCCATTGGATACAAAAACCCAGAAATAAAATGAGACTACAGATCTGGGCCATATGAACAAAAGTCAGGTAAATTTAATCCTAATAACAACTTTTCAGGCCTCATGCAGTTTTAAATTTAGGATTGGAAAACCAAATTGTTCATCGTGGTCATAGAAAGATAGCAGCTTTTTATAAATCAGCTTACACTGCAGTATTTAGTCTGCCTTAAGTTTTTTTAAGTTTTTATTCACCAATTCAATTAATTTTTTTTTAAAGTTTTATATCTTCTGATTTTCCATTAGTCATTTCTAAAAATTTTATCCTCCCTCCTTCTGTCTCAATTGAACTCTCCCTTGTAAAAAATAAAAAGTTTAGGAAAAAAACAACCCAAAACAGCCTAGAGACAATCATATCTGACAATGTTTCCCATACTCTGCCTCAGTTGCTTCTCTCTTCCCTTGCCACTCCCCATTCCTCCTCAGAGGAGAAAGTCATGTTTAATTATCTATTAAGACTATTGTTGATTTTTCAGATACTTTAATTTACTTTTACTTTAATTGAAATTTTAATTTTACTTGAATTCATTAGTGATCTTTTCATTAACTTCATTGTAGTGGTTGTGTACATTTGTTGTTTTTTCCCCTTAGACTTGACAAAGTGGTTTATCCTACACTGTTTCAGATCTTCTTCCACTAACTAGCTACATGATTTTGGACAAATCACTTTACCTATCACTGTAAATCGGAAAATAATACTATTAGCAACTGGATGGACAGGTAGGTGGTGTAGTGGAGAGAGTGCCAGGCCTAGAGCTGGGAAGACTCATCTTCCTAAATTCAAATCTGGCCTTAGACACTTACTGCTATATGACTCTGGGCAAGTCACTTAACCCTGTTTGCCTTAGTTTCCTCTTCTGCAAGTGAACTGAAGAAAGATGGCAAACCACTCCAAGAAAACCCCAAACTGGGTCATAAAGATTTGGACACAACTGAAACAAGTAAACAGCAGTAACAACAAAGTAATTAGATAATCTAAAGAACTGGTTCATCAGTATAAATATATTGGACAAACCTTGTGATGGTCATAGCATTGAGTTAGCAGCAGGAGGATACTTGTCTTTGGAAAATGGCTAGGTTATTTTTTTATGATCTCAAGCTTCTCCTTGAAATAAAAGCCTCTATTTTTTTTTTTTTTTTTTTACTATTGGCCTTCTTCTGATGCTATTGTATGACCATGAGTGATCGGGCACACTACCCTCTGAAGAGTTGAAATTGAGAGTTACCCAAAGGGCAATATAGAGGAGCGTGATGAGCTTGAACAGGCTGTGACATATTACAACATTGAATTATGAAGGAGACACAGAGTAAAGAAATGCATGATAGAAAAAGAAGGTGGGCTGCTTGGGTAGAGAGAGAGGAATGACTGATGATCAGCCAGTGATCACATATGCCGTGCAGTTATTCTCTTGTCCAGAGAAAACTAGGAAGATCTGTAGTACCTTGGGCAGAACCTTCATGGTGAATTATGGTGGTGGTGGTGATGACAATGATGATAAGAGCACCTGCTATACGTCAAGCACTGTGCTAAGCACTTGACAAACATTAACTCATTTGACCCTCACAACAATTCTACTAGGTAGGTGCTATTCCCATTTTATCCTTGAGGAAACTGAGATTAAGTGACTTGCCCAAGGTCATACAGCTACTCAATGTCCAAGGCAGTATTTGAACTCATCTTTCTAACTCTGAATCTACTCTAGGAGCCACTTAGCTGTTTCCCTTATAGGAAAGAATAGAAAAGAGTTGTGTAAAATGTGTAGCATGGATAAGTTGTGACCTGTATCTTTAGGAGGAACCATAAACATTGATGAAATCAACATTCCATATGAGTATCTAGAATCATTGATTTAGAGTTAGAAGAGGCCCTCTAGTCCAATCTCCTTATTTTATTTATTAGGAATATTGGGGTATAGGTCAGAGACATGAAAAACTGAGAAATAAGTGATAAAAAAATAGAACTTGAGAATTGCATAAAAAGCTTAACAATATTACTAAGTTCTAAGAAGGGAAGCTCACTTGTGACTAGAAGAATCAAGGAGCTGTAATTGAGGGGGTGGCATTTAAACTGGTTCTTGCAGCAATTTGTAAGAATTCAAATTAGATTGAGGAGTTGGAGTGAGGTTGGAGGTAGAAAGTATTCTAGGAACCATGGTAGCATGAGCTCACTGGTTTTTGTCTTTTCCTAGATACTCTTCTTTAAAATTTTTTTTTTATTAAATTAGTTAAAATTTTCCCAATTACAATAAAAAAAATTTACCATTCATTTTGTAAAAATTTGAATTCTAAATTCTCTCCCTATCCCAGCCTTTGAGAAGGCCAGTAGTATGATATCAATTATACATGTGAATTGTACAATCATACAAAGCATATTTCCTTAGCCATGTTACAGAAGAAAACACACACACACACACACACACACACACACACACACACACACACACACACACCAAGAAAAGTAAACAAAGTTTGAAAAGCATGTTTCAGTCTGTACTTGGAGTTTATTGGTTCTCTCTCTGGAGATGGTGTATTTTTAAGGAGATATGTGCAGCTGCATTAAATATTTTTTTTGGATCTGATTGCACAGTATAATGACCACTCTCCACACCAAGTTGGAATCAGCATAACATTTATTCTGCACATGAGGACAATATAAAGCAGTATTAAAGAAATATAGAAAAATAAAGCTTAACAGAATTGGAGAAGCACCAACATCTGGATTCACATGTGGAGTTATGGCTGGGAAAAATCCCAGGTGGGACTCCAAAGACCGTAGTGATTTTTCCAGATTATATCCATTTTCAGACAAAGAAGGAATTGGTGCAGTGTGAGTTAGTAATTGATAGTCTCAATTCCAGAGCCTACCTACATGACTTATCACCCAATTGGCTTGGTGCCAGAGCCTGCCTGACCTTTGGCTCAGTACCAGGGCTCTCTGTGACTCAGCACAGGATGTGTTTCGGCCACGAACTGGGCCAGAGTTCAAAGGAGCAAGACATCTGTGATTGATATGGCAAAATGTGTTCAAAAGGACACAGAATCGATTCCATATATTCTTGGAGCAGTGGCCAGCTCTTCCAGGAAGAAGACTCAACCAGGCATAAACTGACCTATCAGTCCTGGGAATGCTGCCGCTGTTCCAAGGAGAAAGGACAACACATCATTATGTGGGTTTATAAATGTACAGGGAAGATCTTTATATTTCATTAACTCTTCAGATGGAGACTATTTTTCTTATTCCATCCTATTCTGAGGAAACCAAATGAGGAACAGAAAATGTTTTCTGTTGCTTGAAGTGCTACCTAAATATGATTTTTTTGTTGTTATTAAGTTGTAAAGGGAATTTCTTGCCATCAGTTAATTCACACTTTGGTGACCACTTTTCTTTATCCTATATCACAGTTTTGTAAGTTTTGTAGATTAGTTATTTTGACACTATCTTGAACCAAGTGAATAGAGAACAGCTGAATCTGATTATCATTTGAGGGGAAAATGTCTTTTGAAATCACCAATATGATATATCTTTTGTTCCAGTTTTTACTTTCATGATAGTGTTTCCTTTTCTTCCTTCCCTTACTATTAAATTTTTCCTAATTATATTAAAAGTTTACATAAATGAATGTTGTAGTGTCCAGGTATTGACTCAGGATCCTTAGAGAGAACTGGCTTGAACTACCAACCAAGTTGAGTAAGCTATATTCAATCCTGAATATTTCGTGCTTCTTTGGAAAGAAAGAAATTGTAGGTAACTTTGGTCGCATAAAAAAAAATTGAATAAAAAAATTTCAGTTGTAAATACAGGTATTGAAAGATGAATACATGAGCAAGAAAAGATAATAAGAAAAAGACGCATGACAGTATAAAAAACAACTGGAGGACATAATTAATGACTGCGCGCAACCGTCTGATTGTTAACCTTATCCAAGGGATGTCTACTAACTTTGGTCACTTTTCTAAGAACCAAGAAATGTTGATAAAACCAATGTTGAAATGATAAGCAGTCAGTAAAATACCCTTCCTGGTGGGAAAATCAGGATATAATTATTCTGTCCCCTCCTCACCTTGTTTCCCATTCTAGGATCAAATTCAGCTTGATCACTTCCTCCAACCCCAGGCCCTCAATTTACCAGGCTGGTAAATAGAGCTTATTTATTTGGCCTAGGATTACTTAACTTATCATTTCTGTCATATTTAATTCTCACTATGACAGAATCACAGAAGTTGAGAGTTGGAAGACACCTCAGCATTCATCTAATCCAACCCAGACACAGAAGGAATTCCCTCATATTTTTTAAAACAGTTTTTATTTTATTTTTAATTTATGGAAAAAAATAACCATTTCCATAACATATTATAATATAAAGGATGATTGCACATGAAACTGCAAATCAGTAATGTATAATTTGCTATTCCCTTTAAATATAAAGTTATCATATATCATAAAGTTACCCAGTTTTTTCTTCCCTCTCCCCATCCTGCCCTAGAGATGACTACAATTAGGCACAAATACCAAGCAGAATAAGTCTAATCTTTTCTTGACATGACAGTTATCTTGTTTTAAACGTGCCCAGGTCCTTCAGCTTATCCTCATATGTCATGGAATCAGGGTTCTTTACCATTATGGTTGCCCTCCTCTTGACACACTTCAGCTTATCAATATTCTTCTTAAATTAAGGTGTCCAGACCAGAACAGAGTACTCCAGATGAAGTCTGATGAGGGCACAGCACAGTGAGACTCTCACCTTTCTATTTCTTATTTATTTATCTATGTATTTTTTAAGATTTATTTATTTATTTAACTTTTCAACATTCATTTCCACAAAATTTTGGGTTCCAAATTTTCTCCCATTTCTCCCCTCCCCCCACCCCAAAGCACCAAGCATTCTAATTGCCCCTATCACCAGTCTGGCCTCTCTTCTAACATCCCTCCCTTCCCTTATCCCCATCTTCTCTTTTGTCCTGTAGGGCAAGATAACTTTCTATACCCCATTATCTGTATTTCTATTTCCTAGTTGCAAGAACAATACTCAACAGTTGTTCCTAAAACTTTGAGTTCCAACTTCTCCCCATCCCTCCCTCCCCACCGTTTTCTTTGGGAAGGCAGGCAATTCAATATAGGCCATATCTGGGTAGTTTTGCAAATGACTTCCATAATAGTCATGTTGTATATGACTAATTATAATTCCCTCCATCCTATCCTGCCCCCCATTGCTTCTATTCTCTTTTGATCCTGTCCCTCCCCGAGTGTTGATTTCAAATTGCTCCCTCCTCCCACAACCCTCCCTTCTATCATCTCCCCCACCCTGCTGATCCCCTTCTCCCCCACTTTCCTGTATTGTAAGATAGATTTTCATACCAAAATGAGTGTGCATTTTATTCCTTCCTTTAGTCAAATGTGATGAGAGTAAGCTTCATATTTTTTCTCTTACTTCCCCTCTTTTTCCCTCCACTGAAGTCTTTTATTTGCCTCTTTTGTGAGAGATAACCTGCCCCATTCCATTTCTCGCTTTCTCCTCCTAATATATTTCTCTCTCACTGCTTAATTTCATTTTTTTAAGATATGATCCCATCCTATTCAATTCATCCTGTGCTCTCTGTCTCTCTCTCTGTCTGTGTGTGTGTGTGTGTGTGTGTGTGTGTGTGTAATCCCACCAACTACCCAGATACTGAAAAAAGTTTCAAGAGTTAACAAATATTGTCTTTCCATGTAGGAATGTAAACAGTTCAACTTTAGTAAGTCCCTTATGACCTCTCTTTGCTGTTTACCTTTTCATGCTTCTCTTCATTCTTGTGTTTGAAGGCCAAATTTTCTTTTCAGCTCTGGTCTTTTCATCAAGAATGCTTGAAAGTCCTCTATTTCATTGAAAGACCATTTATTCCCCTGAAGTATTATACTCATTTTTGCTGGGTAGGTGATTCTTGATTTTAGTCCTAGTTCCTTTGACTTCTGGAATATCCTATTCCACGCCCTTCTATCCCTTAATGTAGAAGCTGCTAGATCTTGTGTTATCCTGATTGTATTCCCACAATACTTGAATTGTTTCTTTCTAGCTGCTTGCAATATTTTCTCCTTGACATGGGAACTCTGGAATTTGGCCACAATGTTCCTAGGAGTTTCTCTTTTTGGATCTATTTCAGGCGGTGGTCAGTGGATTCTTTCAATACTTATTTTGCCCCCTGGTTCTAGAATATCAGGGCAGTTTTCCTTGATAATTTCATGAAAGATGATGTCTAGGCTCTTTTTTTGATCATGGCTTTCAGGTAGTCCCATAAATTTTAAATTGACTCTCCTGGATCTATTTTCCAGGTCAGTTGTTTTTCCAATGAGATGTTTTACATTATCTTCCATTTTTTCATTCTTTTGGTTTTGTTTTCTGATTTCTTGGTTTCTCATAAAGTCATTAGCCTCCATCTGTTCCATTCTAGTTTTGAAAGAACTGTTTTCTTCAGTGAGCTTTTGAACCTTCTTCTCCATCTGGCTAATTCTGCTTTTGAAAGCATTCTTCTCCTCATTGGCTTTTTGAACCTCTTTTACCAATTGAGTTAGCCTATTTTTCAAGGTGTTATTTTCTTCAGCATTTTTTTGGGTTTCTGTTAGCAAGTTGTTGACCTGCTTTTCATGATTTTCTTGCATCTCTCATTTCTCTTCCCAATTTTTTCTCTACCTCACTTACTTGATTTTCAAAATCCTTTTTGAGCTCTTCCATGGCCTGAGACCATTGAATATTTATTTTGGATGTTTGGGATACAAAAGCCTTGACTTTTTTGTCTTTCCCTGATGATAAGCATTGTTCTTCCTCATCTGAAAGGTTGGGAGGAGATATCTGTTCACCAAGAAAGTAACCTTCTATAGTCTTATTTTTTTTTCCCTTTTTTGGGCATTTTCCCAACCAGTTACTTGAATTTTGGGTCCTTTGTCAAGAGTAGGGTATACTCTGGGGACCTGTAAGATATCAGTTCCTCCAAGGTGGCACAATCAAGTGTGTGCTGGTCTGGGCACAGGGAAGGATTTTTGTTCCCAGAATCTTAGTAGTAGAGTTTCCTCTCCACAGGCACCTGATGTCCAGTTCTGTCAAGCTATCACTGGGGAGGTGGGATTCAGTCAAGCTTCGAGGGCAGGGCCTCCATTAAGTTTGAGACAAAGACCAGCTGCCTCAGGGCATCTACACAGGGCTGAGGTAAGACTCAGCTCTTCAGTGCCCCCAGGGGTTTTTATGATCCAGCTATGGTCTCAGGCTGCTGTAGGGGCTGCCCTGAGAACTCCTGCCACCTGCTTGATGTGAAGGCCTCTCTCCCTTCTTGGTCAGCTGAATAAACCCTGTTATTGACCTTTGGTGCCTGTGGGTTGAGGGATCTGTGGACCCTCTGCTGCTGGGACTGGGGATTCCAACTGGAGATTCCGCCCCCAAGGGCTGTTCTCAAGCCATGTGCTGCACAGCCAAGGCTGCGCTGGGCTCTGAGCTCTTCTCCACATCCAGTGCAACTGACGCTTCCTGTGAGTCTTTCAGGTCACCCTGGGCTGGAAATCTCCTCCACTCTATTGTTCTCCACTTCTGCTGCTCCAAAATTTGTTGAGAGTCCCTCTCTACAGGTGTTTTATGGGCTGTGTTGGGGGCAGCCTCAGTATGTGTGTCTTTCTACTCCACCATCTTGGCTTCACCCTGCTCACCTTTCTATTTCTGGGAACTATACATGCCCTTCCTAAGTTCCCCCTAGATCACATTAGTTTTTGGGTTGCCTCATCTCCTATTGGCCTTACAGTCCACCAAAATCCACTGAAACTTTGTGAGAACAACTTCTGTATAACTGTTCTTCCTCCATCTTCTACTTGTACAGTCTTTTTCTGTCTTTGTCTCTGTTTCTATTTGCCTTCTTGAATAATATGATATTTCTGACATCTTCCATGATTTTCAGTATTACCAAAAGTGGTTATGTAGTCATATGTCTCATGTTGTACTCTACCCTCAAGGACAAGTTGGAGAGATGCAGTCTAGATGCTAATACAGTTAGGTAGGTTGGTAACAGTCAAAAAAGCATAGTCATTTACAGGAAAGTGTCAGCTTTAAATAGTTCTGCTAGTGATATGTCCCAGGAATCTATGTTTGCTTTTCTGCTGTGATTACTTTTCTGAATTTCTTGGATGATAAGCATGTTTGTCAAATTTATGCAGTATGGCATGCTCATCAAAATTTGCAGACTACTCAAAACTGGGGAGGCTGAAAAAGTCAAGATCCAAAGAAACCTCAACAGGCTAGAATGATGAACTGAAAGTGAAAAGATGGAATTTAATATGAATAAAAATGAAGGCCTACTTTGTATTCAAAAAATCAGCTTCAAAGGTACAAAATGGGGGAGGTGTGATTAGACAGTAGTTTTTCTGAAAAGGGTCTAGGAATTTTAGTGGATTGTAAAATTAATATGAGTCAATAGTATAGCATAAAAACTAAGAAAGCTAATGAGATCTGTGATCCTAGCAGCATTAGGAGTGGTAATATGTCCAGAACACAGTGTATTTTAAACCGTTCCTATTGCATTCATTTGTGAGTTCCATGTTTTAGCAAGGACATTGAGAATTTGGAGATCATCCTGGGGTAGGTAGACAGGATAATAAGGGGACTGGAGAATGCCATAAAAAGATTGGTTGAAGGAACTAACTGGAAATGTTTAACCCTGAGAAGAATTTTTTTGGGGGGTGCAGTGATAACTATCTTCAAGTATTTTGGGGGCTATCACATGAAACATGAATTAGACTTAAGTTGTTTGGCAAAACAAGGCAGAACTAGGAGAGCTAGGGAGCGAGAGATTTAAACTTGGTGTCAAAGAATACTTCCTAGCAATCACTGCTATGCAGAAGTCAAATGTATTGCCTCTGTAGGCAGTGGGTTACCTTTTCCAAGGAATCTTCAAACAAAAGTTGGATGGCTCTTTGTCAGCATAAGCCATGGTTGATAGATGTGGAGAACATGTTATGAATGGATTATGGTATGGGTATTTATTCACGTTGGGGAACATGTTGTGAAGGGATGATGGTGTAAGTATTTATTCACCTAGGCTGGCATCTTGAGCATCCCTGGTTTCATGATTGCTCTTTATCATCAGTATCTTTTTTTATTCATTCTTGCAGCTTTACTTCCTAAATTGGGAATTTATGTTAAGGCCAGGCTCTGCATAGTTTTGGTGGGAATGCTGAGGCCCTGGTTGATTCTGCTCTATCTTATATAGAATATGATACTATTTTCTCTGAGTATTAAATGCTATATTCTTCAAGGAGCTTCTGGGTAGATCAGGTGAGAGAACTGAAAACTTTCAGCGCACCCTAAGCATCGTGATCTAGGGTGCCATCTGATTGCTACCCTCCTGGTATGGGCTTTGCAAGTTCCAGGCTCTTTTTTGGGTATGGGCAACACAACCGTAGACTTGTTCCTGTTTGGAGCTCCAGTAAACAGATGCTAGTCCTAGCTTGTGACAACTAGCTAGATGATTCTGCTGGTTCAGAGCAGTATAATTCTAAGCTCATTATGGGTCTAAGTTTCTTTCCCTGGTTATTTATGTTTGGGCCCCAGCTCAGGTCTGTCAACTAAAACCAAGATCCTGATCCAGGGTCAGAGTGACAGAGCTGTAGGCTCATTCTTGCTTTGAGATACCTCGCTCAAGATAACAAGATACTAAATGGCTGAACCAAAACTTGGAACCAGGTCTTTTAATTATGTCCAGTGTTCCTTCTATTGTATCACGCTATAATCCAAGCAAATAGCTTCAGCACAGGTATGGGTAACAGAGAGAGAATTTAACATACTTTTTTAATACTCTCTTTCTTGTCTCTTCTTTGTCTTTACAGTCATTTGGGGGCCAGAGTTATATATTAAACATCATTAAAGGAAACCAGTTATTGCATACTCTCCCAAAGTCAGGAGTCAACAAACAATGGGCAAGTTGTCTGTGTGGCACAAAAGGACTATGGACTCAGGTGTACGTTCTGCATTGTTGCTGCTGGGGGCCATTGCAGGTAGGAATCATTCACTTCTCAAGACCCATACATCATCCTTGAGCACCTTTGAGTACAGAAGAAAAAGTAATTTATTTAAATTTAAATTTTATATTATTTTCAAAGATCATTTGTCTCTTCCTTCCACTTCCTTCTACTCTCCCCTTCCCCATCATATTGAGAAAGTAAGAAAAACTTAAAATCCCAGTTACAAACATGTACTGTCAAGTAAAACAAAATTTCTTATTGGCTATGTTTAAAATAAACGTCTCAATCTGCAGTATGAGTCTATCCTCTCTGGCAGAAGGTGGGTAGCATGTTTCATCATGAGTCTTAAGGAAGTGTGGTTGATCATTGTGTTGATCAGAGTTCCGAAGTTTTCTTTGTGTGTGTATATATATATATCTATATACAAATACATGTGTATATGTGTGTGTATGTTTGTATACACAGAGGAAACATTTTCTTATACATATACATATGTTTGATATGTAAATATGTATTTCTTTGTAAATATATATATGTGCAAAGTATATATACCTATGTAGATATACAGACATACATGTATATAGTATATACTATGATTATACTATGCTATGTACATGTACATATAACACATTTATATATGTATACATATATATGTAGATGTATATATTTCATTTAAATCAGCTAAAATCTGCTTTCTTACCCTCCTACCTCAAACCTTTGAAAATATCTCAACCATTGAGGACACAAGAAAAACAAAACCCATTACACACATATATAGTCAATCAAAATAAATTTCCAATTTGGCTATGCACTTAGAAATATTTTCTCATTAGTTCTCTGGAATCCTGGTTGTTCATTACACTGATAAGAGTTCAACATGATAATATTCTATTATATTTATATACCATAATTTGTTCATCTATTCCTCAATTTATGGGCACTCCCTCAAATTTCCAGTCTTTACCATCCCAGAAAGAATTGTAAATATTTTATACATCTTTAGAATTTATTTTGTTCAGGATTAATCCCTCCCTTAATTTACCCAACCTCTAATTCCCCCTCCCTGTTTTACCCCTTTCCTCTCCTTCACTGTGTATAATAACTTCCCTTAACTTTCCTTTCCTTTCTCCACTGTTCCCCCTTCCCTCTTACCCCAGTGCATTGCTCTTTCCCTCTCTTTCTGTTATTAAGATCGTCAGAAAATAACAGAACCGCTGCTGGGCTTTGTCTAGTTGAACTCCCTCTATGAACCCTTATAGTGACAGGGATCAGAAGGGACATATGTATTGTCTCCCTATATTTGAATGTAAGCAGTTTTTTCAGTTTAGTCAATTACCATTGTGCATTCCTTTTTATGTATTTGTACTTCAGAGTTTTCCCACAGCTGTTTTTTTCAATTGAAATGCTCAGAAGACCTCTATTTCATTTAAGATTCATTCACACCTCGCCCCCCCTTTCTGCCCCACCCCCACCCTGCAACATTATCCACAGTTTTGCTGGATAAGTTATTCTTGGGTCTAAGTCCATATCCTTTGCCCTCTGGAATATCATATTCCAAATTCTATTTTTCTTTTTGAGGGGGAAAGACAAGTCATTTGGGGTTAAGTGACTTGCCCAAAGTCACACAACTAGTAGGTGTCATGTGTCTGAGGCTGCATTTGAATTCAGGTCCTCCTGACTCCAAAACCAGTGCTCTATTCATTGCACTACCTAGCTGCCCTTCTTTTTCTTGATAGTGGAGTCACTACTATAATTAGGCAGCTATGTGGCCAAATGGATAGTGCTGGGCCTGAAGTCAGAAAGACTCATCTTGCTGAGTTAAAAAATCTGACCTTAGACACTTACTAGCTGTGTGACTCTGGGCAAGCCACTTAACCCTGTTTGCCTCAGTTTTCTCATCTTGTAGAATGCACTGGAGAAGGAAATAACAAACCACTCCAGTATCTTTGACAAGAGAACCCCCAAAGGGATCATGATGAGTCAGACATGGCTGAAACAACTGAGTAAAAACTACAACTACAGCTATAATTGGGAGATGGGATGGGTGGCCCAGTGGGTAGATTGCTGAGCCTAAAATCAAATCCAGCCTCAGATACTTGCTAGCTGTATGACTCTAGGCAAATCCCTTAACCCCTGTTTACCTCAGTTTCCTCAACTGTAAAATGGGGATAATAACTTCTACTTCAAAAGGTTGTTTTGAGGATCCAATGAGATCACTGTAAAGTGCTTACCACAGTACCTGGTGCATAGTAAGTGCTATATAAATGTTAGTTATTATTTTTACTAAATTATATGTGATTCTGACCATGGCTATTTTTTTCTGGCTGCCTGCAGCCTCTTTTCTTTGATCTGAAAACTCTGATTTTAGCTATGATGTTCCTGGGAGTTTTCATTTTGAGATTTATTTCAGGGGGTGACCTGCAGCTTCTTTCTATTTCTGCTTTGCTTTCTGGTTCTAAGAGATCTGAGCAGTTTTCTTTTAAGATTTCTTGAAATATGGTGTCTAGACTCTTCTAATTGCAGTTGTTCATGACAATCAGATATGGCCAGTGATTATTAAATTTTTCTCCTTTATCTGTTATCTAGATAATTTGTTTTTACTGTGCAATACTTTACATTTTCTTCCATTTTTTAATGCCTTTTGACTTAGTTTCAATATATCTTGTTGCCTCATGGAGACATTGTTTTCAGTGATATGCATTCTCATGACCAGAGTTTGAATGGAGTCTCAGAAAGACAAATCTTAGAGGCATTTGTGATGAGTAAGTGTTTTTCTAAATTTAAAAAAAAAAGTATGTCAGAAGGAAGTTTCATTGATTAGGTAAATGCTACCTTGCTCTATAAATTATTTTCAATTCTGAGTCTAATTTCTTACAGAATATATGGCTACTGAATATATTATGTGATTATCAACATGGCTCATATTTAATGATACTAGATGCTACCTAAAATGCCTATAATTAATATTTTATGAATGCTTTTTTTTCTTCCTGTCCCCATTTTTTCATGTCAAGAGAAAGTTTTACTCCTTTCTAAGAATGTTTCAAATGCCTCTTTTATTATTAAATATCCATCTTTTTTTATTTATGGTTAAACTCAGATTTTCTAGGTAAGCAGGCTGCATTCTGAGTTCCATTGCTCCTTGGAACACTTTATTGTATTCTCTTCTGAGTTTTCTGGTGGGTTCAGAATAGTTTTGTGTTATTTAAATTTTCTTTCCTTCAAAATTGAAGGTCATTCTCCTGATTGCTTGCAGAACACATTTCTGGATTGAATTTTTAAATTTAACCATGTGTCTCATAGTATACAACTCTGGGTTGTTTGTTTTATTCACTTAGATGGTCTATGAATTCTTTCGATTGTGATTTCATTTTCTGTGTTCAGTTCTCCTCTATTATTTCTTGAATTTTGATGTTCAGGTTTTTTGTCTCATCCTATTCTTATGGGAGACTGATGATCCTTAAGTTGTTTCCACATATCCTGTCTTCAAAATTTTTGTGTTTTGCTTGTATAGTAAATATATTTTCTTTTAGTACTTTTTTTCCCTTCTCTTCTTCTAGATTGTCCTTTACTTCCATGTATTTCCATTCTAGAGCTATTGTTCTCTCTTTTACTCTTGTTGGTTCCAGTTTCTCTATTTTGTTCATTAATTTTACTGTGCAGGTCATAGATTCTACTTTCACAATTGTCATTTCTCTTTTAAAGTGGGAAACATTTTGTGTTCTCCTCACATTCTGTAGAATCCTCTCTCTCATCAAGTGCTGGATGATTTTCCGTTGTTTTGTATGTGCTTTTGCACATAATAAGTATTTCATCAGTGCTTTGTGATTCATTCATATCATGAAGTAAATGATAGTACAGCATTTAGACGTTCTGGTTTGTTTCAGCAGCAGCATGCACTGCTACATAAATCATTTTTTGGGTGCAACTACTTGGTTTCTTTATTCCATTGTAAAAATAGTGGCAACATTTTGTACTGCAGATTATCTCTTAAGATCAGGGGAAGAATAGAGGGAAAGGGGTAGAATGAGGGTCTAGAGCTCAGTGCCACACCATACTCTCCTCCCAGAGAGTGGGAAACTCAAAATGCGGAAATCAACCCCATAGCACTAGTGCAACAGCACTAAGGCATGTACCAGTTTTAGAGAGGAGATTTACATATTAGCACAGTCACTAAAAAAACTTAGTAGACATAATTACCAAAAAACAAAAGACCAAAGTAATACAATAATGATCATCAATATTCAATAACCTGAGCTCCTCACTATAACCTGGTAACCCACTCCCAATGTTCAGTCAATCAGCACATTTCATCCCGAGTCCCAGATGTCCCATGTAGTCACTGGGTCCCTGGAAACATCTTCCCCTGGACATTTTGGAATGGGTCTCATTCTTGGGGCAGTTCTGAAGTGGTCGCTTTCAAATGGATTTTTTTCTCTGGACCCAAGACACTTGCAGAGTCCTAGGTAATTCTATTAAATTCTACAATTTAGTACACCCTTCTAAATTTGCTTTTTTCCAATAACTAGATCATATGGTAAAAACTAGTTCAAGCCTTGTGATTCTAACCCTATTGACAACAGAAATATAAGAAGAACCTCAATTAGGAACCCATAGTTCACTTGAAACTTCAGATAATTTCAGTTTTTACATACCACTCTGAATCTATATTTCTTCTTTACAGTCATCAATGTAATTTTATATGTAAAATCCTGAATCTAATTTTTAGAACTTATTATTGTAACATGTTTAAGGCCTGTATACATAATCATCTGGCCTTGTTGTTTTCTCAAATTATTTTCAGTCCTGCTAATTCTCCTTGTAGGAAGAAGAGAGTTATTAAGAATCTAATCATACATATACATGAGTACATAGATACGAGCTCTCATTGTAAATAGATGCTTTTTATCCCCAGGTTCAACATTACACAAATGAAATTGTTTAAAAGATGTTTATTTAACTCTAAATGTAACAAGTAACAAAAGACTTGGGATGGAATGTATAAATATGCTAACTAATTAATACCAAATTGTCTTTAGAAAACAATTTATATGAAATGAATTGTCTACAGCAAAATATGTTCAGTTGTTAACCATGCTTAAATGGATTAGATTTTACACAGAGACTACTTATTCTGAGAAGCCTTTTAAACAATGGGAGCATCTTTAAGGTAATTCTTGAGTGGTTTCCATGAAATTTCAGGAGATGATAGTTTGTCATCATTTCAGCACATGTTTTTTTAGTTCAGTTGTTTTTCAGTCATGCCCAACTCTTCCTGATCCCATTTGGATTTTCTTGGCAGAGAGACTGGAGTAGTTTGCCATTACCTTCTCCAGTTCATTTTACAGATAAGAAAACTGAGGCAAACAGGTTTAAGTGACTTGCTTAGGATCACACAGCTAGTAAGTTTCTGAGGCCAAATTTGAACTTGACAAATCCTGACTCCAGACCTGGCACTTTATCCTCTGTACCACCTAACCATCTTACATGTTCGTTCTGCACACAGGTTATCTTGCAATCAGATTATCTCTATAATCAGTTATCTTAGTGAAGAGTAACTTATGAACTTTCTTGTGTTATTTAAAATATACAAGTTTTGTTCCCAGATAAAATAACAAACCTAAGTAAAACTGAGTTTTCCATTAAGGTAATGCAATATGATGTACAAAAAGTCCAAGTGACATAATTTCTAGGTAAATTAACCATTTTATTAACTATGACTAGTGAATAATTAATAGAAGGATGGTCATTTGGTTTTTTATTATAGCCTAAAGACAAGTCATGGAGGTTGCTTATATGCTCTTCAAAACTTGCGTGTTTCTGATAGGTAGAAATCAATTCTGGTTGGTTAACAATTACTGAGAAAATAGATATTACAATGAGAGATGGACCTAGTCTAGTGAGGGGCTAGGGGACCTGACTTTGATTGCTTCTCTCTACCCTAACCTCCTTCAGCCTTGGGCAATGTAGACAAGGGATTTAAATACTCCCCCTCATGCCCCCCACAGTAAAATCTGTCTGAGTAAAACACAATAGGCCAGAATTCACATAGTTTAGATTCTCTTTGTAGGGTTTTCTAGTTGAGTGGGGTAAGAATTCCATGTAGAGAAGATGATCTAGGTGGGAAGATGGTCTAGGTGGGGTAAATTTTGGGGCAAGATCTAAAATCTCCTTGAGACTGGACTTTGAATGAAGAAAGAAAAAAGAAAAAACTTGACACACACCCCCCATATTAATGGGTTATTAATATGAGAGAAATCATCATTTCTCTCAATAAGAAAGTTCATAAGTTACTCTCCACTGAGATAAGTAATTACAATGAAATTCTGTTCCTTGAAACAAAAACAGAAGTTCCTGACTTTAACCTTACAAATTAATAGATTTATGTCTTTGTTTCACAAGCTCCTTCCTCTTTGTCTAATTATTCCTGTATCATTCTGAAAGAATGAGATATTTCGGGGACTTAATCTTATACATATGGAAAGCACTAATTTAACATTTGCTTAAGATATGGAATGACCACAAATTCAGATAAAAAGCAGTAAGATCTTTCCCACTTGCAACTTATTACAATTAATCAGATGTTTTAGTATTAATCTAATAGATTCAGTATTGCAATGACAAACTTTCACTGTTTGCCTGCCCTAATAATATAAATTTTCTATAAGAGAAAGAAGCAGGGATATGATTATAACAGCCTCAAAACTTGTCCTCCAGGCCCAAGCCTAAGTCACAGAATGACTCTACATAGGAGTACCAGGATCCTTTGCTGTATTTCAGTTCAGATAAAAAAAAGTCAGTTAAGTTTCTGGAACAGCCAATCATGTAACAAGTTCCATCTCATTTATAGGGTATCATAACCAGGCCCAGGATTAAACAAATGGGAAACATTCCTGTTCAAAAGGAAATAACATAGTGGGGAAATGAATCAAGTGGATCCTACTTGGGCCATGCCATGATCATCCCCTCGACCTTTCCCAGGGACAGACATCTACCTGTGCAGTTCTCAGTCTGTACTTGCTTTGAGCAGCACATGACATACCCCATCCACCCCCAATGGTGGATTATTGGCCTCACGACAATATAGACAATCACCTGAAATCAAAATGTAGAATATCACATTACAGTCCCATGAGATTTAAACTCAAATAGCAGGTTTCTTTAATCAAAATTTAGAGCTAAATTATTTTTATTTCTCTCATGGTGTTGCTATAATAAAAGTTTATGAGGTCTTAAAAATTCACTGAACATACTTTCCTCCTTCTCCTTGAGTTTAAATTCATTCTAGTGTAAAAATTTACCTTTAGAAATCAAGAAAATAATTACGTTTTGGAATTACAAATAGTGAATGAATATATGATAGTTTACTCAAAAACTTAGAAAAACAACACCGGCCAATTGCTATGAGAGAAATGATTATTTCTTTCTTATACTAATAACCAATGATTAATTTTTCTGAGTAATTAATCATTCCAACATAGGAAAAAAAAGGAAAGCTATAATTTAAAAAAAACCCAAACCTCTTTGGCTCAGCTTTGGCTTAGTGCTTCCTTCAGAATTACTAAACATTCTAAGATCTTGGTCCTGTCTCAGATCATCTCAGATAGCCAGTGTACACACATTTGAACCCCGAGGGCATTTTTGCCTCTTTTCTTTTGTTAGTTATTCATTTCCAAGAAATTATGTCTCTCAGACTTTTCACACTTCATACCTATAAATCTCCAGGCTAACAGATAACCATCTCTTAAGATATTGTACGTTCACCCTTTAAAGTAAAAACAAATCTTTGAGATTGTTGAGACTAATCTGACTTAAGATATAACTTCAATATGTTCTTTTCTGTATAATCTCATTTTCAGTAGGGATAGGCAGATAACCTTAAAGGAAACTCACTCTTTACTATAAGCTAGCCGAAAATTTCACTTCCATTTTGTTCAAGGAATGAAAAAGGGCATCCCATTTATTCAGTAAATCAATTCATTATTTAGAAATTTCAGAACACAGAAAGCCCTTTCACAGGGCTGAAAATATGCCCATGTAAGTGCTTGCTAAGTTTTAACATTATAACAATGCCCCTTACCCCTACCCCACCTTAACTTGATAAAAAATTTCATAAGTGATAACCAAATAATTTTTGGTGACAGTTCCTCTTTACTACAACCAAACCTGGAAGGTTCTAGTTTCTTAAATGACAGTACTTCAGAATATTACAGGACATTATCAGCAGATCTAAGATAACAGATTTCAAACTTTTTTCTGCTTCTTTTAGCAGTTTAATTCACAATCTAACAATATTTAGATTAAAAGAGAAGTTGCTTTATTTGAAACATGGAACAATTCCATTACCAATCAGGTGACTTCATTTCAGCTGAATTATCTTATATAGAAAAATCATCTTAAAACTTTTAGCATTTTATATTAATCACATCTAAAACCCAGTATAAAGTTTTATAATTACACTAACATTTATGTAGTGCTTTGCCATATACCAGGTACTATGTTAAGTACTTTATAATCATATGATCCTCACAAATAACCATGAGAAGTAGGTGCTATTATTTCATTCTCTCCTTTACAAGTTGGGAAACTGAGGTAAACAATAGTAAAGTTACATAGCTAATAAATTTCTGAGAGTAGAGTTTTTGATTCAAGTTTTTCTGATCATACATTTGCCAGTATTGTTTTTTTTTCCTGCTTTAAGGGCAGATAACAAATGTGTACTTTTAACTTGGTTCTGATTTACCACAGTTATCCCAATAAAAGAACACATTTAATTGTAAATGAGACCACATTGTGATATAGTTTCAGGACAAAATCATTTATAATCACTAATAGTAACGGGTTTTTTGGTTTAAAAAATTATTTATTTTAACATTCTTTTTAAAAAATTAAGTTCCAAATTCTCTCTTTGGGAATTTGCCAGCCCTCTGGCACCCATTGGGAAGTTAAGCAAAATGATATTAATTATACATCTGAAATTATACAAAACATATATCCATATTTGTCATGGCTAATGATAACATTTAAATCTCAACTACTGCTAGCAGTTAAAAAGGAGAGCCCATTATTACCAATAAACTCATTTTATTTTTTTTATTATTTTATTTGTTTTCAGTGTTCTACAATCACTTCCATATAACTTAGATTTTTTTCCTCTCCCTTCCTCCTCCTTCTCTGAAATGGCAATTTTATATAGGTTCTATACATACATTCCTATTAAATACATATTTACCTTAGTCATGTTGCATAGAAGAATTAAAATGAATGGGAGAAATCATAAAACAAACCAAAACATAATACAGAAGAAAATTATCTGCTACATTTTGCAATCAAATTCCATAGTTCTTTCCCTGGATATGGGAGGCATTTTGCCTTAAGAGATCACTGGGAATTTTTTAAGTCCTTGCATTGCAATGAAGTACTAAGTCTACCAGAAAAAAAATCCTCACGCACTGTAGTTGTTGCTGTGTACAAAGTTCTCCTGGTTCTGCTCCTTTCACTCAGCATCAGTTCATATAAGTCTTTCCAGGCTTCTCTGAAGTCTTCCTGTTCATAATTTCTTCTAACCTAATAGTATTCTATTACATTCATATACCACAATTTATTCAACCATTCCCCAACTGATGGGGATTTTGATCTCCAGTTTTTGGCTACCACAAAGAGAGCTGCTATAAATATTTTTGTACATGTGGGACCCTTTCCCATTTTTATGATCTCTTGGGGATACAGTCCTAGAAGCAGTATTGCTGGGTCAAAGGGTGTGCACATTTTTGTAGCCCTTTGGGCATAGTTCCAAATTGCTCTCCAGAATGGTTCGATTAGCTCACAGCTCCACCAACAATGGATTAGTGTTCCAACTCTCCCACATCTTCTCCAACATTTATCATCTTCCTGTTCAGTCATGTTTGCCAATATGATAGGTGTGATGTGGTACCTCAGAGTTGTTTTGATTTGCATCTCTCTAATCAATAGTGATTTATTTCATATGACTGTAGATAGCTTTAATTTCTTCCTCTGAAAACTGCCTGTTCATATCCTTTGACCACCTATCAGTTGGGGAATGACTTGTATTCTTGTACATTTGACTCATTTCTCTATATATTTTAGAAATGAGACCTTTAACACAGACACTAGTTGCAAAAATTCTTTCCCAGTTTTCTGCTTCCCTCCTAATCTTGGCTGCATTGGGTTTGTTTGTGCAAAAACTTTTCAATTTAATGTAATCAAAATTATTCATTTTGCACTTAATAGTATTTTCTATCTCTTGTTTAATCAAAAATTCTTTCCTTCTCCATAAGTCTCCATAAATACACCATTCCTTGCTCCACTAATTTGTTTATAGTATCCGTCTTTATACCTAGATCATGTACCCCATTTGAACTTTAATTTAAAAGACACCAGGCACTCCCAGTTCTCTACAATTTAGTCTCCATTTCCTTTCAAGCTATCCAAAAGAGCCTAATCAATTCCTTTTGTATCCATGAAATAGTACCCGCCCTCTTTTACTTGTCCCTAAGGCTTTTCAGATAAGGAGAGGTCCTAAGTAGTAGATTCAAATTTCCATCCCCCGGCTTGGGAGTCCAGGAATTTTAAGCTGCTTATCATAAAGAATATTCGCATAGTTTCTTATATCCTTTTTATCCAAATGAGATCAAAACCTTTCCTTATTTCTCTCTTTCCAAATTTCCAAAATCCTTTACTCAGACTACAACTTTTCTTAACTTTCTACTCACTTCCTCTTCTCCCTAGCTTCCTCAAACATTATTACCCCTTTCTGTTCAATTTAGCTTAAAACCCTTCAAAACTGCACCCATCTTGTTTCTTTCACATTATGATGACGCACTTCCTTTACCTATCATCTCCCAGACTATCTATAGAACTAATATTTTGTCCATAGAGTAGTTCCTAGTCATCTCTTCCTGCCTGCTCATTGTGAATATCTTTCCCCTTGTCTGATAGAGGTTCTGGGCCTAGGCTATGGTGGTTTTACCAAGTGGTTGGAAGTGGGGCTGGTGGATGTCTCCTCCAAGGAATTTTTCATATTTCCCCTTCTATTCTGTTATCCTTCACACCCCGCCCCCCCTTTTTTTTTTTACCCTAGAGGCTATTCTGGTTTTATTTCAATGATAATGAGGCATAATTGCTACTTCTGATGAGGTTGAGGGGTGATCGTGGACCTCAAGATACCAACAGTCTGGGTCATGCTCGAATGAATTCGACTCAAGCCTTCTTAAAGCCAAAGAAACAAAATTTATTAAAGATTTGCCAAATTGGATTGCCTCTTAAGGAACCTAAGTATTTGTAACACTTGTATTCACAAGTGAGCCAGACAGAATCTTATCTAGACAGAATCTGAGCTGGATTGAATCTGAGCACCTTCATAGAGGCAAGATGGAATTTAAATACAGAAAAGGGATCTAGGGGGTGGTCTGGTAGTCCAGGGTGATGGTAGGAGGGATTTAGGGAGGGTCTTAAGGAAAAGTCCAAGGAGGGAATCCCAGGAGGGTCAAAGACTGGAAATAGCCGGAGGCTATCAGGAGATATCAGACAATGGAGGGTTTGGGTGGGAAGCAGGTGGGGCAATCCAGAGATCTTGATAGGGGCAGTATGGGAATGAATACAGATCTTGCTGGGAGTTGTTGACAGCCTGGGGAAATAGGGTTTTGATGGGATCCAGAGTGGGGGGGGGGGGGGGGGCGTACAACAGAGACCTGAGTAGAATGATAATGAAAAACCCATGGGCTTCCTGAGACTGCCGGAACAAATGGGAAGATTAGATTTGAGTAAGAAAGGCCAGATTAAGTGGGAAGATTCAAGGGGAGCTCAAGGAAACTCCCAGAGTCTGAACCCCATCACTTCCAAGCCTCTCTCAACATCCTTGCTGTAGATCTTCAAATCAAGTTTAGAATGCACTTCTGGCTGAGTACAAAGGTCCCATCCCTTATCTGGCTGAAATGTTATTTTCATTTTATCCCACAATTTTACCAGACCATACTGAGCCTTACCTCTTAGGTGTGGACAGGATTTTCCCAAATGATTGCAGTTTGTGTAGCCCAGTAGAGTTGCTCCCTTTATGAATATAGGTGTCCCCATGCAAATACATGTAAGACTTATCCTTACTGGCCTTTCCCCTTGAGCCTTTCTTTCTTCATGCACAAGTGAAAAAAAATAAACCAAACCACACAATTTGGATTTTGGAACCTATTTCTCTTTCATCCATCCTGAATTTGGGGGAGGTAGATTCTCCACCACTTCATAGCTTAACTAATCCTGGGGGGAGGGGGTTTGCAAGGGTAGGGGAAAAAGTGCTTGATCTGAAGCACTGAGCTTCTTTTCCAGCTGGAATGGGATAGAGTAGGCCTGACCTCAGTGGTAGTCCAGGGTGAATGCCCTCAAAAGGACCTAGCTTTTGCAAACCATTTGTTGAAAGGAAAATGCTTTTACCCTTTGACCTAGCAATATCACTTCTAGAGTTGTATCCCAAAGAGATCATAAAAATGGGAAAAAGACTCACATGTACAAAAATATTTATAGCAGCTCTCTGTGTTGGCCAAGAACTGGAAATCAAAGGAATGCCTATCAATTGGGGAATGACTGAGCAAGTTGTGCTATATGAATATAATGTAATACTATTGTGCTATAAGAAATGATGGACAGGTGAACTTCAGAAATACCTAGATAGACTTATCTGAACTGATGCTGAGTAAAGTGAGCAGATCCAGGAGAATATTATACACAGTAACAGCCACAGTGTGTGAGGACTGTTTTTGATAGACTTAGTCCTACACAGAAATGCAAGGACCTAAAACATTTCCAGAGGACTCATGATGCAAAATGCCATCTGCATCCAGAGAAAGAACTATGGAGTCAGAACGCAGAATGAAGCAGACTATTTTCTCTTTTGTTATGTTTGGTTTTGTTTAGTTTTACTCATGCTTTCTCCCATTTTTTAATTCTTCTATACAACATGACTAATGTGAAAGTGTGTTTAATAAGAATATATGTATAGAGCCCATATAAGATTGTATGCCGTCTTGAGAAGGGGAGAAAATTTAAAACTTATGGAAGTGATTGTTAAAAACTGAAAACAAACAAATAAATAAATAATTTTTAAAAAAAGGAAGATGCTTTGTTCTGACTTTCACCCTGCCCTGATTAGTGAGGCAAAATTCAAGAAATATACAGTTAAAAGGAATTTATTAAAGAATATCAACTTTATGGGCTAATCATTGGAGATCAGAAAAGGATTCAAGATGTAGCAGCTTTTATTAATAATTTTTATAAATGAGATAAAGACAATTCTGTTTTTTAAAACTTTAATAGTATTTTATTTTTCCCCAGTTATATATCAAGAAAATTTTTAGCATTCATTTTTATAAGATTTTGAGTTCCAAATTTTTCTCCCTTACTCCTCTACCCCTTCTGAAAATATTAGGCATTTTGATATAGTTTTTACAAATGTCATCATGTAAAAATATTTCCATATTAGTCACAGTTGTGAATGAAGAAACATATTAAAAGAGAAAAAAACACTAGAAAGAATGAAGTGAAAAAGATATGCTTCAATCTGCATTCAGTCTATTAGTTCTTTATCTAGATATAGATAGCATTTTCCTTCATGACTTCTTTGTACTTATCTTGGATCATTGTTTTGCTTAGAAGAACTGAGTCGTTCATAGTTGATTATCACACAGTGTTGCTGATACTATGTACAATGTTTTTCTGGTTCTGCTCATTTCACTTTTTCATGTAAGTCTTTCCAGGTTTTTCTGAAGTCTGCCTTTTCATTATGTGGGAAACATGCTCACTCTAGAAAGAAAATACTCATTGTGAAGCCAGGAAAATTCTCATTACATTTATTTTACATTTATTCCAAATGAATAGATAGGTCCCTTAATGGAGTACACTTGTTCAGACAAATGCAAGCCTTTTTAATGCTGCTCCCAATTCGAATTTCCTTCCTTGTTCTCCATTGACTAGATGCAACCTCCTGAAGCTCCCACTTTATGTTCTCTTATTTGATATATTCCCCCTGACCTTTTACCTGATCAGAAGTCTGGTTCTGCTAGGTCACAGCTCTGATTAGAACCAGTCACCCTTGACTTACTTTCTGTTATCACTCAATACTGGGAGTAGTTTTAATTGTGTGAAAACTGAATTCCTTCTTTTGTTTCTCACAGTCATTTGTTATTTCACAATGTGCTGCATTACATTCATATAGCACAACTGGTTCAGACATTCCCCAATTGATGGGCATCCCCTCAATTTCCAATATTTTGCTACCATGAAAAGGGCTGCAATAAATATTTTTGCACATGTAAGTTTTTTCTTCTTTTTTTATGATCTCTTTGGAACACAGACCTGATAGTGGTATTACTAGGTCAAAGGGTATGCACAGTTTGGTTGCCCTTTGAGCATAGCTCCAAAGATAAAAATAATTCTGACAGGTCCATGTCAGCAAAAAGGAAATGGGCCATTGCATCTCAGTTCCACCCCAATGATCTATATGTGATGTTTGTCAGGTCCAAATAGGCAGAAGGTGATTTGGTATGTGATAAATAGCAGGTAATACAAAGGTAACCCAAAAAAGGTAACCCAGAGACTGGGTGACACCTCCTCCATCACTGATTGACTAGCAGGTCTGGGAGAGTGGGCCACTGAGTCAGTATAACTTTTGATAACATCCACCCTTAGAACTTGCCACACTAACCAACCTGCAACATGCCTTTTCTTCTCATTAGTCAATGAGACTAGACTACAATATTTTTATTAAAGAGATGTATACTGATGTAAGACAGATAAACACAGAACATTTGAGGGCTGCTAGCACAGGCTCACTCTTGATTTTGTCAGACAGGAAAGACACTAAGAAGGGGTTAATAATCTTACTTTATTCCAGTTTAGTTTTCTCAGAAGAGGATTGCTGGTAATGAGAGCACAAATTCCACAGCATTCCCTAATTACCCTTCTTGCAGGGGCCAGCGAGAAGAGGGTACAACCATCCCTCCATCTCAGTAGGGTCAACTGAGACAGGCACAACTTGTGCATCCCTTAAATCCCCTCAAACCTCAATGGGGGCCAGTTGAGGGAAACACAGAGTCCCTCCAAGCCTTGATGGGGGCCAATCAAGCCATGCACAGCATTCCAGCTTGTGCACTCAACTCTTCCCCCCAAGCCTCAATGAGGGCTAGTTGAGGCACACACAGCATTTGTGCATTCAACCATAAGAATTTTCCATTACTGTCTAGTGACCACCTGCTTTATAGGCCAACAGACAAAGATGGCATATTGCCAGCAATAGCTTCACAACTTCGCATCACCCCATCCCTATATATCACTGCATAGCCATAGTGGATGCTTAGATTATTTACCATTACATAACTGTGTGCAAGCATGGTGGAGATATTTTGAATCGTAACTGTGGGAATTCATATCTAGTACTTGGGAACTATTGATTTTTATGGCTATGGATCCTGGGAAACTGCACTCTGAGAAATAATAAGAGAAATTCACTTTATACACACTAAAATCCACCTTACACTAAAATTCACCTTACCTACAACTGACTTATGGCTTTTTCCCAGAATAAGAATCTATCTTACACATTCCCTATTTCAAGGCAACTTGAAATTCTCTGTTTTTGCCTTCTGAAACTTTGATGGCAGGATCACAAAAATTATAGACTTGAAAGTTGGAAAGAATATTAGAGATTGTCAGGTCCAACAGTTTTGGATTAGGAAGTGCTATGTGGTAATATCCTTACTTTCCCTTCCCAAAGGCTATATAGGACTTGAACTCTACCAAGCAATGAAGACATAACCCTATAGAGCGTCTAATAACTGTCAATCCATAGATGTCCCAGGTTTCTCCTTAATAGCAACTCTGCAATCACTAGGGTCCTTTCCTCAACTGTCTCCTTTTTCTATGGTCATTAACACTTCTTTTGGGGGAAATCTGTATCTTCTTTCCTCATCCTTCAAAGAACAGGGCCAACTTTGTTCTCATCAAACACAGCTAGTGCAGTATATATAGCATATTCTTAAACTGTATATCCTTAAAACAAAGCTAAACTTCATTGCCCTATTTAAATATTTTCTCAAGAATTTTTATAGAAAGATTTCTGGTAATTCACTAAGTGCTTTTAACTTTTACTAAATTTACCCAATTCTTAGAAACTGGGCACTGTCATGATTGAAGTTAAAGTGAACTGAGAGACAAGGTTCTGAACGTGAATCAATTTATTAGTTAGGTTAGCAGTGTGTGGGATACAGTGACCCTTACTCAAATTAAACTCAGAGGCTTCTCAAGGTAGAAGGCAAAAAGGAATTTTCACAATCTTATGAGAAGGGGCACTTCCCTCAAAGGCATGGGCAGTATTAGTAAAGGAATGCACCTGAGCGGAGCAGAGTACAACATTATATAGTCCCTAATGCAGAAGCCCACTAGCCTCTCTTCCCATTGGCTGGGAATCCAGGCATAATGGTCATTAACGCAGGCATCTATCCCAGAGACAAAGAACAGGAAAAGGATCATTGCTCACCAGTGAGGTCTTTTGTTACCAAATATGGAACTTAAGGGAAGAGTGCCAATGTAGCATAAGGGGGTGATGAAGGGGAAGTAAAGGGGTGGGGTACACCAGGTTGCATGACCAGAACTTTGGTGGTTCTCCTTCATCCTGGAGCATTTTATTTTATTTGCCTAAGGGGGATAATTAGTTACTTTAGCTTTGGCAGGGAGGGTGGGGGTTTTGGGGAATTCATGCCTGAGGGGTCTTCACCTAACCTGAGTTCACTTAATCCCTCCTCTTATTTTTGTCCCTCTGACCACTTTTGTCCCTCACATCACTCTCAGAAGGCTGCCTCTGCTAAATCATCCTCCCTGTCTTCTTCTCCACTATCTTCTGGTATCCAGCCTTGGCTCTTTAGGACCATGAGTCTAATTAACCCTTCAGCTTTAGTTTCTGACCTAATCATCTTTGAAAGGGAATCTTGTACTAGTCTGGTTATTAATTGTGTCATGCAAGGGAGACAAATTGGGGGTAGTGTAACTCCACTGATGACAATGAGTCCAAACCATAATAGCTGTTTCCACCAGCTATCACCAAACCAGGACCACCAAGAAGTGCTAAATGGTGATGTCCAAGTCTGAGCCAGAATGTAAGCCAATTTTCTAATATTCCTAGTGATTTCTTTTACTGCCTTTCCGTTGTCATCTATTTTCATACAGCAAGTGGAGAGATTTAGCTTCTTACAAACTCCCTTTTTTCTTCATTAAAATTCCTGTTTCCACACCCAAATCCAATAAATACTTCCTCACATTATTTCCCCTATGAATTCTCCCCTTCATCTATCTCCCCTTTATGTGAATATGAGAAGGAAGCAAAGTTGACCGATACATTGACAGATTACAAGGAGGCAGTCCCCTTTTATAAGTACAAATACAGAGAATCAAAATACAAAGGTAGATCAATGAATTGTCCACTCAGAGGTTCCATCTCATACAGCAGTCTAGGTAGAAACATCATCTGATGCAGTTTTCTGGTCTGGATGCTCATTCAAGTCATCTTCAGCACACCATCTCAGCATCTTCTTCCCTTTATCTTCTTGTAGAAAACCAGAGGTCCACTCTCCTACAAAACTGACCGTAATACCATTATAGATGACCACTTCTAAGCTTTATATACTTAATCACTCTTACAAAATCAAAATTGGAACTTTGACCAATTGTCATGTTTAAGAAATTGATATTAGAACTCAGTTTTTTCATTTTACATCAATTCACTATCCATTTCCCCCATCAGGAAGATGAGATTTCACTAAGGAGTCAATACCAGGCTCCAGTATTTACATAAATACAATAAATAATCATTTTTAACACAGTCTATATCATGTCATAAAACAATACCAAATTCTGGTCACGTGATGCTTCTTTTAAAGCATTTACAATATAGACCACAAACCATTTTTCTTTTAACATTAACCGACTGAGACAAAAATAATAATGAGTATATATGCTAACCTCACAAGCCCTTGACTTGATTTGTCTCTACACTATTACTAAGAATTAAAGGACTCTAACTTATTGTTGTTGGTCTAAAGTCCTAAACCTAATAGCTTAATTTTTGGAATTAAACTCAGATGTTCCCCTACCAACAATCTATTGCTTAATAGATCTGGTATTAAGCTTACAAAACTTTTAATTATAGGAAATTGCTACTAAGAGTAGGGACATTGCAGGGAAACAACATCTCCCTAACTTCATGTCAGTTCCAGGCAAGAGTAGATTGTCAACTGGCATTCAGCCAGTTTTAAAGTCTGCCAAGTGTCAGTGGGGAAATTGAGTCAGGATAATTCTACCTCAGCCCAGGCTGAACATTCACTCTCCCAGCCTTTCCATGAGATCGCCTTTTGCAGTTCATACCAGCATCTCACAGGCTCACTGGCATCATGGATCAATGGCTCAGACAGTCTCTCTTGCTATCAATACCTGGAGTTAGACTCAGAAGAACAGTCAGTTCATAGTCCCATGAAATCTTAAAATAGCAAGCTCCAATAATCAGTCTCAGATGTGATTATAACTTCACATTGGCTAAGAAACATCTTTTGAAGTAAGTCTTAAGTAGCTTACAAGCCTTTCTATACATGTTCTAGTCCCTGATTAAATAACAATCATAAAATCAAATTTGCCATTGTAACCATGTTATTGCCCTAATAGATTTACATCTGTTTCCCAGACTACTCTATCCCTTTCTAACCCTGCTCAGTCTAAAAGAATGAGTTACACATATGATAAGTTCAAACACTAATTTCAACTTATGTTCATGAAATGAATTCAAATCAAAACAGACATTTAACTTTTCCATCAGTGCCAAATATTACCAGAGGCTACCTGCCTCTAAGAAAATTAGACTGAAATTCTTTTCCCCAAACTAAAGATATCTCTGATTTAGTCTCAGTAACTTGATTCAATTATATTTACCCAAATACTTTAAAATCATTTTGTAATACATAAAGACCTTATTCCAAATTGGGACCTTTGTCCCCTACCCAAAAGAGTTTTGGTCCCATTTGTCTAAAAGGGCCTTGGAAAACCTCACCTTGAAAACTCCTTGGCTTTCCCCATGTGAACTGGCTCTCTAGAGGCCCATAAACTTTTCTCTTTCACTATGTCCTATCAATCCAAATCTCCAGGTTACTGGCTACTCCCATCAATACCATGCCTGCCCCAGACCACCTGGGGCCATCCCTGGACTTCTTCAGCAATAGGAAATAGTTAACATCTCTCCTCTGGGCATCTCCAGTTCAGATTAGATCTTAAGAAACCCTCTGTGTTGTAGAATTTCTATTGAGAAAATGAGAATCCTTGGAAAAAATGCATACATATATGTGTAATGGTGAAACCCCTACTCAAATTGACTACTCAGAGACATCTCAAAGTATAAACAGAAAGTCCTTTATTTGGTCTTGCAAGAACCAGACTTCACCCTCCTCCAAGCAGATTGGAGGAGAGGAAGCATTTTACAGAAGCAGATGCAAGGTTATATAGCAGAAATCCACAAAAAAAAAAACACCCTTACCCTTTTGATCAAGAGCCTGAGTGAGCAGTCTCTATTTCAGAAATAGGGAAATGGGAGTCAGTGAAACTGGGGAGAGGGGTGACAGATGGTTTCACAACTTCAAGTTTCCCCATATCATATGATTTTTGATAAATTGAAACTCAGGCATTATGTCTGCTTTACTTTAGACTTAGGTCCCTGAGAAGTCTTCACTGACTTATCACATTCACATACACACACACACACACACACACACACACACATACATATATAACATATATATACGTATATATATATATATATATATACATATATATATATATATATATATATATACACACATATTTATATATGGTTGTAATTTTCAAGCCTGTTCCATCTAAGGATGCAATAAATGTTAAAAAGTTTATTTCTGCTGTTCAGAAGGAAGTTTCAACTAAAATTGTTTTTGCTATGAATCAAGCATTTACAAAAGTATGTTTGTAAAAGGAAGCTTATGGCCAAATGTGAAAAGGCCTTGGTTTTAGATCTTTTGTAATTTTTGCCAATTAGGTTCATGAGGGTTTTGTAAACTGTTCTTAAAAGAGGATATTTGTTGTATGAAGAAATGTTTTGTGAAAATCTTTTGTATGAATTTTGAAAGGCCTTTTGAAAGATCAAATTTATATTTGTAAGCTAATTTGTTATAATAACTTCAGGTTTTGTGCGGATTTGGAAGATAAGGGACAAGATAAGGGAGACCAGGAATTTTATGGCTTCCAAAGACTACAGGTGTATCTTCTGATTTGCCAGACATTACATTGTGACAATTCTGTTCGGTAAACCGTTTTAAAAGAGAAGGTGGGTTAAGAGTCAACTCATCTCTTTCCCATTACCTCCTCTTTGGGATATAGGAATAATCCTTAAGTGATAGGATTAGTCTAATCTTTGATCAAATCTACTTGAATTAGAGGTAAGGGGGTGAAGTTACAAAACAACTCGGTTCACTGAGTGATAGGTGAGGTTACAAAGGTAGACCATACAAGGATGGAGATTCAGTTCCTAATTGAATTGAGTAGGCATGGAGGTAATTACATGACAAAAGGTTGGCCTTTAGGCAAGTTTCTCTGGAAAGTGGGTGAAAGGTGAAGTTACAAAGATGAGTTTGTACTTAGATAGTGTGGGAGAATATTAAACCTTGGTTAATTAAATATTAAAGGCTTGGTTAGGTCTTAAAAATGGAATTAAAATCACTTTTCAATTTTACAGCACTTACTCTATTGCTAGCCATGTAGCCAAGATGATGCTACCTCAGTCCATGGTTATACCTATAAACTGTCTTGAACGTATTTAGTTTGAGGGGCATTTCTAAAAGCTGCCTGGCAGTCCCTCCTTTGGCAAATTATCTGAGTAGCCAAAACCTTGTGTTGCTGATTAGAAGAGTCTTCTTGCTTTTAAGCGGAAATTCATTTTATTAACTGTTTTAGGGGAAAAGCTGCTCTAACTACTCTTTATATAATATTAGTTGTGACCAGTTGAACCAAAACCTTCTGCTCCATGTTCAGTGTCATCTAAGCCTTGGACTTCAAGTCCTGGATAAAAAAACCCATTCACAAATCAGCTGGGCAATCAGGTCACCTTTTTTCACTTGAAATGTTTCTTTGCCAAAGTTAAATAGTACAACCCCAACATTTCCCCTGTAATCTTCATCTATGACAGCAGCTCCCACATCTGTTGATGAGGTTGGGGGGTGATCAGGGACCCCAAAATACCGATAGTCCGGGTCATGTTTGAATGAATTCGACTGAAGCCTTCTTAAAGCCAAAGAAAACAAAGTTTATTAAAGATTCACCTAATTGGGTTGCCTCTTAAGGAGCCTAAGCATTTGTGACACTTGTATTCACAAGCGGGCCAGATAGAATCCCAGCTAGACAGAGTCTGAGTTGGATTGAATCTGAGCGCCTTCATGGAGGCAAGATGGAACTTAAATACAGAAAAGAGTATAGGAGGGATGGGGGGGTGGTGGGGGTGGTCTGGTAGTCCAGGGTGATGGGAGGAGGGGTTTAGGAAGGGTCTTGAGGAGAAGTCCAAGGAGGGAATCCAAGGAGGGTCAAAGGCTGGAAACAGCTGGAGGCTATCATCAAGACAATGGAGGGTTTGGGTGGGAAGCAGGTGGGCCAATCCAGAGATAACAGACAATGGTCACAGATTTGAGTATGAAAAGCCAGGTTAAGTGGAGAGATACAAGGAGAGCTCAATTTGAGTATGAAAGGTCAGGTTAAGTGAGGTGATTCCAGGGGAGCTCAAGGAAGTTCCCAGAGTCTGAACCCCATCACTATGAAATGCTTTGCAGCCAAGTCAGAACGTGGAGCAACTCTACCATAATACCCAGGAGGGAGAGAGATCTGAATGTCTGTTTTCACAAGGGCTTTCTCCATGGCTGGTATTGTATAATCATAGGCACTGTACAGGTTGTAGCCCGCGGCCCGCGCGACCCCTTGGAGGGGGCCGTGGCGTGCTCCGAGAGGCGGGCGAATCGGAGGTGTACGGGGCTCCTCGGGCTGCCCTGGCCAGGCCGCTTGCTGGGGGACACAGCCGGGGTGGCTTCGGAGCAGGGCATGACTGGGGACAGAGGACTGGAGGAGACGCGCCAGCCGCTAAATGAATCTCTGATTAGAAGATCCTACCACCACTGGACTCAGTCATGTAAAGTCTGTGCTGACTCTCTTTCTCTTGGATACAGTTTCTCTGTTGTTTCCCCCTTGTATTCTTTTAGAGTCCCCTTATTAAATCTCCCTATTGCTGTTCAAGCTCTCAAGACCTGAGCACCTATGCGTTGTCTAAGGAAGGATATTTGGTCCCAAGGCTGTGGTTTTATGCATCTAAATGATGGGGTTCAAGGGTGATTGGTACCCCAAAAATACCGACAGTCTGGGTTGTGCTAGAATGAATTCGACTCAAGCCTTCTTAAAGCCAAAGAAAACAAAGTTTATTAAAGATTCCCCAAATTGGGTTGCCTCTTAAGGAACCTAAGTATTTGTAACACTTGTGTTCACCAGCGGGCCAGATAGAATCCCAGCTAGACAGAGTCTGAGCTACATTGCATCTGAGCGCCTTCATGGAGGCAAGATGGACCTTAAATAAAGAAAAGACTAGAGGAGGGATGAGGGGTGGGTGGGTGGGAAGTCTGGTAGTCTAGAGTGATGGGAGAAGAAGTTCAGGAAAGGAATCCCAGGAGAATCAAAGGCTGGAAACAGCTGGAGGCAACCAATAGACATCTGACTAAGGGGCGCCTAGGTGGGAAGCAGGTGGGGCATTCAAGAGGTAACAGACAATGGCCACAGATTTGAGTATGAAAAGACAGATTCTATGGGGAGATGGGAGGAGAGCTCCATCTGAGTATGAAAAGCCAGGTTAAGTGAGGAGATTCCAGGGGAGGTCAAGGAAGTTCCCAGAGTCTGAACTCCATCATAACCACTTACTCCAGGAAAGCTCTAACAGTATAAGCCCCTGACTGCCTTAAACTGTTTTTTGTAGAGTTTTCTGGCCTGTATAGTGCTAGCTCAAAAACTCAGCTTTGGCACTAGCTGTATTTGGTGAGGACAGAGATGGCCCAAGACAGGCTTTGGTCTGGAATGCATTTGAGTGGAAGCTGATGTCAGAGAGTAGAAAGGACACTGAATTTGGTGTCAGAGAAATTAAGTTTAAATCCTTTCTACTCACTACCTGTAAGATCTCAGGCAAATCACTCTGGCACTCTGAGTCTGGTTTTTTAAAAGTTAATTTAAAAAAATTGTGGAAATAATTAAAATGAGGGTGTTAAAGTCTCTTCCAGTTCTAAATCTATGATCCTGTGTTTTCTTTTTATTAATTACTGAAAGTCACAAATTGTTAGAACTAGAAGGGACCTTTGCAATTTTGTATTTCAGCATCCTCAGTTTTCATATGATATAGCTTGGGCCCAGAGGTGCGAAGCAACCTGCTCAATGTCACACAGCTAGTAAGCATCTGAGTCAGAAGTCTAATCTAGGTCTTCTGACCCCAAGCCCAAAGTCTTTCCATTGCATTGCATTTCCTCCTGTAGGATAAACCTCCCTCTGAATTGAGAATCATTTAATATAAATTTTGAACTTTAATAAGGGCCAAAGCTTGGATTAAGAAGAATCTGGACCTAATAGCCTCTTTGTTCTCTGAAGCAAACTCAGAGAATGCTTTACTATGTCAACATAACAAATAGGGCTGACAGCATTCCTTAGGAGACTTTTAACCTAAGACTATCTTGAATAATGGGACGTTTTACATATCTTAATATTTTGTAGACATATACTATGTTATGACATGTTAATGGTAAAGAAAACACAGACATCTTGGGTTGTAATTTCTATTTGAAACTTTGTCAAATTCTGTTATCTTATTTTTAAACCTATGCAATTAAGAAATTCCTTTCTAATGGTCTAGTTAGTCACACATAGAGACTATAAATCTGAAGGACACAGACCACTTTGGATTGTCCTAAAAATGTATTTGTATGATTATTCCTGTACCTAGTGGAGTTAGGTATAATCCTGGCCCTGTAGATCTACTTACTGTTAACTTATAAGGGAATTAAATAACAAAATTATGCATTTAGCCTGTTGCCATTTCTTTAACCAGACTTTCAGGTCAACAGAATATAACAATATGTTGAACTTTATCAGGTTCCTCCTAAAGAGGCCTGGAATTACTCTTCCTTTAGGCAGCTAGTTGGTACAGTGTACAGAGAACTGGGCCTGGTGTCTGGATGACCGGAGTTCAAATTCAGCCTCATTCATTTAATAGCTATGTGACTCCGGACAAGTCACTTAACCTTAGTCTGCTTTCATTTCCTTAGTTGTAAAATGGGGGTCCTAATACCACTTACCTCAGAGAATTGTTATGAAAATTACTCAATTAATGAACACTTACTATATGCCAGTCATTGTGTGAAGTGCTGGGGATAGAAATACAAATGGAAGACAGTCCCTTCCCTCAAGGAACTTTCATTTTAATGGTAAAAGACCACACACATAAGGGCACTGGAAAGTATGGGCTGGGGATGGGGAGTTGTCATTCCAAAGGGGAAGAAGTTACCTGGTGCTGGGACATATTGGAGAAATTGAAAAGCAGTGCAGCTGATGGGAAATGGGATCAAACAAGCTATAAACTCAGCTTAGCATCGTGCCTGGCACACTGTGGGCGCTTAATAAATGCTTATTCCTTTCTGTTTCTCCCTCTCAGTCTTGTAAGCTGGTTTGTTCTGCTGCGGGATGCAGGTGGGGCTAGTGTTTCTCTGCCTAACTTCAGCCTACCTTGTTTACAGGTTACCTCTGCGAGCAGTGCAGGGATGGAGGGACCTACTCAAATGCAGTTATTTCCCCAAACCTGGAAACCACCAAAATTATGAGGGTGCCTCAAGTCAGTTCTCTGACTGCCTGTACAGCCGCCTGCTGTGACCTGCCCAGCTGTGACTTGGCCTGGTTGGTGGAAGGTCGGTGCTATGTTGTGAACTGCCAGCACCAGGAGAGCTGTGAGCCCAAGACCATAGATCCTGTTAAGTCCTACCTTACTTTTGTGCTACGGCCAGCGCAGAGGCCACCCTCCTTACTAGGATATGGACAAATGATGCCCAACAGGGGTCATCCCATGACAATTCCAGGGGGCCCGTCTGAGGAGGCTGGCAGACTTAGAAGCTTACCCTTCTTGGGGAAGGGTCATAGCTTAGAAGAGCTGCCTGAGTATGCAGATGACTATAGGGAGATGGAACAGGACTCCTTCCAGTCCAGTGGCAAGCAGTTGCCAAAGGGTGGTGTTGACTATGTGGACTGGGGTCTGCTGCCCAGCACTGAAGGTCCTTTCAATTCCTCTATGGGAAATGGACATTCTCTGGCAGAGAAAGAGAATGGGAATGCTGGATTAGATCACCAGGCAAGAGGGAATGAGTCAGAGTGGGCCACTGCCCTGGATCACTTTCCTGAGGGAAGATCATCACCACCCCTGGAGAAGATCCCACTGCCTGGAAAGACCCGAGAAAAGGAAGAAGCCTTTCAGCCCACTGGGCAGGCTAGCAACAGCTCTGGAGAAGAGGTAACTGCCAAAAGAAGCAGGTGGAAGTTATGGGCTCTGTGTTTTCAGCTACTTAGGATGCACAGAATGTACCACAATGCTAGGGTCTGGAGGGATAGGGGGAACAATAGGCAGAACAACAGGCCAGGCAGATGACTTTGTAGTCATGTAGGTCCCACATTGTTGTTGTTTAAAGATCAGAGGTGAAAAGGAAAGTAGGTTTTACTTGGGTAGCTTTGTGCTTCACTTGTTGTCAGATGTACAGAAGAAGGATGACTGCAGCATAGCCTAGGAAAATCAAACATCCTGGGTTCCTCCCTCCCTTCCTCTCTTCCTTCTTTCCTTCCTTCCTTCCCTATTTAAAAGAAGAAATAGCTCTTCTGCCTCCACAGTTCAGTTACCTTAATAGTGATGCAGTGGTTCTCAACAGAAGTCCCTTAGGCAGTGTCTGTGGAGGTACCAGGGTTTTGTAGAGGGCCAGGTCAGTTCTTGATCTCTCAGCCAGGTTGCCTACCTGTCAGTACCACAGGGTTTTACATCCAAGTTGTTGCTAAGACTTAACATAATGAAGAACTAAAGACTCAGAAGTTCACCTATGAACTTTTGAAATTAAAAAAACATGAATACAGTTGCCTGAACTGAGAGATGCTAATGTCCCTTATAAATATGGGTAAATCCCTCATTTCTGATAAGCATTTAGCAAACACTATGTGCCAAGCATGCTAAACCATTAATGTTTTCTGCATCTTTAAGCAAGAGAGGTATGCAACATATAAACTATTTTGCATCTTTCCCCCAAAGTTCAATCAGCTGTTCCTGTCACTTGAATAGAAGAATTGCCACTAAAAGAATATTCCCTGGTGGAAAGGGGGCAGTGGAAGAAGCCCCAGATTTATGAACAAAAGTTGAAAGAAGAGAAGCTGAAGGAAGATGGGAAGACTTAGGGGCAGATGTAGACTTGAAAGAAGAGTAGGGGAACTACATTGGAACTTCAGAGGAGCACAGATCCCTGCAGAGACATGCTAGGCAGTGGTGTGGTGGCTAGCATACTAAGCCTAGAGTTACAAAGATCTGGAGTTCAAATCCAGCCTCACATACTTACTAGCTGTGTGAATCTGGACAAGTCACTTGATCTTTATATACTCCAGTTTCCTTAAATTCAAAATGGAGATAATAGTAGCTCCTGCCCCCCAGGATCAAACAATATAATAATTATAAAGCACTTGCTTAGCACAGTGCCAGGCACATAGTAGGCATTATGTAAACATCATCATCATCATCTTCATCATCATCATTATATCTAAAGCTAAAAGGTAATGCAATTTGAGATCCAATCTCCTCATTTTATAGATGAGGAAATTCTGAAATTCAGTGAAGTTGTGATTTGTCTAAGGTCACATAGCTTGTAAGAATCAGAGCTGATGACAGACCCCTCTGACTGTACATCTTCCATTGACTTGAAGCAATTGGTAGGCACAATTAGAGAAGTATTGGCAAGATTGTTTTTGGGGAGTTCTGGAAGGCTGCTCCTTAAAATGGGAGAAGCACAGCTCTATTACCTTGAACTTATATTCACTTCCCATCTTTTTCTTTTTTCTGGATCTTTAACAGTAAATGCATTGGAGAAATGTCAAACTTGGAATGTTTTCTACTCTCTTTTCCCAGAAACTGTTCATGAAATCAGCAGAGCCTTGTGTCCGCCTGAAGTGACCATTCAATATTGTTACTCGTGTCTATGTAAACGTTCTTTTTTTAAAAAAAAATTTTACTAAATGCCTGGTAGGTAGGAAACATTAGTGAAAGAATTAAGAGCAGAGTCAAAAAAAGGAGCTAGATTACCTATGAAGGGAACAATGTGATCGAAACAGGAAATTGGGAGTGACAAAGCAGGGGAGAGGTAGAGATGTCAGATGGGCAAAACAAGTCAGAAAGTTGAGTGTCAGAATGAAAAGGAGTTGGAAAATGAGAGAAATGGGATAGAAGTAGAGAATCATAGGACCACAGGTTTAGGACTGAAAGGAACCTTACTTATACATCATTAGATCCAACCCTCTTATTTTACCAGTGGGGCAATTTGAGGCCCAGAAAGGGTAATTTGCCCAGGATCCCATAGTAAGTGTCTGAAGTAGGATTCAAAGTCAGTCTTCTTGACTTCAGATCTAGAGCTCTACTCTCTATCAAAGAGCTTCTTGTTGGAGAAGAATTAATGCAGAGGTGACACACACACAGAGGCACAGAAACTTTGTGACAGTGGGCAAGGCACTTAGCCACTGCTTCATCCTTTATTCCAACTTGGCAGTTAGTTTTCTTTTTTTTATGGATAAATTAATTTTAATCAAGAAAACCTTGATTACCTTTGCATATTAGGGGGCAGCTAGGTGGCACAATGGTTAGGTCACCAGGCCTGGAATTGGGAAGACCTGAGTTCAAATTTGGCATTTTTAAAGTGCTTAGCACAGTGTCTGTTATATTGAAAGCATTATGTAAATGTTACTTACATTGGCAAAAGCTGTTATTATATTTATATACACACATGCTGAAGACTCTTGAGACACCGTATAATGAGAATAAAAGTAGATTGTTGAGCTTAAGAATGAAATGCAGTTACAAGTTTAGTGGGGGAAAAGTAAAAGAGAAAAAAGGAGTCTTCCAGAATACAATTTGGAAGGATGAGAAAGGAAGGTATCCCACAAGTAAGTAGAAGTGGGAAGGAGATAGACCAAAGTTAGAAAAAATTCACCCGCATTTTGTTTATACTTATCAATAAGATATTTTTGAAGTAAAAAAATTGCATATTAGATCATATCAAGATTTTAAAAATAGCTAGGCTATAAGATGTCAACCATTTCCCTATGTGATGACTGAAACACTTTCTGCTTACGGGTGTTGCCATGGCAGATCTCCATTCCAGCTTATAAAACTTCTCAAGTCCACATTATTTGTGTGACTGAGAGAACAAAGACATTTGCCTACAGCAATATAGTTAGAATTCATTCCATAAGCTTGCTACCTACAAAACTCAAGCCGAATGGGAAGGAGTATATTAAATTAAATGGGTCTTCTTTAATGCTGATAAATATTGTTCCATTCAGCCTATATGAATAGGACCATTTCATGTCAAGCTTTATTATTTGACTTAGCACCTTCTGGGGCACTAATTACATTAACTTCTTCCTTGCTGCTGACCAGATTTGCAGGTTAATATGTTGACATATTAAGAAATGCCAGTGTATTCTACTTAGGTGCAAAGGCTAGAATGATAAATAGAAATGAAATGGTTAATTCTGATTTTTTTCCTTCTTTTTCTCCTATTCAAGTTCAAAAGGCTCAAATACATGGCAATTGTAGTAGGCTTCTAGGGAAAAAATGTAATCAGGACTGTGAATATGATATTCATATGATATGACATATTCTGCAGAAAAGTTTTCAAGTGGGAGGTTTAACAGAGACATCCTTTGTATCAAAGAAACTGGAAGTAAGAGAAATTTAGAACATTTTTTCTTGCATGACTAAGGCCATGCCTTCAGTTATGAGAAAAATAGTCTCCAGTAATTTCCATGGAGAATGAAATTTTGTTAAACTTTCATCCTGATAACTGATCAGTAACCTCTTTGTAATATTACTGTTTCGTAACTGGATCCATGTATGATTTCATGTATGATTTATTGCCTATTCAGGTAAAATTGCTTCCTGGAAAGGGCACAGGGTGCCACTTTATTAGACAGGCCAGAAGCATGGGTTTTAGTGTCCTCTCAGGCCCCTACTAGCTTTGTGAGACTAGACAAAGCACATAGCCTCTACTTATCTTCCTCCTTTATTTCAACTTTATAGATAATTTTATTTTTTTTAAGGGATAAGTAGTTTTAATCAAGAAAACAAAAATAAAGAAATAGACAAGAAAAACCATACACAAAGTCTATTTCCCCAGAAGAGTTAAGCAAAGAAAGACAAGAGCGAAAGAATGCTGGCTCCAAAGTCAGAGATTTGGAGTCCAAAGATCTGGACTTGAATTCTGCCACTCTCTGGTGTCAGTCAGAGCAAAACACTTCAATTTTTTTTGAGTAATAGTTACCTCTTTTGTAAAATGAAAGAGCTGAGCCAGATAATCACTGAACTCTCTTCCAGATCTCTTCATTAGAAGAAAGAATTGTGTGCTTTAAGCTTGTGGTGGTATGGATGTGGGCGTAGTCATTTTAAGTAATCTGAATTTTGTTACCATAGAAGTAGGGTTTGTGAATGCTGCCCTTTTGGATCTGCTGTCCCACTCTGCTTGATTTCATCTGAGTTCTTCATACTCTTTCCTGGTAGTATTAGATTTCAAGAAAATTTTTCCAGGTCACATAAAAAATGAGCTCATCCTGCAGAATTTGCATGAGCCCCACACAGATGACCAATGCCACTTATTTCCCAGCACTAGCTTTTCCTGATTCCACATTGTTTTCGTGAATGAGAGAATACAGACATTTGCTCACAGTACATTTACTTAGAATTAATCCTTTAAACTTGTACTCCTCATAAAACCAAGTTAAATTTTGTATTAGGTGCAGTGGCCAATTTTAATTTTTGCTCCTCAACTGATTGATCTTCTATGATATGTATCTATACCTATGTGAATATGTATATATGTACGTTCACATGCATGTGCTTGATGCACACACATATGATATGTATCTATACCTATGTGAATATGTATATATGTACGTTCACATGCATGTGCTTGATGCACACACATATGATATGTATCTATACCTATGTGAATATGTATATATGTACGTTCACATGCATGTACTTGATGCACACACATATGATATGTATCTATACCTATGTGAATATGTATATATGTACATTCACATGCATGTGCTTGATGCACACACATATGATATGTATCTATACCTATGTGAATATGTATATATGTACGTTCACATGCATGTGCTTGATGCACACAAATTATGTAGCCCCAATGAGTATATATACACAAGTAAATTTATACATATGTTAAGTTTGGGCATATAATAATAACTTCTATTTACATGTTAATTTGTATATTAATGTTCACAAAATGTTTTATGTATGTTATGTATATAATGTGTGATCTTTACAGCCTTGTCATTTTACAGGTGAGCAAACAGAGACTGGAGATAGTGAAATGACTTGCTCAGGGTCACACAGCTAGTAATTTTCTAAGGGGGGATTACAGACCCAAGTTTTTCTGACTCCAGGTTCAGAGCATGGATATGACTGTGGTCAAGATTATGACAGACAAGCCAAGAAGCTGCGAGAATTAATGGAAAACATCTACTACATGAAATTGCCCTGTAACATATGTACTCCACTGAAGGCTTTTACTGTGGTTTTATTTCTTTTTTACCTAGAGTACTGAACTTACCTACAGGGGACCTCACCTTCAGTGCTGAGGCAGGGTTTGGGGGAATTACTTGGGAAATATTAATGGAAGATGGTGCGGCATCTCCGGGTTCCAAATTTCAGAATGTTCAGGAATGTCTTACTTTTATTTCCCCCAAAACAGAAAAGATAAACCATGTTTTTACACAATTTGACTATCTCCCTTAAATTTATTTCTCTTAGTGAGCTCCTCAAACTACTTTGATTCACCATTTTACGTACTTTTCAACAATCTGACTGATGGAAAAGGCTTCTTCCTACCTCCATTTAAAAATATTAAAGTACCATTTCTTCTTGACATACATGGTGGAAACCCCCTACACTAGCAGCATTTGATACCACCTGTAACTTAGTAAATAAAGTCTTAGGGGGTTTCCTGTATTAATTCATAGCCATTAAGGATCAGAGGAGGAATTTGATCTCAGGTCTTCCAATCTCCCAAGTACAGCATACAATCTATGTCATACTATTTTTCCCTGCTTGGCTATCATATTTGATTTTCTCCTTCTTGTTTTAACCTTTCTCATTTAATTCTGTGGAAGCATTTTGGGATGCAGTTTGCATATTATGATGGGAATAGAAACTATACACCAAAGAGGACCCCTTTGACCTCTCCTAAATTATTTGCATAATTTTCAACTATTGTCATGCTGGTAACTCCAGGGGTCATCAGAATTGTCCTTTCTGTCCTCTTCATGGAGAGTCCCCTTTTACCTATCATTTATTGCTCCTTCTATGCAACACACTTGTGTATTACATTTTAAATTAGTAGCAATTGAACAGCATTGTGGGAAGAATTGAACTTGGGGCTAGAAAACTGAATACCAACCCCTATTTCAGCATTTACTACCTAGCAACCATGTACAGATATTTAAGCTCTCTCTAAGCCTCAGTTTCCACATCTGTAAAATAGAGGTAATAATACTTGTACTACCTACATCACAGGGTTGTTGCAAGGAAAAATTTCGTAAACCTTAATGCAGTGTATAAATATGTTACTGTTATTATTGAAAAAGACAGTCTTCAGTTCCAGTCTTTGATATTTTACATGTTGGTTAAGTGAGTACATTTTACAGAAAAAAGTAGGTGCCATTTTGATGTGTGCTTATGTTCAACTGGTTTATTCATAAATAAATTTAATATTCATAAATAAATCATAATTTATCCCTATGATTGATCTCATAGGTTCTAATGCCTTCCCATAATCCTCCTTCAGCCAACCTGGAGTTCAGTTTGACCACCATGGAGAAAAATCCAATTCTAACAGTAACCCAGAGGAGCTCAGATCATGGAATTGAAGTGTTTCCCACTGAAACTGGCCCCTCTCAGTCCATTCTAACAGAGCAGCCTGCATCTCCTACCACTGCTCCAAGCACAGGTAACTTAAAAAAAAAAAAGACTGAGAAAGATATACTGAAGGCCATGGCTATCATGGGCCATATTTTGCATTCTGTGAAATTTGGGAATTTTCTCTGACCTTGCTTATTCTTGAAATTAAGTAAAAGGGCTACTAATAAAGAGAGGGAATTATAATTTAATTGAAAGAGCCCTGGAAAAATGAGGAGGCATGGGTCCTAGAACTGGTTTTGCCACTAGCAAGTACTTCCACTCGAGCAAGTCACTTAATTCTTATGAGCCTTAGTTTCTCCATCTGTAAAATGAGAGCCTGGGGCTTGATCTTTAAGATATCTTCATTCTCTAAAGTGTCCATCCTATAGATAAATAGCTAATAATAAAGACAGCTAGGTGCTCCCCTTGTGAGACAACTGTTGTTGGGTCTTTGGAAAGCACATAAAAGCCTGTGCTTGTAAGAGTTGGGAAGCAACATTTAGCTGCTTTCTGGACCAGATGTGGCGCATTCTGTCCTCTCCAACCAGTAAGAATCGCTGGACTGCACATGTTTCTATGCTGCACATGTGTGCTGTCTTGATCTCACTTAAATTTATGAGTGAAACTAAGGATAAATCAGTCCTGCCAAATGGAACATTTCTTGAATAAATGAACAGTATCCTGGTTACAAAGAAGGTGAACAGGTAAGTGCTCATCTAGCAATGGCGTACTTTTGATGATGGGGCAGTTTTTGTTATTCTGGTTAAAATAGCCTTTTTTTTTTTTGTTTGCTTTGAATTTGACTGGATTTTGTTTTGAAACTTTCCAAGAGGAAGGCCGTTATCAAAGATTGACAAGGTTACTCAGTCTCAGGAAGGCTGAGTGGCATTTGACTACTGACATAGGAACACACACAGTTGCAATGAGCCTTCCATGACTGCAGTGAGCCTTCCATATGGCACATATAGGGGTGGGGTAGGGGAAAATCTAGTGTTGGGAGAAACTTGCTGCCTTGAATTTGCAGTACCTCACCAATTAACTGGTTATTGTTCAGTCGTGTCTGACTCTTTGTGACCCCATTTGGGGTTTTCTTGGCAAAGATACTGGAGTGGTTTGCCATTTTTTTCTTCAGCTCATTTTACAAATGAGAAACTAAGGCAAACAGGATTAAGTAGCTTGCCCAAGGAAGGTCACAAAGCTGGTAAGCGGCTAAGGTCAAAATAGAGCTCGTCTTCCTGTCTCCAGGGTCAGTGCTCTATCTACTCAACCACTTTATTTAAAAACTTAAATCTTAAGTTCTAAATATCTAATATCTTATAATCTCTAATCCCTCCCTTACTCTGCTTACTCCTTCATAGAATGGAAAGGACCATAGAATCATAGACTTAGAGCTGAAAGAGACCTTAGAGGTAACTGAATGAAACATCATCCTTTTTAAGATGAGGAAACTTAGGTGTAGAGAGACTTGCCCAAGATCCTTCAGCTAGTAAGAGTCTGAGGGAAGACTCAAAGCTTCATCTTTCTCCTTACTTTAAGTCTGACACTCTGTCCCCTAGGTCATTTAATGCTACCACCTCATTTTACAGACAAGGAGACTGAGTCCTAGAGGAGTGAAGCAGCTTACCTGAGGTCAGGCAAGACAAAATTTGAACGAGAGTCTCTGAATTGCTAATTTAGGTTGTCTGATTTTAATTCCCCTAGTTCTTACCACTTTGGAGCTTGAGAAACACACAGGAAAAAAATGTTTTTATATTTCAGTCATATATGCACCCTACATTAAAAAGTAATATCTATCATAATTGGCATGGATGGAGAAATAAATGAGTGTGTTTATATGTTTAAATTATTATAGTCTGATTTTCTTTGGACCAGTTCATCAGTCAATCAACATGTACCCTACTGTGTGCCTACTACTTTGTATACTGTGCTGAACACTAGGTGCTTTTTAATGTGCTTTTCACATATTCTTTGTAATTATAGTCCAAGAACTCATGGTGTTTGCTGGAGACAACGTACTGATCACTTTACCCCAAAATGACGTTGTGCTGAAGGCCTTTGTTGTGCCAGCACCCTCTTCAGGTGAGCTGGGTGTTCCTCTTGTTTGCAGACCCCTCCCTAAATCATTGATGGGGTGAGCATGGATAAAGGCTGCTTCTCAGTGCACTGGAGCTGTGGGAACCTATATCACTTGTGAAGACTGACAGAAATGTAGTTAATGTAACTTATTACCTGCCATTCCCTTTAAATAATTCTAGTTATGTACTTGCATTCCTACTCTTGATTGAGTCCCACCCTGAGTCATGACCCTTACCTTGTATACTTGTAAGCCTGAGCTGGATCTTAGCTTCTAATGTTCTTTCCCTTTTATTGGGATGTGGCTGTAGATAATGAAGGGTAAAAACCAGTGTGTTTCCTTGCCCAGTTTGTCAAGTGTGGGTGGGGGCTCATGGCCAGGCCTCAGTACCTCATATGACCAGCTCTTCCTTTCTTTCTGAAAGTATAATAACCTTTCTTATAAGTTTCCTTATTGGACATCCATGTGTTCAGACATGGGTGACCCCAGGGCTGCAGACTTGTTACCCTGTTATCTTGATTAAAGACTCCTTTTTCTGAGATGAACAAAAATGCTTTTGTAAAAATAGCAATGTTAGGGGAATTATATTCCCATGTAAACCCATAAACATATGCTCTGTATCTATTTAAGCAGATATGTACATGTTTTCCTTCAGCAGTTCATTTAGGAGTCTAAAAGGTATTCAGACTGCTTAAGCAGAATTCATTTATTCACCTTTAGGGTTTCTCCACTCTTCTTGTTGTCAAGTTTTTTTTCAGTCAAGTCCAACTCTCTGTAATCCCATTTGGGGTTTTCTTGGCAGAGATACTGGAGTGATTTGCCATTTCCTTCTCCAGTGTATTTTTTACAGGTGAGGAAACTGAGGCAAACAGGGTTAAGTGACTTATCCAGGGTCACTCACAGGTAAGTGAGGCTGGATTCAGACTTGGGTTTTTCTGACTCCAGGCCCAGCACTCTATCTACCATGCTACCTAGCTCCCCCTTTCCCTAACAGGGGTGGGGAACCTGTGTCCTCCAGAGGACAGGTTCCCTACCCTTGCCTATTCTAAGCATTAGCTTTTGTTTTGTGATAATCCACCACACAGGATGGGGGGAAGAGAGAAACATATGAGAGATGTGAGAAGTAGTAGAGTCAGTCAAAAGGATTAAGTGGGAGTGTGTGAAAGCTATAGGGTAGAAGGGATAGTCCTGAACCTCCTGGATCACTTCCCACAAGATAGTACAAAATGTTTTGGCTGAGAGCACTCATTCTGTTCCATTACTCATGCTTCCATTATGATGCACCCACAGCTTGGTTCATCTGTGACCTTTATGGAACATATTCATTTTTTAAGAAAATTTAGGTTGTTTTCATTCAGTTTAATACCCAAGTTCATTTTTTCCCCCTTTTATTGGTAGGTCATGAGATTTGTGAAACTTCACAAGCCAAGAAGATAATTTTGTTCAATCCCATGAGCTGAGGTAGAGATTGTGATGAAAAGATAGAGAAGGGTAGGGTCTTTTTTGCCCTTTTTTAGAACTATGTATGGAGTAGATTTCTTTAAATGTCTTCACTTGAGTCTTGTGTGCGTTTTTCCCCCTGGGAAAAGAGGTTGCAATTAACTAGTGGTTAATAACAACAGCTGATATTTATATAGCATTTTAAAGTTTGCTAGGTGGTGCGGTGGATAGAGCATGGACTTGGAATCAAAAAGAGTCATCTTCCTGCATTCAGATTTGGCCACACACACACACACACACACACACACACACACACACACACACTCTCACACACTAGTTGTATGACCCTGGACAAGTCACTTAACACTATTTGCCTCCATTTTCACATCTGTCAAATGAGCTGGAGAAGGAAATGGCAAACCACTTCAGTATCTTTGCCAAAAAAACCCAAATGGGATCAGGAGGAGTTAGATACAATTGAACAGTGACAACACTTCAGGTTTACAGAGTGCCTTACATACGTTTGATGCTCACAACAATCCGTACTATTAATATTCCCCTTTTACAGATGAAGAAACTGAGCCTCGAAGGTGTCAAATGATTTGTTCAGATCTACACAGATAATATGTGTTTGAATGAAGATTGGAAACCAGTTTTCCCTGACGTTAGATCCAGCATCAAAACCCCACCACCACCAATTAGGAGTTACAATGGAAGGATTAGACTAGAAGATCTCGAGTCTCTTTTACTCTAAATCCTAATATCCTATGGCCCCTCAGTCAGTTACCTAGGTAGTACTCCCAAGTCGGTGGAGAGCACTCCAATTCCCCCAGTCAGTCAATCAGCAAGCATTTATTTATTTATTTTTTGATTTTTCAGCCATTATTAATTTTTATTTTTATTTTTTTTTATTTTGTAATATTTAACAATCACTGCCATACAATTGTGATTTTATCCCCCCCACCTACCCCCCACTCCCCCCCTCCCTCCCCACGACTGCATACAATTCTGTATAGATTCTACATATACTTTCCTATTGAGTATATTTTCACTATAGTCATGCTATGTAGTCAGACTAAGATAAATGAAAGAAATCGTATAACAAATCAGAACATGATACACAAACACATACACATACACAAACATGATCTGCTACAATATGTGAGTGACTTCCATATTTCTCTCTCTGAGTGTGGCAGGCATTTTGCCTTGAGGTCCTCCATTGGGATTTTTTTTTTTTTTTTTTGGTAAGAAGTTCTTGTGTTATTACAAAAATCTAAGTCTACCAGAAAAAACTCTCACACACTGTGGTTGTTGCTGTGCATAAAGTTCTCCTGGTTCTGCTCCTTTCACTCAGCATCAGGTCATATAAGTCCTTCCAGGCCTCTCTGAAGTCTTCTTGTTCATCATTTCTTATGGCACAATAGTACTCCATTACATTCATATACCATAATTTATTCAGCCATTCCCCAATTGATGGACATCCCCTTGACTTCCAGTTTTTGGCAACTACATAGAGTGCTGCTATAAATATTTTTGTACATGTGGGACCCTTTCCCATTTTTATGATCTCTTGGGGATATAGTCCTAGTAGCGATATTGCTGGGTCAAAGGGTATGCACATTTTTGTAGCCCTTTGGGCATAGTTCCAAATTGCTCTCCAGAATGGTTGGATGCGCTCGCAGCTCCACCAACAATGAATTAGTGTTCCAACTCTCCCACATCCTCTCCAGCATTTATCATTTTCTTGTTCTGTCATGTTTGCCAATCTTACAGGTGTGATGTGGTACCTCAGAGTTGTTTTGATTTGCATCTCTCTAACCAATAGTGATTTAGAGCATTTTTTCATATGATTATAGATAGCTTTAATTTCTTCCTCTGAAAATTGCCTGTTCATATCCTTTGACCATTTATCAATTGGGGAATGACTTGTATGATTGTACATTTGGATCAGTTCTCTATATATTCTAGAAATGAGGCCTTTATCCCCGAGCTTAGCTGTAAAAATTCTTTCCCAATTTACTACATCCCTCCGGATTTTGGTTGCATTGGGTTTGGTTGTGCAAAAACTTCTCAGTTTAATGTCAGCAAGCATTTATTAAACACCTACTGTGTGCTGGGCCTTGTGCTAAGTACTCAGGATACAAAGAAAGGCAGAAACTGGCACCTGCTCTTGAGGAGCTCACATTTAGTGGGGGAGGCCACATGCAAACAACTGTGTACAAACAAGCTCTATACAGGATAAATTGGAGATAATCAGTAAAGGCAAGGCACCAGCATTAAAGGGGATTGGAAAAGGCTTCTTATAGAAGCTGAGGTTTTAGCTGGGACTTGAAGGAAGGAAGCTGGGAAGCCAAGAGGTAGAGATCTGGAGAGAGAGCATTCTAGGCATGAAGGGCAGCCAGAGAAAATGCTTGGAGTCAGGAGATGGAGTGTTCTGTGAGGTGAGTAGCAAGGAGGCTTACGGTCATTGAATCAGAGTGCATGGGGGAGAGTAGGGTGTAAGAAGGGGTGTTACTACCTATGCTGTCCACCTTGCAGGATTGTGAGGTTTGTGAATCTTAAAGCATGATATGAACATGGGTAATGATGATGATGTACAGCTAGGTTCTGATCAGTGAGAATAATGAATCCCCTGAAGTCGTCATGTTATTAGAATTTGCACTACATGTTTCCCATGAGCTAAAACTAATGACCATATTTAGCATACTTATAACTTTTAGTGTGAATTCAATTATATGTAATAACTTTTGTTGTTCATTCACATCCAAATCTTCCTGACCCCTTTTGAAACTTTATTTTTTCTCACTTATTTTTTTCCAATTACATGTAAACATTGTTTTCAGCATTCACTTTTATAATATTTTGAGTTCCAGATTTTATCCCTCCCTTCTCCCCTTCCCCCTCCCCAAGACAGCAAGCAATCTGGTATAGGTCATACATGTACATCATATTAATCATATTTCCACATTAGTCATATTGTGAAAGAAGAATCAGAATAAAGGGAAAAGCCACAAGAAAGAAAAAAACTAACAACCCCCCCCCTCCAAAAGTGAAAGTAGCATGCTTCCTTGCATTCAGACTCCAGAGCTTTTTCTCTGGATGTGGATAGCTTTTGGATTATTGTGTTACTGAGAAGAGCTAAGTCTATCAAAGTTGATCATTGCACTATGTGGCTTTTACTGTGTACAGTGTTCTCCTGGTTCTGCTCACTTCAATCAGCATCCGTTCATGTAAGTCTTTCCAGGTTTTTCTGAAGTCTGCCTGCTCATCATTTCTTATAGCACAATGGCACCATTATACTCATATACCACAACTTGCTCAGCCATTACGCAGTTGATGGGAATCCCCTCAGTTTCTAGTTCTTTGCCATCGCAAAAGAGCTGCTATAAATATTTTTGTACCTGTGGGTCCTTTTCCCTTTTTTAATGATCTCTTTGGGATACGGACCTAGTAGTAGTATTGCTGGGTCAAAGGGTATGCACAGTTTTATAACCCTTTGGGCATAGTTCCAAATTGCTCTCCAGAATGGTTGAATCAGTTCACAACTGGGAGTTTTCTTGGTAAAGATACTGGAGTGGTTTGCCATTTCCTTCCCCAACTCATTTTATAGATGAGGAAACAAAGACAAACAGAGTTAAGTGACTTGCCCAGGGTCACACAGATAATAAGTATCTGAGGTCAGACACTAGCTGCTCATGACCACTTTAGGGGATTCATCATTATTCCCACCAATCTGGACCTATCTTTTCTGTTGTAATTAAGGACCCTAGAAGAAGCCCACTTGTGGTCTAGAATGTAGGGTGATAGAAGCAAAGAAGGACTGAATCTAGAATACCCAGGTATGATGATTGTGGGTACTTGTAGGGGCTCACTACTACAAACATAGAGGTCCTGGTTCCATTGCCTGTCACAGATACCCCTTCTTTAGGAATGAGGAATTGGGAATTAACTCAGTCCAAGTTAGACAGCTTTCAGATGGATCTGAAATAAATCTTTGTCACCATTAATTTTCCAGTTCTGTGCATGCTTTGTATAAACTCAGGAATAGCAGCAGCCTCAATCCTGTACCAACACAAACACCTGTGAACAGCCTCCCTTATGTCTGTAAGGTGGGGCAATAGGGACTTTGGCACAGGGTGCCAGCCTCTGGAGGAGTCTGCTTCTTCCTTGTCTGTCCTGGTGCTTTGACAGCCTCTTCTAGTTTGCGTCCTTCAGAAGCTGGACCTGGCTCCCTCACCTCCCTCCCTGTCCTCGTACTGATCGCTTCTGGGGTGATACATTAGTTCCCTTCCCACTTCAAATACCGTGGTGGAGATGCTGAGGGAATTAACTTCCACATCATTCATCTGTTCCCTATGTCCTGGAGAGCCCCAGCTGCTGTGGGCATCACCCTACCTTTACCTTTTTACTGCCTTTAAAACTCCCTTAGTGTCCTACTCTCTCTCCTTCAACATATAATAGTATAGGCAGAGTCTTGAATCTTAGTTCAACTGGTGGAACCAGAGATTAGCTATGTATTATTTTTTTGGTAGAAACCAATGGAACAAATAAACCCTGTACTAAGGGCAAGGTTATAACTGGTTTACATTTCTGTGGAGCTGAGGATGTCAATAGGATCTGTAGTCTGAGGTCCCATCTCACTTTGGGGAGACTTCTGACTCAAACCTGTATCAGCAAAGAAAGGTGATAATTTTTTAGTTCTGTGGGTTTTTTTAAGTGCAGGAATTCTTATCTTAGGGTCTGGAAACTTAGTTTTCAAACTATCTTGATAATTGTATTTCAATACAATTGATTTATTAATCCTATGTATTTCATTTTATCTACTTAAAAACATTATCCCAAAAAGGGGTCCATAGGTTTCACCAGGCCACCAGACAGGTCCATAACACAAAAAAATGCTTAAGGAAAATGCTTTGTAATACATTTCGTAGACAACCTATTAAAAAGGTATTTCAAGCTTTCTAATAAATCAGATAGGAATGAGATAGATCATCTTGTTTTAGAGATGTCCAACCTATTGTTCTATCCTTGGAGATGTGCTTAAAGATTTGAGGTCAGTATCAGTATCAGGCCTTTTGGCTTGAGGTCATTGCTATCACCCTTTCTCCTAATGTGTATATGAACTTTCACACAAAGAAAAGCTAACAACTCCTAAGTATGATTTTTTTTTCCCTTTTAGAAACAAGTTACAACTACAAGTGGAGTTTGATAAGCCACCCCATGGACTATCAAGGTGAAATCGAACAAAAATATATGCAAACTCTTAACCTTTCTCAGGTAAATAGGATGTGGCCAAATCATGTTCTACTCTTAGTCCTAGATTTCTGCTAACATTGTCTGGACTCTTTAGTCTTTTGGAACTCTAACTGTTGTAGATTTTTATTATTTTTTAATTTAATTTTTATTTTTTAACATTCATTTAAAAAATTTTTGAGTTCCAAATTCTTTCCCTTCCTCCAGCCCCTCCCATTGAGAAGGCAAGCTATAAGATACCCATTATACATGTGAAGTTATGCAAAACATATTTTCCTATTAGGGATGTTGCCAAAAAAAAAGCAAGAAAAATAAAGTTTAAAAATGCTTTACTCTGTATTCCAGTTCATCAGGTCTCACTCTGAACGTGGATAGCATTGTTGTAGATTAAAAAAAATTAATTGTTCCTGATTTCCTTCAGTATTGCTATTCTCATGCAGGAAATCCTGTTCCTTGAGTTGACTTTAGCTGTTGTTTGGTTGTGTCTGACTCGTGATCCCATTTGGGATTTTCTTGGCAAAGGTATTTTCTCCATTGTGCTACCTCACTGCCCCTGACTCTTGGTAGCCTAAATCTAATTGTGACCTCATTGAAGTCAGGTTACAGAGCACTTATAACCATTGTCTACTTTCTAGCTATTCCCTTGTGGGTTGAGTTAAATAGAATCTGGAACCTGTTGTCACCCACTCTCCATAAGGCTCATTTCTTGAGTTTGCCAAGACATTACAATTCATTAATCCCATTATATGGGATTATTATATCCCATTATATGGGGCAGGTAGGCAGTGCAGTGAGTATGTCAGGGCTGCAGTCAGAAAGACTCCTTGAGTTCAAATTTGTGCTCAGACATTTACTAGCTATGTGACCCTGTGCAAGTTACTTAAGCTTGTTTGCCTCAGTTTCCTCATTTGTAAAATGAGCTGGAGAAGGAAATGGCAAACCGCTCCCATATCTTTTCCAAGAAAACCCCAAATGTGGTCTTGAAGACTCAGGCACAACTAAAACAACTGAACAATAAATCCAAGTATGTAACAAATATTATTCTATAATGCATGTAAATACCAAACAGAAGGAAGATTATGGAAGTGGGCATCAACTGCTCCCACCAACTGGGAGTCATTTAATTTTTAAATTCTGTAATAAATGATTATGAATTAAGTTGCTTTTACACTCTTTCTTTGCCACTACTTCTCTATCTGTGTTATCTTTCCCTAGGATGTAAACTCCTTGAGGTCAGAGAAAGCTTCATTTTTTTTTTTGTATTTGTACCTCCGGTCCTTAGCATAGTGCCTGATGTATAGTAAATATGCTATAAGTGCTCTTTTGTTTATTCCTTCATTCATCTCTTATGACAGTAGCTCATCTGAACACTGCAGATTCTTCTTTACTTGTTTAAATGCCTTAGACCTCTGTTGAATTTTTTTAAGGACTTATGGGACGTTCTGTTTCCTTTAGGGCTCTGGTGAGTTTCTGGGCCTGAATTAAAGATTTTTTCAGTGAATCCTTTTTCATGTTCCATCTTTGAGAAGGTGGTTAAGGCATTTGAGTCATGCCTTCAGGTAGATGAGATTTATGACTTTTCAAGACATGTTTGTTTGTGTAACTAGGGATTTTTCTGTGTGTTACAGTTGTCTGTAGGTTTCTATTCCTTCAAAGTGACTGTTTCTGGTGAAAATGCTTTTGGAGAAGGATTTGTAAATGTTACTGTTAAACCAGGTAAGTCATTTTAAGAAAATCTGGGTTAGTGGTCCATTTGGTGAGGCTTCTTAATTGGTTGAAGCTCATCAGTCGTCTCCATGATCATCTCATCAATCATCTCCAGTAATATATTCATTTATCTTTCTTGTGGAGTTTGTTCTTTGGTCCTAAAACAGTGTAACAAAAATGTGTTTTTTCTTGATTCTCTCTAGCTTCTGCTGTTTTGCTGGCACTTGGGTAATATTTATACCAATTGACCATCTGAACTTTAGATTGAACCAAATATCAAGTATCTTTGCCTCCTATTTCTTACACGGATTTTCTCCCCCTTTCCCACTAACCTTATCTCAATTCCTTATTATTTATCTATTTTTCCCCTGTATAGTGACTTTTAAAGCTACTTTCAGATGAGCAGTTGGGAGATGAGAGGAAATTTTTATAGAGTTTTCAAACCTGCCGCAATCTATCCTTACCTGTCTCCTCCACCTTATAGCCTTCGCACGTAGTATTTCATTTATTTATTTATTTTATTTTGAAAAATAAATATAATACAAAATAAATAGATATTTATTTATTTCATAAATGAAATAATAATAATAGCTAGAACTTATAAAGTGATTTATGATTATCTCATTTGATCTTCATAACAACCCAGCAAAATAGGTGCTATTATTGCCCCTTCCCATTTTACATATGAGGAAACTGAGACTGGGAGAGGTTAAGTGACTTGCCCAGAGTCACTCAGAGAGTAAATGTCTGAAGGAGGATTTGAACCCATGACTTCTTTTTGAATCCAAGCCTAGCACTTAATCCACTGTGCCACATAGCTGCTTTAAAAAGGCATGTTGAAGTCTATACTTTTAGAATGTCCCTGAACAAAAATAACTATTGTATGAAGATTTTCTTTCGACTGCCTGTGACACAGGGGACCTAGCCAGGTAACTCTTGAACTTGACCTAGAACCCAAGACCCCTGATTTCTTATTGTAGCACCAAGCATGATCATGTTCAGTGCCTAAGCTCTTGGACATCAGAACACTTTGGCCAGGTTGGCTTGGGAAGAAAAGGGAGACTCTAGAAAGGGCTTCTGAACTTCATAAAGAGACCTGAAGTATTCAGCTAGATCCTCCTCATGTGGGACTTACTAGGCAAGCATCATCTCTACTAGGTTAGAAAGAGAAAATGGAACACTGGTTTTTTGTGGTAATCTATGTTATACGCACACCTGGCACTTAATTTGGTTTCCTTTTTTCTTTTCTCGGTCACAAAGCGGTGAGAACCAATCAGTCCCCGGTAGCAGTAGTTTCTCCCCAAGTACAAGAGCTCTCCCTGCCCACCACTTCGACCTTCATTGATGGCAGTCGTATGTATTGATTGGGTCATCTTTTAGTTTTGAACACTCTGAATGATAGAATTATTGTATGTGGGTCATTCCTTAAACACAATAGTCCTTCAGTGCTAATTTAATGGATCTTCAGAGAGTGACACATTTTCCACTGGAGCATGGGATTTAGAGCTGGAAGAAAATTGGGCTTTTCTCTTTCAATTTTATCTTATATGTTTCCCCTGTTTTGTTTGGGGCTTAGTTTTACTCCATTTAAATAATTTTTATTAATCCACCAGGAAATTTTGGTTCAAATCTTTATTTTGGAGGTAAAAGAATTCTAAGTAAAATTACCTTTCCCAGTGTTTTTCTGTGTAACTGTTGGAGAATGAATTATGAGAAATTTTAGCAGTTATTGTTCAGTAGAAAATAAGTTCCTTGAGGGCAAGGAATCTTTTATTTTTCTTTTTTTGCTCCCCATTATCCAACACAGTGTGTCTATCAGCATAGTAAGCACTTAATAGATTGAACTGAATGACGTTCAACATTAATTTTTGTGGTTTAGTCTTTTCATGCTGTGTGTGTTCAGATTATATCCCAAGCATTGGAGTAAGGCCAAAGGGGGCTTCAAGGAGGCTGAGCAGACAAACGAGGATCAGTTGAGCCTGTGCTGTCTCCATGGTTTCATTAAACAAGCTTAGGTTACAGTCTGTGTTAGCATTTTATGTCTATTTGATCAAAAAGCTTTTGCCTAGCTGGTAAGTTTAATGAGGCATAGTTTCCTTGATTTGTTTGGAGAAGACTATTCCCCATTAAACCATCTAGCAGGATGAATGTACAATTTGGCCATTAATGCTTTCATATATTTTGAAATATATTTATTATATATAAATTTATAAATATTATATGTTTATTACATATAAATATATTTATATATAAAGATTCACATATTTACATATATGAAAATATATTTCATATATTTTGAAAACAATAGAAGCCAAATGTATAGGGGCCAGGCAATTTAATTTGAATACAGTATGGGTGTTGACAAGTCTTCTTTTTCTTTAGCAGTATAAAAACAAGGTCTGTATTGATTAAGAATATCAATTCCTGAGAATATATAAATGAGAAAAATGGCACTCGATGTTTGTCATTGGAACTTGTAGTAGAATAGCATTTGAGACTGGAACGGATCTAGTCCAGCTTCCTCACTTTGCAAAAGTGGAAACTGAGGCCCGGAGAGGTTTTAAATTTTTTCAAGGCTACATAGGTTGTGAATGTCAGAACTAAGATGTGAACCAAGGTAAAAACAATTAACATTTACAGTACTTTAAGTTTACAAAATGCTTTACACGTGCTTTGTAATTTGGTCCTCACAACGATCATTTTATTATCCCCATTTTATAGATGAGGACACTGAAGCAGACAGAGGTTAAGTGATTTGGCCAGGATCATAAAGCAAGTGGCTGAATCAGAATTTGAACTAAGGACTTCCTGACTCCAGGCCCCACACTCTACACACTGTGCCGGGTTTAGTGCTCTTGACATTATGCTGTACTGGAGCTGAATAGACCTTAAAAATAATCCAAGTGCAGCAATATAATTTTTTCAATGAGAAAATCAGGGCCCTGATAGCACACCTTGCTTAAAGACAGAAAGGTTTGTTCTAGAGCTGGAACTAAAACCAAGTGTTCTCCTAGTCCAGTGTTCCATTTGATTAACAGAATGAAACAAAAAAACAACCCTGCAGGAAAGCTAGGGCAAAGACTACTGGCTGTGTGGATGGGGTGAGGACAAAGAGTTAGCACTTTGCATTTCCTCTACTCTAGTGCCTCCTAGGATCAGGAGCTAACAGGGATCTCAGAAGTCACCTAGTCTAATGTTGTTATTTTACAGATGAGAAAACTGAGGCCCAAAGAGTTTAATCAATTTGCCAAGGTTACACTAGTTGTAAGTAGCAGCATCAGGATTGGAACCCAGATGCTCTAACTCTAAATCCAACAACTTTTCCACTTTACTCTATTGCCTCTTATATATCATGGAGTGGACATTGGAGTCTTTGAAGGCTTCTTGAAGCAGAAGTTCTCATAAGCTCTGAAAGTACAGAGCTGGTAAAATTCCCATCTTCCAAGGGTCAGACATGGATGGATGAGACTGTGATGAGGCTCATTACCAGAATATTGGTCACCGGGCAATGAATTATTTCTTCTGCCACAGCAGCAAATGAAGACCATCTGCTAAAGTGTTGAGGGTTTTCATCCATAGGTTTTCATCATGGAGAGAGTCCCCTTACTCCAAAGAAATATTAGATCATTGAGTTGATGTATTCCATATTTATTACATGTTCTGGTAATTTTATATCCTCAAATGAAGAAATGTATGCCTATGTAATAATAACTAACATTTATAAGCACTTTAAGGTTTGAAAAATACTTTACACATGTAAAGTAATTTGACCCTCATTTGACCCTCACAATAGCCTGTGAGTTTTTTTTTTTAATGATTCCCGTTTTACAGATGAGGAAACAGTGGTGGTAAGAAGTTGGATGATTTTCCCAGGATTGCATAGTTAATAAGTATCTGAATGAAGATTTGAACTCAAAATTTCCTGACTTCAAGGACAACATTCTATCTACTCTGCCATGTAGCTGCCCCAACATGTATATACCAAAAGCACTTGGAAAGATGAATTGGGAAAAACCTGATCTTGTCTTAATTATGGGAGTATAAGAGGTAGCTCTGAAAAGGACCTCAGAGACTATCTAGGCCAACTGTATCACTTTACAGATGAAGAAACTGAGGCCTTGAGAGATTAAATGTTTTTTTGGTAGGTCACAATGTTGTTGAATGGCAGAGACTGGATTTTAACTGGGGCATTCTGACTAAATACTACCTGCCTCTTCAATTGTTTCTTTTCATGTTAGTTCTGATTTTCGAAAAATCTTTTATATAGAAAGTACAGATGATGCTAAAATCGTGAGCTACCACTGGGAGGAAATTAAAGGGCCCCTAAGAGAACAGAAGGCATCAGCTGACTCCCCAGTCTTGCATTTATCTAATCTTGTTCCTGGGAATTATACTTTCAGGTATGTGGGCTGCCTTTCTTAGCTTTTTCTTTACAGTTCTCTTATTTTGATTATTAGTTGACCTTTGGTCAGATTGTCTTGTATAGCCTAATTCTCCTTCCCAAAGTCAACTATGACAAGATATTTTACTTCTTTTGGTTTTCTTTTAAGGTTATGGAAGATCTCTAGTGGTTTTGCGTAGGAAGCTATGCTTGAAACTTTTTAGATATCCCCACCACCATTACCAACCACCATCACAATCATTATCAATTCATATTCATCAAATGTCCATTCGTTAAGGGGCAAAAAATTGAGAATACAGTGTTGTGTTGGTTTTATTCTGTCAGATTCAGTGAAACAAAGTAAGTTCTTTAGAGCCAGAGTAAAGCAGTTATATTGATTTATGAGGTAGCATAAAAAATTTATCTGTCTTCTTGACCTGTGCACTCTTGCAGAGAGGTTCTTGAGACTGTTTTGATTTACTTAAGAGTTGGTTTAAGTTGAATTGTAAAGTTCTAGTTTAAGAAACTTAATTTTATTGTAAGGAAAAAGGGGTAGTGTATGATTTAATGAATCATTCAAGTTGCCCCACCGTACTTGAAGTAGGTAATAAAATGATAAAATAAAACAAAACTCCAATATGTTAATGAGGTAAGAATACAACTCAGTTGAACCAAATCAAATACAGGCTTTAGGCTAAGTAGAAAAGTCCTAGAAAGCCTGGAATAAAGAAAGGGTTTCTAGAAGGTGTGTTCAGATTGGCTGAAGAGATCTGGTCAAATGCTATGGGTCTATAAAATAAATTGAACTTCCATAAAAACATAAGAAACTCAAAAGCATGAATTAACAAACACAAAAAAGCAGCAGCAGTAACTTAAAGCCTCACAAGAAGTTAGGGATATTAGAGGGTTCAGCCTCAATCAGGGCTAGATAATAGAGATATTGTGAATATTTTCTCGGAATCAATGAATCTCAAAGGGTAAAGGGACTTCGGAAGTCACCTAGTTCAATCCTGTACAAGATTCAAGCCTGCATCTCTAAGTAGTTACCTAGAGTCTGCTTAGAGACCTCTGGTGAGGGGAAATCCACTATTTCCCAGATATAGATTGGATTTGATGACTCCTTGATCCTTTCCTATGAAAATTATGACTCTTGATGACTTCCTGCTTCAGGAATCATTAAGTATCCAAGTATCTCACTCTTCAGCTAGTAAGAGTGCCAAGAACTTGATGTAGCCTGCCTTGAGTCAAGTCAACCAGAACCTGCAATGTGACAGGCACTGTACTAAGCACTGAGAATATAAAGGCAAAAACAGCCCCTGTATTCAGGGGCTTCACATTCTAAGGGAGGAGATAGCATGCAAACAATGATGTAAAAATAACATATACAATGGATAAAATGGAGAAGTTAATATATGGACCCTTGTTAACCCCTTCCTTCCTTTTGTTTTGGCTCTGTTAGAATGTAAGCTCCTTGAGGGGAGAGATTTTCAGTTTTCTTTGTCCCTTTATATTTGTATTTGGGGTCATAGATCTAGTGATGGAAGGGATCTTAAAGACCATTTCATCTGGCATCTTTATTCTACAGATGGAAGAACTGAGGCCCAGAGAGGTGAAGTGACTTGCTCAGTGTCACAAAGGTCATAAGGGACAGAGTTGGAATGGTTGTCTCAAAGAGAGTGCATCTTTTTAAGTGATTATTGTATCCTAAGCCCTATGTTAAATGCTGAGGAAATAAATGTAAAAGCAAAAATAGTGTCTACAGAGTCCTTTGAAACAGGAAAGCTGGATGATGCCATCAGGGATTACAACTTTCATAGGGAGGGGTCAAGGTTTTATGCTGGTACTTGTGACTGATTTCTTATCTCTGATGTTATGTTACACACAGGAAGATACTAGAGCTTGGGGATGAGAATGGGGTTGGGAGGAAAAGGATCAGGGGAGGAAGGGATTCCTCTGTATTGTAAAAGCACAAAGCAAGGAAGATTGCAGTAATTTCTAGAAAAAGGAAAAAGCAAAGGCAGAGGAACTCAGGCCCTCCCCCAATAAAGATATTATGTATGTACATATATGTTACATGGTATATAACATATACATATAAAATATATATGTCTGTATGTCCATACATATATACATACATAGAATTATATATATAGTTGTATATATTATACATAAAAATATAATTGTATATCAAGATCATAGAATACTATAATATTATTATATATGAAGACTATAAAGTAAACTGGAAAAATTTATGACTGTGATAGTAATTATATATTTATATGTATTATAATATGTAACATATATGTAAAGTAGATATATATATAAATGATATAGTAATATATTTATATGAATTACAATCATATGTACAATGATAATATGGTTGGTTGGTTCTCGAAGAGGATTAAAATGACATCACCACAATAAAGTGAAGTTTCACTGTGTCTGACTATGGCTGATCAGACCAATATGAGCTCAGAATGCTCTACCACAGGTTGGGCACGGATAGTCTGTGTGAATATTTGAGGTGGATACTCCAAATCTGCACATCCTACATTTCCTTTGTGCTATCTCAATTCTGCTTTGCTCATAGAGCACAGCATTCTTTCTGATGTGGGCATGCCATGCTGAGTGGTCCTGTGCCAGTGTCTCCCATGTTGCACAGTCAAATCCAAAGTTCTTGAGAGAGACCTTGAGAGCTTCCTTGTATTATTTCTTCTGGACACCATGTGATTGACTGCCCCATGAGAGAGTTCTCCATAAACATTTTACATTTGAACAATGTGGCCAGCCCATCAGAGTTATGCTCTCTGAAGCATAGTTTGAATGCTTGGCAGTTCAGCTCGAGCAAGGACTTCAGTGTCTGGTACCTTGTCCTGCCAGGTGATCCTCAGAATCTTCCTGAGATAGTTCAAATGGAAGCGATTCAGTTTCCTGGCATGGTGCTGGTAGACTGTCTATGTTTCACAAGCATTTAACAATGAGGTCAGCACAATGGCTCTGTAGACCTTCAGTCTGGTAGTCAGTCTAATACCTCTTCTCTCCCAAACTGTTCTTCTGAGCCTCCCAAACACTGAGCTAGCTCTGGCAATGCATGCATCAACCTCATTGTCAGTGTGTACATCCCTTCACTTCCAAGGTAAGTAAACTTATCCACCACATTCAAAATTTCTCCATTTGTTGTAATTGGTGGTTCCATGTATGGATGGTGTGGTGGTGACTGGAGCACCTGTGTCTTCTTGGTGTTAATTATTAGACCAAAATTAGCACAGGCAGCAGAGAATTTATCCGTACTTTGTTGCATTTCATCTTCAGAGGCTGCATTGAGTGTACAATCATCTGGTAAACAGAAAATTATGCAACAACACTCCTTCCATTTTGGTCTTGGCTTGTAGCCTTTTCAAATTGAAAACTTACTATCAGTTTGGTAGTTGACCTTGATACTGTGTTCATCCTCATTGAAAGCATTTGACAACAGGGCTGCAAACATCATGCTAAAAATCATGGGATCAAGCACGCAACCCTGTTTCACTCCATTGGTGACTGGGAAGGCACAAGAGCATTGTCCACCATCCAGAACTCAGGCAAACATGACATCATGAAATTGATGTACGATATTGATGAGCTTCTCTGGGCAACCAAATTTTGAGGTAGTTTTCCGTAAGCCCTCACATCTAACAGTGTCAAAGGCCTTGATCAGAGCTATAAACATTGTGTACAGACCTCTTCTGCTCCTGGCATTTCTCCCGGAGTTGTTGGGCAGCAAACACCACATTGACTGTTCCTTAGCCCTTTCAGAAGCCATGCTGACTTTCAGGTATATGACCATCTTCCAGGTGAAGGATCAGCCTATTAAGGAGGCTCTCGCAAGAATTTTGCCAGCAATGACTAAGAGAGATCCCCCTGTGATTGTCGCAGGACAATCTATTCCCTTTACCCTTATAGAGATGGACAATGGAGGCATCCTTGAACTCCTGGGGGATAACCTTCTCTTGCCTTATAACCTGGAAAATTTCATTCAGCTTTTGTGTGAGCAATGGTCCCCCTACCTTGTAAATCTCAGATGGAATAGAATCAGCACCAGGTGCTTTGCCACATGAAAGGATAATAATATGTGTGCATATGAGTATATATTGTATAAATGCATGTAAATATGTATTACTATCACAGTCATTTAAATTTTTCCATTTTACTTTCCAGTCTTCATACTTAATTGTATTATAGAATGCTAATTGTATTGTAATATTCTATGACATTGATATACCAATTATTCAGCCATTTCCCCCAAGTTTGACTCTGATGATTGTTTCAGTTTTTCTCAATTATAAGTGATGCTACTATCAAAAAACTTTTAATAACTAATTGTCATTTTTAATATGGAGGGGATATATTTCCAATATAATTATTGGGTCAAAGGCAATGAATTTTTTTTGTAGGGTTTATATCATATAACTAGATTGTTTTCTCAAAAGATTCTACCAATTTGTAGTTCCATCTTTGGTATACAAGTGTGCTTGCTTCTGCATAAGTCTGTCAACATTCATATTCTATTTTTTGCATAATCACATAATGATTATGTCCAATTTAAAAGGTATGAGGGGATAATTCAGAGTTTTCCAGGTTTGCATTTCTTTGGTTGTTAGTGAGGTTGAACATTTTTTTCCAGTGATAGTTTACCTTCAGCAAATCAAGAAGTCAACAACCATTTAACAGGCATCTAACATGTGCTAAGCACTTTGCTAAGCATGGGGAATACAAAGAAAGGAAAAAGACATCTCAAGGAGTTCACAGTCTAATGGGAGAGACCACATGCAAAAAAAATATGTTCAGATAAGATACTGACAGGATAAATTGGAGAAGATCAACAGAAGGAGGCACTGGCATTGAGAAAGGCTTCTTGTAGCAGGTGGGGTTTTAGGCAGGGTCTTGAAGGAAGCAGTGAAGTTAATAGAGGAGGACCTGAGAAGGTAGAGAATTCCAGGCATGGGAGACAGAGAAAATGCCTGGGGCCAGGAGATGGATTATTTTGTGAGATGAACAGCAAGGAAGCCAATGTTAACAGGACCAAAGAATATGTGGGGTAGAGGAAGGGATAAGAAGACTGGAAAGGATGCCAGGTTATAAAGATTTTGAACATTAAACAGAAAATTTAATATTTGGTCCTGAAGATGATAGGGAGTTCAATATAGCGGGGTGATATGGTCAGTTCTACAGTTTAGGAAGATCAGCTTGACAGCAAAGTGAACGGATTGGAATGGGGAGACACCTGAGGTAGGGAGACCAACCGGAAGATTATTGCAATAGTCAGAGCATGAAGTGATTAGGGCATGGCACAGGGCAGCGGTGAGAATGGGAGCATATGAGACATGTTAAAGATATTGCCAAAGACAGGATTTGACAACAGATTTTGTATGAGCAATGAGAGAGAGACATAGGAATCCAGGATGACACCAAAGTTGTGAACCAAGGTATGTGGGAGAAAGGTACAAAATTACAAGTTGTTGCTTTTGTTTGGATATTTCATTTATTCATTCACTTAAGCTCCTTGAGAGTTAGAAATGTTTGATTCTTTGCTCACATCCCCAACACTCACCACAGTATCTGACACATAGTAGGCACTTAATAAATGCTTATTAATTGATCCAAAATGTTTATTAATGATGTACCATTGTGCACATTGCCTTGGAGATAACAATGATGGAAAACAAGTATTATGGTTAAACATAATGAAGGTAGAAGAAAGTGATAAGAACAAAGGAGAGATATGGAAAAATACTGTGGAAATTTTAAGTAGAGAAAAATCAAGTTCACTGGGGAGATGTTTCATGAAGGGTATTGGCACTTGAACTTTTTCTTAAAGACATAGAAAGCTTTTAACAGGTAGAAATGAAGGAGTGGGGGAACTCGAATGCTAAGTTTAAGAAAAAGTAATGGTTGACTATAAAATAGAGTATTAAAAGGGAAGTAGTGTTAAATAAATATGGAAAAAATGGTTTGAAATAACATTGTCAAAGCCTTTAAATGACACGTTAAGGAGTTTATATTTTATCTTGTAGACAAGATGCTGAGGGGTTTTGAGTGGAGAAGTGACAGATTTCTGCATTGGGAAGATTGTGGGGCAACTGTGACAGTTGTATGAAGGATGGACTGGAGAGGGGAGAGAGCAGAGCCAATAACTCCCATGATATATGTGTGTGTGTCTGTCTTTCTATATTATATGTCTCTCAATCTATACTTTCTACACAAAAGCATAGGGGAGAGAGTTGTAGCAGGTCTGAATTAGAGTGGTGGAGGTGTTAGAAAGGAGGAGAGGATAGTTATGAGGGTGATTTTGCCAGTAGAATTGACATAAATGTGGAGAGACTCAGAGATAGAGACAGAGACAGAAAGGAGGAAGGAAGAAGGGAGGGAGGGAGAGAAGTGCAAAATGACTTCAAGGTTTGGAGTCTTAAGGCCTGTAACAATAGTGGTATCCTCAACGAAAATAGGAAAATTGGAAACAGAAGCTGCTTTTGCAGAGAAGAGGATTGAATAGACATGACTTTCTAAAAATTCCACAGTGAAAAGCAGTTCAGAGTTAATGTAGAAGACAATAGGTTGGAGTGGGAGGTTGTAGGGTCATTGGAAAGGGGTATTTTGGTTTGTTTGTTTAGACTAGGCAAGACCATAGTATTTGTAGATAATGGAAAGGAATTATTAGACCAAAAATTTAAATGTGAAATGGGTCTGAAAGGCTAAGTATACCATTTTACAGATAAAGAACTGAGGCCTAAAAATCCAAACCCTAACCCTGAGTTATACCCAACAGCCATCTTCTTAACTTCTCTTTGTCTGTTGCTGAAAAAAATTTGAGTAAGTAATAAAAAGCAGTCTGTGCCTTTTCTTTGGCTGTCCCCAATGCATGAAATGTTTTCCTTCCTGCTCTCCAATTCCTGGTTTCCCTGACTTTCTTCAAGACTCAACTCAAGTCTCACCTTCTGCAAAAGGCCTTTCCCAGCCCTTCTTCCCCACCTCCCCTCGCTGCCCAGTTAACATCTTCCCTCTGAGGTTATCCCCCAGTTACACTACACTGGCTGCTCCTTCTCACTCTTCTTTATTGGATCTTCATCCATATGTCACCATCATTGTGGGTGTTCCCTAAGACTTTTTCCTGGACCCTCTTCTCTTTTCCCTCTGTGCTATATCTCACTTAGTTTCAGTGTTGCAGTTTTGTGATGTGTTGTGATGGAACTGTCTCAAAGAATTCAGAGTCAGACCACCTCTAATCCAGATTTAGGCATTTATTGAGATCAATGCCTCCCATGAAGCAGGCTATGTTCCAAAAGGAATCAGCAACTTCAGAGAAAGCAGGATGGGTTTTTATTGGGTAAAGATGCAATTACATAACAAATTATGAATATTATAAAGTCAGGAGGAGTTTGTTAAGGGAATAGGTAATAGGGGAGGGGTCCCAGCCATAGTAAAACTGTGTGTACCATTACAATGCATATAGAAAAACCATTGGGGGCATATGTATGTATGATAATGATATTATAGCAAGCCTCTCTATGGCATAAGTTCCCTCTAGGTCAGTTCTTTACTATTAGCTGCACAGGTACCTACTTAGGAAAAGTCCCTTCTATTGTTTTGGGGTCCACATCCTGCTTGGGCATCCTGATGTTGCTGCTTTCTGATTGACCAAGTATTGTGGTCCTGTCTGAGACTAGATGGATGTGGTTGTGGTTGAGGGCATGGACACACCTGCTGTTTCTGTGGGAAATATAAGGAATGGGTCTAGGGGCAGTGGCTAGCCAGAGGCAGTGACTGGGATCCCATTACATGAAAATGCCTGCTGTTCTGTGAGATATATGAGTTCCCGGACACACCTTTTCTGGTGAGCCATGATGCATATATAAAGAAGTTAGGATATTGAGTGTGTGTGTCGTGGGGGGGAGGGGGAGGGTGTATGAGTGATTGGTAGGTGCAGTGGGCCTGCTGTTCAGTGGGGCCTATAAGTAAGTTAAAATATTGGGGATGGGGGCAGCTTTATTAGGATTCCATCAGCAGCAGCTCCCATGAGTTCAATTATTATCTTTATGTAGAGGATTTTCAGATCTATCCCTACTTTTTTCCTTTTTCTAATCCTACATACTGCCTATTAGACATCTTGAATTGGGTATCATATAAACACATCAAATGCAGAATAGAATTTATTACCATTTTTGTTGGTTAGTCATGTCTGACTCTTTGTGATCCCATTTGGGGTTATCTTAGCAAAGTTACTGGAATGCTTTGCCATTTCCTTTTCCAGCTCATTTTGCAGATGAGGAAACTGAGGCAAACAGGAATAAGTGACCAGCCCAGGGTTACAAAGCTACCAAGTGTCTGAGGCCAGGTTTGAACTCAGGAAAATGAGTCTTCTGAACTCTAGGCCTGGCAATCTATCCACTGCACTACCTATCTACCCCCTGCCCCAAAACTTTTCTTCTGAATTTCCTTATTACTCCCTAGGAGTAGTACCACTAAGTTCACATTCTCAATGTCATTCTTGACTCCTTGCTCTCATTCACTCCATTTATCCTATCGAGTGCTAGTTCTTGTTTCTACCTTCATAACTTCTCCTCACTCCCATAGCCATCATCCTAGTTCAAGCTTTCATCATCTCTTACCTGAATATTACAATAGCCTTCTAATTGGTCTGCATGGTTTGAGTCTGGGCTTACTCCAATCCATCTCCCTCACAGTTGCCTGAGTGATTTTTCTAAAGTGTAAATCTGACCTCACCATGTCTCTCACTGCTCATTGAGATCCAGCGACATCCTTTTACTCCTAGGACCAAATATAAAGTCCTCTGTTGGCATTAACCTGCCTCTTTTCTACGTTTCTAATCATCTCACATTTTATTTCTTTCCACATACTCCATAATCTTGCTACGCTAACTTTTGTGATGGTGCCCCAGCTCTCAAGTCTGTGCCTTTATACTGGCTGTCTCCATTTCTGGAATGCTCTGATGGGACCCCTCACTTCTGATTTAGTTTCTCTAGCTTCCTTCCAGACCCAGCTCAACTCCCATTTTCTATAGAAGATCTTTCCCAGTCTCCCTAGCTTGCTAAAGCCACCCCCTGTAAGATCTATTTCCATCTATCCTGTATATATCTGGTAAGTATGTTTCTTTTGGTATCGTCTATTAAAGCGTCAACTTCCTGAGGGCAGGAATTGTTTTTACCTCTCTTTGTATACCCCAATGATTAAAGCAGTGCCTGGTACGTAGTAGGTGCTTAATAAATTACTCTTGACTGCTTATTAAGTGACTTACCCCAAATCCCTAATGTAGCAGATATGAGAGGCAGGATTTGAAACTGGGTATTCTGATTTCAAATCCAGTGTTCTTTCAGCTGCATTGCACCAAGAAAGAAAGAATGCTTACTGGGGCAAGCTCCATGGAAGGTAGGGGAAGGCTTGGCATCCAAGACGTAAGTGAAGGAGCAAGCCTTGGCAAAGAGGAGGGCAACCTTGTCTTTTGACACTAGAGCAAAAGGAGAGAAGATGGGCAGAAACACAGAGCACTTTTGAGGTGTGGAATATGGAGGATGAGGTAGCTGATATGATGTCAGATGTCTAGTGAGAAGGTAAGGATCTATTTGAGGAAAGACAAGTAGCTGTGTGGCTTATGATAGGGAATCAAAGATAACCAAAAGGATTGCTGTGCAACAGTTAAGGGTCAGTATATTTGTCGTTTCATAATTCCATCATTGTGTAGCTTGGTAGTAGACATGGAGAAAGCATATGGTAAAGACCACCCAAGATTGTGACTTTGGGATGGAAACAGTGGTATGCGAGACAAGAAGGTACTCAAAGGTGGAGGATGATGCTTTATTGAAAGGGTAACTACAGGGTCAAAAAAGTGAAGCCAGAATAAGGACAATGAGTTGGGGAAAGAGGGAGGAACAGAATGAACACAGTGTAACCATAAAAATAAAGAATGGGTTTAGGAGTAGTTAGGTAGTGGGAGAGGTGAAAGGCAGGAGATTGTGCTCAAAGAGAAGAATTTCATAGTTGAGGATGTTGGAGGTGGAACAATTTTGGTTGACCCTGAAATCTCAAGTGTGAACACCCTTATGAGGGGCCAAGGAAGAGTGGAAATATACAAGTCCTGGGAGTTAAGGGGATTGATGAACTGGGAGATCAGTGTTAGGTTCATCGATATGTTCATCTTGGATTATGGCAGGGGTTGTGGCAGAAAAGACTATTACAATTTATTTATCCATTAGGGATTGCCCTTGAATATTTTTATCTGTCCTTAAATATTTATGATATTTAGCTTTTATGTTTATATATGCTATGGATATTTTCTTCATTGATTTCTTTTCATTTTCTTTTTTCCTTTTTGGTTTAGAGCTCATCATGCAGCTGACTGGGGATCTTTGCCTTCATTTAGGATATTTAAAATTTTGGTTTTTGGTTGATACATTATTTGAATTATACTTGGTCTTTGAAAAATATTCTTTTGATGATATATGAAACTTTCAAAGTTATAAGATCAATTTGATGACTTATGCCTTTAAAACTTATGTGTATTTTGGTCCAGCTTTGTCATTTTTCCCATTTTGAGAACTATGATGATATTCTAATAGGCATATTTTTTTCTTTCTTTTTACTCAGAATTTCCTCTACTTTGTCAGTTTAAAATTTATTTATTTTATCCTTTGGGGGACTTGCATTTAGCATTTCTTTATGTTGGGATGGCTCTTGTGAGTTCTTTTCACTTGTAGAATGATACTAATTTTATTGTCTACTTTGGGAAGTTGTTTCCAATGAGTTCTTCAGATACAGTTTTTAGTGCTGTTTCTTTTTCATTTCCCTCTGAAATTCTAGTTAATTTAGGATTTGAATTTTTTTTCCCTGACTTCCAAATTTTTTACTGTATCCTACATAACCATTGTTCAGTTGTTCATTTATGTCTGACTCTTTGGACTTCCCATATGAGGTTTTCTTGGCAAAGACACTGGAATGCTTTGCCATTTCCTTTTCCAGTTCATTTTACAGGTGAGAAAACCAAGGCAAACAGAGTTAAGTGACTTGTCCAGGGTCACACAACTGAATTTAAGGCTGAATTTGAAGACCTGACTCCAGGCCCCGAGCTTTGTCCACTGAGCCACCTAGCCACCTAAAGTATAAATTTCTGTTATTTGCTACTTTTAATGATGTTTATTTTGTGCCATTTTAAATTTAATATACCTCTTTTTATGCTTAAAAACTGAATTAGTGTTCTCTTATTTCCTTCATTGCATTTGTTCTCATTTATTTTATCCTTTGGTGTTTTGGTTTTTGTTTTGTTTTTTTGCCTCAATTCTAAAAATGTTTGATCATGCATTTCTGTAGAAGTTGCATTCCTTGGATATTTTATATTGTAATATTTCTTTGCTATGTAATTTTTTTGTCATATTCATCTCTTTCTGTGGGATAACTTTAAATTATTTTTTAAAGATTCTTTTTGGATCTTGTCTTTTATGATGAAAGATTTTAAGTGATGGAGCATGACTTAAGTCCATTAAAGAATTAATTCCTGTAATTAAAAAGGTGGTCATAGGGCATTTAGTAGATCTTACTTTATTCTGGGGAGAAGTAAGGATAAATTTCAGTCATTGCTTACCCGACAAAGGAATGCCCACTTTTTTGTTGACTCTCTTGTGGGTGAGTGTATTATTTCCTCCCTGCCACCTCTTTCTACTCCTTTTCTTTTTCTTCCTCCTTCCCAGTGGTTATAGAGTCCAGTTTTTCTGTGCATTGTTCTCTGCATATAAGTGAATAAACCTTTGTAAATCTTTCTCCCTCTAAAATCCCATTTGCTCCTTTTCCATTCAGGGATGATAGTGATAGCAGTTGTGGGGACGACAGGAGATTCCTGGCTAGATACCACTACTTTAGGAGCTTCACCTTGGGCTCAAGCTGATCATGGTGGCTGTGGTCTTTAACCTGGTGGTAGGATTTGTGGCTGTAGCCTTTGGACTGGGATGTAGCATATTACAACATAGGAGTAGCCAGGCTGGAGGTGGAGAGTCTGGGGACAAGACTTAAAAACCTTGGGGTGATACGACTGGTGGCCAGTAGCTATAGTTGTTAGAATTCAAAATAAATTTCCACCTATAGGGATCAGTGCATATAACTAGGGCAGGACTACTGGGGCTTTACCCAAGGGTACTGAAATTTATAGGGTGCTGAAAGTACTAGCAAGAAAAAGAGTTTAAAAAGAAAGTGCAGCGTGTGTTCTTTATCCAATACAACGTCCAAGTCCTTTGACACTATGATCATGAATCCTACCTTTGGGACAAAGCATAATAAAGGTATGGATATAATTTCTGAAGATTGCTTTACAAATGGCAAGAGGAGCAGTATATTCCTTCAACCTGAAAAATATTCAAAAGAAAGCAGATGAATGGAAATTTAAGGTAGATGTTATTGCAGAGCAACAATATGATGTACCAGGATCATATAAATTTCATAAGAAAAGAACAGTGGACATAGAAGTGGATTTAATTTGGTTTCCTTTTTAAATATCGCCCCCCAATCTGAAACAGCTTGAAATTTATTTAAACTAAACTAAAGTTTCGAATTAAAAATAAAAGTGGCGATTTTCTCTCCCCACTCTCTTTTCCTTCTTCCTTTCTTCTAGTTTGGTCTTCACAATAATAGTCTCACTGTGTCTCTACACATGGAGGATAGGATCCAGGCTCTTCCCTACCTCCCTTTAAAGAATTAATTTGCCTTAAAAGGTTAGTTTCATGTATATTTCATACTATTTTCCTTGAGCCTGAAAATTTCCAGTTGTAAGCAATGAATCAACAAATCTTTAAGTGCCTCTGTGCAAGGCACTGTGCCAAATGCTGGACATACTAAGTCAGTAGTGAAACAGTCCCTGCCTTCAAGGAGTCTATAGTTTTATAGGTTTATTGTGCTTCTTCACCAGATCAAGAGTGGCACAGATGGCAAGATGCATCCCTGCCACTCCTTGCCTATTGTTTTTTATATTAATATTGTTTTCTTAAACATTTTTGCATTTTGATGATGAAATCTTGGGAGAGGTGATGGCTTTTCTTCTTTTTATTCTATAATCTTATTTCTAACTACTCTTAAGAATTCATCTCTTCATTCCATAAACAATATTATTATGACCTCTTTAAGTATAAAAAAGGAAAAATTGATTGTCTTGAAATGTGTCAGTGCTACTAATTCTTAGATTCTTTGGTAGTGATGGCATCATCTCATTGATTTCATTTTATAAATGTCTATGACATCCCCAATTTTCTGTTTAAGTTCAATTTCCTTTTGGGGGGTGTCAACAATAGTATTATTTGAATATAAGCTTTTCAATCAATTGATCAACACTTATTTTTATTTTTTGAATAATATTTTCCCAATTATATGTAAAAATTTTTAACATTTATTTTTTAAAATTTTAAGTTACAAATTCTCTTCCTCCCTCTCCTCCCTGCTTCTGCTTGTCTATGACTCCATTCTGTCATCCTCTCCTAGGATCTACCTCTTTCCCACCCAACTCCTGAGGAGTCATGGGCTGGCAGAGGACTTACAAGTGTGGGGATAGTATATTGCTGTGGAAGAAGGGTACTGCTCCCACCAGTCCTACCCTCCATCAGTACATAAGACTCAACTCCAATTGTGTGGCCCTAGTTATGGCTAGCTCTGCTTTTCTCCAGGATGTCTCTGTTCTGTTACTGTTTCCATTACAAAGAGAAGGATTTCTCAGAAAGCAAGGGTGGGTTTTTTCTTGCCCTACCTGAAAGGCTCCAGTTAGTTTCGTGTTATACTAGTCCCTATGAAAGAGTTGTTTAGATAACATGCCATCCAAAAGAGTTCCAAAAGAATAACCAGTGCTTCTTTTCACTAAAAATCAAAGATTAATTAGTAGAGTCAAGATGTTTGTTTTTCTTTTAAAGTAAAATGTGAGAATAATCATTTCAATGGTTAGTTGAGAGATATGAGTTAAATTAACATAGAAAACTGAAATGTTAATTCTTTTTTAATGGTAAATGCCAAACCTTTAAGGAAGCCATATTAGATTTTGTGGTTATTTTTCCCAGATACAGAATGCACTGAAATTCTTTTTACATTCTAAAGTCAGATTTCTGAACCAACTGCTCTTCCACTGGATTTGGAGTCAGAAGACCAGGTTTAAATCTCAGTTCTGCCACTTACTACCCGTGTCTCACTTAATCCTACTAAGCCTCAATTTTCTCAACCCTAAAATGAGATAGTTGGAATAGATGACCTCCGAGGACCTTTCCAACTCTTAAGTCTACACTATTATGGTAGGGTATTTGTTTTACCTATATAGATTATGTGTATTTGTCTACATGTGGCTCTCAAGGAAGCACAGATCTTTGATTTGATTCCTCCCAGCAGAGGAACAGGAGACTCAGACCAGGAGACTGACTTACTGTCTTCTCCTCACAGAGGAGACTCTAATATAGAATACACACACACACACACACACACACACACACACACACACACACACACACACAGTGTATGTATAGATATGTGCTTATACATACACACACATAGATATACATACATATGTGTATACGTATATACATGCACATATACCTACATGCATATATCTATATACACATGCATGTATGTGTTCACACACACATAATTTTGAGGTTCAAATTGTTTTTCTTGGTTTTTATCCCTCAACCAGCAAGGAATGCCCTAAACAATATGCAAAGGCTTGATTCTACCTAATTCTAGTTATATAAAACACATTATACACACACACACGTCTTGAATAGCAAATAAACACATTTAGTCAAGCTGATCACAAACAGAAATTAGAAAGATGAGAATATACCAAAAAGTAAACCAAGGGAATGAGTTTTCCTGCTGGGAGTGAGATATCTCAACTTCAATGAGAGAATACTTAAAATTACCCAAGGGGAAATTTCATGAAGTCATTGGTGCCTCAAGCTGGAATAAGGACATGCTCAAGGCACTGGCTCCTTTACATGTTGGCTTCTTTTCCAGAGTGTTCATCCTGGACCACCAAGGACCTCTCCCTAAAGAGGAATGTCTTTTCTCCAGGCTAGGAGGCAGAAGGACTCTTCTCTCCCAAGCTCTTGCCAGTTCTGCCCTTCATATGGGCACAGAGCATTGACTAATCATTCTCTCCACCAATGAGGACAATCTTATGCAAATACCCAAACTTGAGCTCTAGGTTACACTAAAATCTTTTGATCTAATAAATTCTCAAAAATGTACCACATTCTCCATTATGCCTTCCCAGGTGATCACTTGTTTCTGTAGCTCTAACCAGTCCACATGTGAAACTTAAAGCTAACTTAGCAACTACCTGCAACAGGTGTGGACCCACCCACAGAGCACATAAACCTCAGCTTGTTTTTATTCTATTATCAAGATGTCCTTTTATATTATTTTCCTTCAATAGTATTGTAATAGATGGTAAATTATTGATAAAGCAGAGGTTTTGTCGGGGTGACATGATGTAATGGGAAAAGCATTGGGTTTAGAGGATTTGACTTTGATAATAGACCTGATAATACTTGTGTGACTTTGGACAGGTTACTTAATATCTCTAGGACTCAGTTCTTAATTGGATTCAAAAGAGAAGTTTATAATAGATAAGCTCCGGGTTCCTTTCAGGCTCTGACTCTATGATGTTAATTTTCTTTGCATAGGACAGCATGTGAAGACATAGGTCACCTGTTATTTTTGCAATGGTGATGTGTTAGAAATGAGATGTTATCTTGCTCTGTAGCCGTCAGTTGTCATGCAAGGGCCTGTTAAGTGCCTTCTGTTACTTTTGGTACAAATATTTATTTCTTGCTATGCTGAGATCTAGAATACTGGTCCAAAAATTATTATTATGATCGTCTCTTTATCTTTCAGAAACACCTTTTCCTTTTTTATGTTAACCATCTTTCGGCAACCCTATGGAAAGTACGTCTTTATCTTCAAAATATCCTCAGGCTTTCCCCCCTTTAGTCCCATCTTCAAACTTCTTGCTTCCTTTACCTCAATATATCCCTAACAGACTTACGTACTGGATAGTCTAACTCTAAAAGCTATAAACTATAAATACAAGAAACTATAAACTATTTATAGAAGAAGAGAAACTATAAATGGAAGAAACATCTAGAAGAAATAGAAGGCATCTAAGCTTAAAATTTGGGAAGTAGGGAGGTTCTCCCAATACCAATGTAATAAATTTTCTCTCCCTCTCTCCTTATTCCTCTCCTTTCCTCCCTCTCTCCCTCTCCCTCTCCCCTTTCCCTCCCTCCTTCCTTCTCTCTCTCTGTCTCTCCCTCCCCTACTTTCTGTCTTCCCCTCCCCCACCCTCCCCCCTCCCCCACTCTCTCCCTCTCCCTCCCTCTCCTTCTCCTTTCCATAGGTTAACAGTAATAGATTCAGATGGAGCTGCAAACTCTACTACTGCATTACTAATAGTCAACAAACCTGTGGACTATCCACCTCTTGCCAACGCAGGACCAAACCAGGTGATAACTTTACCACAGAACTTCATCACCCTCAATGGAAACCAGAGCAGCGATGACCACCAGATTGTCAGCTATGAGTGGTCACTGAGCCAACATAGTAAAAGCAAAGTAGTAGCCATGCAGGTAAGTTCTTGTTTATCGGCTTCAGAAGAATTTGTCTCAACTGAATCTGGATTTTGTTTTGGGGCTTAAGAAGATGAGTTCAGAAATATCTTTATTCTGATGCATTAGAGATGCTGAAAGAGGATCACAGGTACTCCTAGAGTTATGAATGTATAGGACTGCAAAAGTTCCGTAGGTAAAAACTGATCACTTTTGGTAACTCAGCCCTACTAGCCTCGTTAAGTGAATGAATGAATGAAAAAGCATTTGTTACGTACTTATCTAAGTACATGGTACTATGTTAAGCATTAGGGATATAAATTCAAGCAATATAAATTCTATAAATTCCCTGCCCTCAAGAAGATTAAGACAATGTATATAGGGAAACTTGAAGTAGAAAGCAAAAGGTAGGACTAGATCCAAGAGTATGGAGCTCAGCATTAGTTAATAGTTTGATATTTCAAACCAAGAAAGTTATTGTGGTCTTAGACTATATTAAGATAAGCAAAGTGTCCAAGTCATACTGAATCTGGAGTACTTTGTTCAGTTTTGGACTTGGGACTTGGTTATTGTCCTTCATTTTTGAAGATCAAAATGACATCTGTACGTTGGGGTCAAGGTACCCCTATAGCGGATCAGACCAATAAAAGCTTGAAAGCCTCCACCACAGGTCAGACACAAATAGTCCATATAAGCATTTGGAGTGGAAAGGTCTCTAAATTTGCACCTCACTTTTTTTTTGGAGCTGGTGCAATTCTGTTTTGCTCATAGAGCATAGCACCTTCTTTGATGCGGGCACGCTCTGTTGGCTGGTCCTGTGCCAGTGTCTCCCATGTCTCCCATGGCTCCCAATTGCTTCCAGAGTTCTTCAGAGAGACTTTGAGAATGGTCAGTTTTGGACACCACACTTAAGGAAGGCTATTAATAAACTGGAGACTGACCAGAGAGGTGAAGGATGATAAGTTCATGTCATACAGTAATTAGCTGAAACTAGGGAGAAGAAAAGACTTCTAAGGGAGTACCTAATAGCTGCCTTCCATTATTTGAAGGGTTGTCATGTGGAAGAGGGAATATACTTTCAACTGCTTGGCTACAGGGGTAATAAATAGCAGTGGATATAAGTTGCAAAGAGGCTTGATGTAAGAAAAAAAAAACTTCTTAACCATCAGAGCTGGCAAAGTGGAAGTTTTGTCTTAGGAGGTGGTGGCTTCCTCCTCAAGCAAAAGCTGAATGCACTTGTCAAATGTATTGCAGATGGGATTCTTCTTCCGACAGAGATTGGAGTAGGTGGAGTAGAAGACCTCTGAAGTCCCTGTCAGTTCTGAGATTCCACCATTGGGACCCTCATATAGAGATTCCAACTTCACAATTCTTAATGTACTCTATGAAAAAGTAGGAATAGTTCTTGTGAGCATGGGATTTAGAGCTGAAAAGGACCTTGAAAGTCATCTCATCCAACATCCTGTTTTTACAGATGAGGGAACTCAGTCTGGACCAGTGTAGTGACTTGCCAAAGGTTACAAGAAGAAAGCAGCACAGCCAGGATTCAAATCCAGTGCTCAGACTTGAAATCAAGCCTACTTCTACTGCACCTGGTCACTTCAGTATTATGATTTTGTGATGTGGCATGAAGTCCTCACCTTTTTTCAAATCTTAAAAAATAGTTTGGAATATTTTTAGGTCTTCCCTTAGTCCTTCCTATACAGGAATAGAGTTGCTTCCCATAACCTCCCTCCTTTGAGACTACTTTGTGAAGTGAGCTTTCTTTAACAGCATTTAAGGATCTATGGGAAAGAAAGAAGGGAGGGAGAGAGCAGAGGGCAAGAAAGGAAAACAAAGCAGAGCACTCAGTCCATTAAGGTGACTGACTCAAGTCCATTCTTTAGGCCCTGGTAGACCTCTTCTACCCTTTTAGACTGAGGCTCTTTGAGAGAGCTGTTGCTTTGGTGTCTTATATTTTTCACCTCCTTCAGTTTGACCTGAGGTTTCTTGAATGCTGAAGAATGTTTAATGAAGGAATTGTACCTGGCTTTGCAGCTCTGGTGTTCACCCTTTATTCTCAAAGAGGACAATGACATCCCAAGGGTGATATTTTGACATGCATGAACAAAAATGAGAAGAGCAGTTGGACTAGGCCTGTTCTCTCTGTACACAGAGATGCCAAGCAGGGGTGGCACAACCTTGAGGGCATTGAGGGATCAAGTAGAAGCTGTTTGAAAGAAAGGAGGATACTAAAAGCTTAGAAAAAAATCATGGATATTATTACTATTGGAAAGGCCTCTGAGAGAATATCAGTAATGACCCATATGCCAACTTTCCTATCTCTCCAAAATCTTCTGAGAATATTTTAACATGATGAGAACATTTTTTTTTAAAATTTATTTATTTATTTCACTTTTAACATTCATTTTCACAGAATTTTTGGGCTCCAAATTTTCTCCCCCCTTGTTCCCTCCCCCCACCCCAAAACACCGAGCATTCCAATTGCCCCCATCACCACTCCGCTCTCTCCTCCATCATTCCTCTCTGCCCTTGTCTCCATCCTCTCCTCTTTCCTGGTGGGCTAAATAACTTTCTATACCCCTTTACCTGTATTTCTTATTTCCTAGCGGCAAGAACAGTACTTGACAGTTATTCCTAAAACTTTGAGTTCCACCTTCTTTTCCTCCCTCCCTCCCCACCCCCTCCCTTTGGAAGGCAGGCAATTCAATATAGGCCAAATCTGTGTAGTTTTGCAAATGACTTCCATAACAGTTGTGTTGTATAAGACTAACTATATTTCCCTCCATCCTATCCTACTTCCAATTATTTCTATTCTCTCTTTTGATCCTGTCCCTCCCTGTGAGTGTCGACCTCAAATTGTACCCTTCTCCCCATGCCCTCCCTTCCATCGTCCCCCCCACCCTGTTTATCCCCTTGTCCCCCACCTTCCTGTATTGTAAGATAGGTTTTCATACCAAAATGAGTGTGCATTTTATTCCTTCCTTTAGTGGAATGTGATGAGAGTAAACTTCATGTTTTTCTCTTACCTCCCCTCTTTTTCCCCAAACTAAAAAAGTCTTTTGTTTGCCTCTTTTATGAGAGATAATTTGCCCCATTCAATTTCTCCCTTTCTCCTCCCATATATTTCTCTCTCACTGCTTGATTTTGTTTTTTTTTAAGATATGATCCCATCCTATTCAATTCACTCTGCGCACTCTGTCTCTATGAGTGTGTGCATGTGCATGTGTGTGTGTGTAATCCCACCAACTACCCAGATACGGAAAAGTTTCAAGAGTTACAAATATTGTCTTTCCATGTAGGGATGTAAATAGTTCAACTTTTATAAGTCCCTTATGACTTCTCTTTGCTGTTTACCTTTTCATGCTTCTCTTCATTCTTGTGTTTCAAAGTCAAATTTCTTTTTAGCTCTGGTCTTTTCATCAAGAATGCTTGAAAGTCCTCTATTTCATTGAAAGACCAATTTTTCCCCTGAAGTATTATACTCAGTTTTGCTGGGTAGGTGATTCTTGGTTTTAGTCCTAGTTCCTTTGACTTCTGGAATATCCTATTCCATGCCCTTCAATCCCTTAATGTAGAAGCTGCTAGATCTTGTGTTATCCTGATTGTATTTCCACGGTACTTGAATTGTTTCTTTCTAGCTGCTTGCAATATTTTCTCCTTGACCTGGGAATTCTGTAATTTGGCCACAATATTCCTAGGAGTTTCTCTTTTTGGATCTTTTTCAGGTGGTGATCGGTGGATTCTTTCAATATTTATTTTGCCCTCTGGTTCTAGAATATCAGGGCAGTTTTCCTTGATAATTTCATGAAAGATGATGTCTAGGCTCTTTTTTTGATCATGGCTTTCAGATAGGCCCATAATTTTTAAATTGTCTCTCCTGGATCTATTTTCCAGGTCAGTTGTTTTTCCAATGAGATATTTCACATTATCTTCCATTTTTTCATTCTTTTGGTTTTGTTTTGTGATTTCTTGGTTTCTCATAAAGTCATTAGCCTCCATCTGTTCCATTCTAATTTTGAAAGAACTATTTTCTTCAGTGAGCTTTTGAATCTCCTTTTCCATTTGGCTAATTGTGCTTTTGAAATCATTCTTCTCCTCATTGGCTTCTTGAACCTCCTTTGCCAATTGAGTTAGCCTATTTTTCAGGGTGTTATTTTCTTCAGCATTTTTTTGGGTCACCTTTAGCAGGGTGCTGACCTGCTGTTCATACTTTGCTTGCAAGTCTTTTATTGCTCTCCCCAGTTTTTCCTCCACCTCTGTAACATAATTTTCAAAATTTTTTTGAGCTCTTTAAAATCTTTTTCCAGAACTGATCCCATTGAGTGGGCTGGGATGTAGAAGCACTGACTTCCGTGTCTTCCCCTGATGGTGAGCACCATTCTTCCTCATCAGAAAGGAGGGGAGGAGAAACCTGCTCACCAAGAAAGTAACCCTCTGTAGTCTTGGTTTTTTTCCCTTTTCTGGGCATTTTCCCAGCCAGTGACTTGAGCTCTGAATATTCTCCTCACACCCACCTCGCCTCCGGATCCTCCCAGCCAGTGCTTGGGGTCTGAGACTCAAATGCTGCTTCCCAGCCTCAGGGCTTTGGGCAGGGGCAGGGCTGCTATTCAGTGTGAGATCAAGTTCAGCTGCCCGGGTGGGGGCAGGGCCGCCTCACGGGCTCAGTTCCCTCAGGGGGTTTATGCAGAGACCTTCAACAATGGATCTGGGCTCCTGCCTGCTTGGGGAGCCCCGGTCTGCTCCTGCCTCTGCTGCTGCCTCCCAACGGGGCCTGAGTATGGGGGCACCCCACTCCCCTCTCGACCCACCAAAGAGACCTTCTCACTGACCCCCGTCATCTGTGGGTGGAGGGACCTGCGTGGCTGCTGGAGATCCCGTCCTTGAAGTCTGCTCAGATCTGCTTCTCTTGGTGCCATGGCCGCGGTAGGGCTGGGCTGGGCTCCGGGTCCGCGCGACGGACCTTTTGTGAGAGGTTTGCAGGTCCCTCTAGAACAGAAATCTTATCCGCTCCGCTGTTATGTGGCTTCTCCTGCTCCCGAATTTATTGGCAGCTCTTTACTACAGATATTTCATGGGCTGTGGGTTCGGAGCTGGCGCATTTGTGTGTTTCTACTCTGCCATCTTGGCTCCGCCCCCTGATGAGAACATTCTTGATAATAGTATGCAGAGGAAACAAGTATGTGTGTGAAAATGATTCTCTATAACAGACTGCATCCCAGCATAGTGGAGTAAGCACTGCATTTGGAGACAGAGGACTTGAATTCGAATCCAAGTTCCTAGGTCTATGATCTTAGACAACTCACTTAATCTCTTTGGCCTCAGTTTCCTCGTTTGTAAAATGAAGGTTTTAGACTAAATGACATCTGAAGTCTGTTCTAAATCTAAATATCTTCCCCTATCCAACATCCCTTAAGGGAACACAATTGTAGAAAGTACAGGATTTCACTGTGTATATTGATTTTTTTACTACTAAAAAAATATTTTATTTTATAGAGCAAAATGCCATTGCAACAAGATATCAAATGTTAACATTAAACACACTACATATAACTTTGTTCAACAACCATTGAGTATTAACCTCAAGTGACGCTTAAAACAAATTGTTATGCATCTGCCTAAGTTGTTTGCCATTAGTGCAGAATCCAAATGGAAGAGAGATTCCTTGGAGATAGGGAGGTCCTCCAGATGCTAGCCTTAGTGGATGATATTGTGCTGATTGTATCAAGGCCTGATACCATGCAGAGCCTCCTAAATGAGATTAACAATTACTTAAAAGATTTAGGCTGAATTTTCTGAGCAGAAAAAAAAAAACACAAGGAAAAATACATGTTGATCAAACTATGATATGTGGTTGGATGGACAATTTGTAGAGCTGTTCTGTCAGTACATTTATCTTGAACAGACAAATGAATTGGGCCTGTTGAATCATATAATGCAGCAGTCTCAGAAGAAATAAAATGATTGGTCATCTAAATGGCAGTGGTGATCTGTATGATAAGGTTGAACAGATTGCAATATATTACCAGTGAAAAATCTTTAGGAGTAGGTAAAAATTTCATGAAAGAGTTGCATGACTAGAAGAGGGGGGGCTCATCATGTAGCAGCATTGAGGGATGGACAGTTCATACGCATATACATTGATAATGGTAGCATATTGAGTGGACCTTCTATGGAAGATTCATAGGAGGATATGGACAAACATTGTACAGAAAGAGAAGGTGCAGAAGGGTAATGATCTGTATTGTTGGAGAGGACATGTAGATCAAGTATGGAAGTCAGCATCAAGGAAGGATATTTTATTGAATCACAGAATGTTCCAGATCATCTAGCTGAACCATCTAATTTTACAGAAGATCTACTTTACAGAAGAGGAAACTGAGGTTCAGAGAGGTTATACAGACTGAGAGACAGAGACCTAGAAACAAGGTCAAATATAATCACAGACTGAGACAGAGATATATATGTACAAAAACAAGGAAACTCTGATATAGAAAGATAGTTGGAGAAACAGACTGAGAAATATAGACACTTAAGTACTAAAATATAGATATAAATAAAGATGGAAGTATATACATGATTGAGATATTAACCAAGAAATTAAGAGAAATATAGGATTATGGTGGAAAGAGGGCTAGACTTGGAGATCTGTGTTTCAATTTCATATGCCAGAATTAACATTAATTAGCTGTATGACCCTGGGCAAGTCACCCTACCTTTTTTGACCTCAGTTTCTTGATCTATAAAATGAGGGAATTATACTAGATAATTAGCTCCAAAAGTCTGATCTATAAACATCTTGGTTCTGTTTTCAAGGAAGAAATATTTGCAGGAGAATCTTGAGGCAGTTAGTTGGTATAGTGGATAGTCAGGATGAGCTGAGTTCAAGTCCTGCCTCAGACATTTACTAGATGTGTGATCCTACTCAAGTCACTTAACTTCTCTCAGTCTCAGTTTCTTCATTTGTAAAATGGCAACAATCATAGCATCTACCTTACGTTGCTGTGAGAATTAAAAGAGGTAATGTATGAAAAGCACTTTGCAGCCCTTAAAACTTTATATAAATGTTAGCTATTATTAAGGGAAATAAAGAAATTATAATGGGAGTTAAACATTAAGATAATGTAAATATTTCATAATAACCTTCCATTTAAATGTGAGAAGTAATTGCTGTTATTACCAACAGAGGAGAGAAACATCTATTAAAGCTAAAGGTTAGCTCAAATGAATAAAATGCTGCCTCAGAGAATTTCTGCTGCTTTGGATTTTCATCTCCAATTCCCTGAAGAAATACAAACGTTCCTTGCTTGAGCAAAATATCTTTATTATTAACTCTCTCAGTTTTGCATAATGTCATATTTTCTTATTAGGTCCCCTGTACATATTGTCTATAATCCTATATTTGTCTTTTCTTTCTTTTTCTAATTGTCAAATGCCCAGGGAGTGAGGACACCATACCTTCAGTTGTCTGCAATGCAGGAAGGAGATTATACTTTTCAGCTGATGATCACAGATTCATCAAGACAGCAGTCCACTGCTGAGGTCACTGTGATCGTCCAGCCTGGTAGGTGAGAATGGAAGTACCTTGGACCTGTTGACTCTGAGCAGAGAGGAATTCGCCCTAAATCCCTGAGTTGGTATTGAATTGAAGCAGCAAACATCAAGGCCCGAATTAAAAGGAATTTTTGCCTTTAAGTCCAGAGTCCCATTATAATTTTAATTTCCAAACCCTGGGATGAAATATCACAGTGCAGTTATCCTCAAGGTCACTCCAATTTCAGATTTCACATACAAAATGAAGAGGTTAGACTGCATGACCCCTAAAGTGTCTTTTAGCTCAAAGGCTAGAATCCTTCGATATGGACATAGATATCTTCCTCTTCTGCCTCAGGGATACAGGCACTTTTTAGGAGGGTCTCTTTTGTCTTTTTTTTTTTTAATTTAAATTTATTTATTTTAGTTTTAGTTTTTAACATTCATTTCCACAAGATTTTGAGTTTTAAATTTTCTCCCCATCTTCCTCCCACACACACACCAAGATGGCATGTATTCTGATTATCCCTTCCCCCATTCTGCCCTCCCTTTTATCAGAAGGGTCTTCTTGGAAACTGGCCAGACACTCAGATGTCCTGTGGCCAAGTCAAAGTAGATTGACTTTGTACTTTAGCTTCCTGTTTGTAAATAGGTTCCTGAGGACCATCACCCTACTAATATCTGGAATTGTACTTCCTCTTCCATTCTTGACCCCCAAGGTCTGCTGAGCTCTTGTCCAATATTCTATAGTGTAATTTCACTTTTGGTAGTTTTTGATGAATTGCCTGCTCCTGGAAGAAACTATGCCTTGCCTTCTGAGGTCCTAAAAAAGTACCCAACCTCCATCTAACTAACAAGTCTTTGTTAAGCTCCCTTATTCCTGCCTTTGCTACTTTTTGGAAAGGAGTCAAATATGAGTGTCCTAATGATAACAGCTAGTGTTTACATTATACTTTAAGCACTTTACAAATGTTGTCTCAGTCTTCCTCTTCTGTCTTTCTCTGTATCAGTGTTTTAGCCCTTGAATGTCTGTTTCTGTTTTTCCATTTGTCATTCTGTTTCAGAGTTTCCTCATTTCTGTATGTATTGTCAATAGACAATCACAATTTCATGAAACATATGTGAAAACTAGGTTTATTATAAGAGAAATGAACATGCATGTGGAACATAAAGAGTTAATAATCCATACAGAAATTTGCACATTTATGACAGTACAACAAATGGAGGAGGAAATACAAATCTCCAACTAATGTGGCATGGCACAACACGGGGGGAAGGAGGGAAGAGGGGAGAAAGTGCAATAAAGGTGGGGAAAGGAGAAAAACCCTCTTGAAGGAGAGGAGCAAGGCCAATGGCAAAAACTACATTCTTTTCCCTTAGGAATTGCTAGATCTTGAAGTATGGTGGTCTGCTTATGTACAAGAGTTCCAGCTGCACAAGCCTAGTGCTGACTGTCTCATGGCTGTCTTGGCTTCCAAGGACACACAGGGAGTCCAGTTTGGGAGGCACACAACACATTATATTAGCTTGTGGGGGAGAGGTAGGGAGCTTTATCCTTGACACATTCAAGACCTCCTACATACTCTGAGTCCAGTGTTTCTGGAAAATATGACAACTCAAAAAAACAAGTCCAAGGGACCCCTTAACAAAATGTCTATGTCTCTGATTGTCTCTGATTGTGTCTGACTTTGATGCTAGCTCTGATAAATACAAATATCATTATCTTACTTTATCCTTATAAGGATAAGGAGGAAACTGAGGCAGACAGAAGTTAAGTGCCTTCCCAATCACACATATATTAAGTGGTTGAAGCTAGATTTGAAAGCAGGGTCTGCCTGACTCCAAGTCCAGGACTGTAGCCGCTGTATGAGCTACCTCTGCATTTCTTAAATGCCTTAATTTGTAGTGCCCCAGCTGCTCTGTTGGCTTAAATGGAATCTGTAGCTTTTTCTTCTAGAGGAAGAAAGGGAATCTATGCCAGAGCTCTCACTCTCTCTCCTGTTTTCTTGGTGAATCCAAAGGAAAGGCAAATTCTCATTTTATAAAGAAACTAAGACAAAGAAAAGTTAAAAATCTGTTGACCTGTCCTTGGCAGAAAAGGACACAATCCCACTGCGGTCCAGTATTTAGTAGCTCACCTGATGACTAGTTGGACCCTTTAGTACTTCTTTGGTGAAAACATATTTTGTATGCCATGTTTGCTTGCGACTGTGGGCCACTTCAGTAATCTGCATGGTAACCACATATCTAATCACAAATGCTTGTGGTAGACATGGTAGCAGATGTCTGTCATGTGAAAACTATGTCAAATATTCTTGACCAACAGCTGAGTATTTTATTTAGAGCTTGGATATGGTTGTGCAGAAATCACAACAAGACCCCCAGAAGGAATCCTGTGAATTCTAGGAACTTTTATTCATTCATCCAATTCATTCATTCATTTATTTTGAAATCATTAAAAAATTTAAATTTAAATAATTAAAATTTAAAAATTTATTTAAAAATCAAAAATGAGTTTTGGCTCTACATTACAGTCATTACCCCTACCCTTGATTGAACTCTCTCTAGTGACAAAGAAAGCCAACTTAGACAAATATCCAATATGGAAACCTTTTTTGACAATATTACATATATAAAATGTCCAATCCTTGTAATATGTTTGTAACCTTCATAAGCTAGCCCCCTCCTACCTTTGCAGCCTTCTTACACCTTATTCCTCAAGACATATTCTTTGATTCAGTGACCGTGGCCTCCTGACTCTTCCACAAACAAGCCATTCCGTCTCTCAGCTCAGTGCATTTTCTCTGACTTACTCACACCTGGAATGTTCTCCTTCCTCCGCTTTGCCTACTGACCTCCCTAGTTTCCTTTAAATTCAAGCTAAAATAACATCTTTTATTGGAAGCCTTGCCTGGATAGAGTGCTGAACCTGGAATCAGGAAGATTCATCTTCTAGCCTCAGACACTTATGAGCTGTGTGACCCAGAGAAAGTCACTTAACCATGCTTGCCTCAGTTTCCTCACCTATAAAATGATCTAGAGAAAGAAATGGCAAATCACTCCAGGATCTTTGCCGAGGACTGAAAATGACTGAACAACAACAAAATTCCCTAAACCCTCTTAATTCTTAATTATTTCCTATGTATCCTGAATATGGCTTGCCTTGTATGTCTTTGTATGTTGTATCCCCCATTAGATCTTAAGCCACTTGAGGGCAGGGACTTTATTTTGCTTCCTTTTATATCCTCAATGTTTAGCACAGTGTCTGGCACTTAGGAGATACTGAATAAATGTTGATTGATTTTTTTTAAATCTGTTCTGCAGGACCTTCGTCAATTTTCACATGAAACTGTATATCAGTGGTTGTGAGGGTTCAATTACTATGTGAATTGATGTAAATGGATTCAGAACAAACATTGTAAAAGGAATCTGAGCATGGGTAATAAATTTTAAAAGCACTCATTTTCACATTCTGGTTTTGTTATTATAGAAAACAACAGTCCCCCTGTAGCTGTGGCTGGCCCAGACAAAGAGCTGATATTTCCTGTGGAAAGTACGGTCCTTGATGGAAGCAGGAGCACTGATGACCAAGGCATCATTTTCTATCACTGGGAAAATATCAGGTAACACTTTTTAAATGCACTAAAAATCCCCAGAGCCATAAGCAAGACATTTGGTGCTTTGGGCAAACAGTGAGAGGGAAAGAGAGAAGGGGCAAGGCAGGTCAGCTGGGGTGTAACCACCTGGAGGGAGGAAGCATGTCTTAGGAAACCTTAAAGTGTCTACCTTAGGCTAGTGCTCTTATTCTCTAAATTTCATCATCATCTCCAGGCAAAGTCCTAGCTTCCTCAGCCTAGGAATAATTTCACTGAGCAACAACATATTCCACTTGTTAATTCAGCCTGAGTTGGAAAATTAAGGGGAGGAGGAGGTGCTGGTGGAGTTAGAGAATGTGGGTGAAAATGAGAGGGAAAAGGGGCAGCTAGGTGGTGAAGTGGATAGAACACTGGGCGTGGATGCTGTGTGACTCTGGGCAAGTCACTTAACCTTGCCTCCCAAAAAAAAAGAAAAAGAAAGAAATTAGAGAGCAGATGGACTTCCATCTCTTATTACTTCCCTTCTCTTTTGCTCTGACTCCCAGAAATGGGCCTGGGGGTAGCTTTTTCTATTCTGTGCCAGAGATGATCCCCATAGGACCTGGAGTTCAAACTCTGGTGACCTTGCCCAGCATGGAAGCCCAGAGAAGCCAGGGCTTCTGAGATCTGAGCCTGAGCAGGGTTTGGACTTGGACTGGGTCTGTGCCCTGTGGGAACAGAGCTAATCTAGGAACCACAGTCCTCACCCCCCCTCCCTCGGCTCACTTCTTAAACAGCCCCAATGAGGCATTGCCTCAGTTGAACTGAGAACTCTGAAAGACCTTAGCTTAAAAAGGCCAAGGTCCCCCACTACATCCTAGGCCATTTCTACTTGTCCTGATCAATATCTGACCACTGGACCAGATGGCTCCAGAGGAGAAAGTGAGACTGGTGACTTTGCAGTCCTCCCTCACTTAAATCCAATTGATTTGCAAGTCGGGCATCATCTTCCTGATGTCATGGTCCTCTGAGAACAAAGGATAAAACCACAATCTTTATCTTATACAGGTTTTCTCCCAGCCACTCTACAGATGAGCTATAAGGTCAGTCATAAGCTCATTGGGATATAGGTCACTCAGTTGCCGGTTGTTGTTTAGTAGTATCAAATTTTTTGTGATCCCATGGACCATAGCACACCATTGGAGAAGGAAATGGCAAATCATTCCAGTATCTTTGCCAAGAAATCTCTATGAGGTCACGAAGAGTCTGACATGACAGAACAATAACTCTTTCCCCAAACCTATTCTCCCTTTTATATTTCTCTACTCTTTTGTGGTGTCTGTACATATATATCCTTATTAAGTTTATTGTATTTCTAGACCAAATTGCATGTATATGTCTGTGTGTTGTGTTCAGCTCTCTAGCCAATTGAGGTTAAAAGCAAAGATACTGGAGTGGTTTGCCATTTCCTTTTCCAGTGGATTAAGCGAACAAAGGTTAAGTGACTTGCCCAGGGTCACATAGCTAGTGAGAGTCTGAGAATGGATTTGATCAGGTCTTCCTGACTCCAGGCATAGCGCTTATCCACTGAACTACCTTGCTGCCTACAGCAGCTTCTGGTAAAAAGGATAAATTGATATCCTTCTTGGCCTTTGGTACAACAGATTGTACTGAGATTGGATAACTGAGAATGTGGGAGACAATAGTACATACCATTCTAACTTCAACTTGAAAAGAGAGTACTGTAGAACTTGAGAGTGAAAAGGGGAACTTTGAGATCATTTAATTCAATGCTCTCCTTTATAAATGAGTAAAGTGATGTTCAAAGGGTCTTGAAGTGACTTGCCCAAGATCACAGAACTAGTGAGTGGGAAAGCCAGCACCAGTACCCAGTATGACTCCATACCTTAGAATATTCTCATTATTTTTTTTTGGTTTTATTTAAAAGAAAAATTGGGACTAGTCTGCAAGTCTCATTATCCAAAGAGCAGATCATTTTGCTAGCAGACCAATATCTATCTTATTCCTAGGAATCCAACAGCCTGAAAAAAGGTCCTTATGGCTGATGAATCTTGCAATGTAGAATTCAAGCTACCATATTCTTTCAGTCTCAGCCCATCGTGGATTCTCTAGCTAATGCAGATTCCTAGTGAAAAATAGGATTGTTTAAAAGAATATAGATAATAATATCTGGCAAAATCAAAGCCCCATGTGGTAATTTCTACTCCCAACCCTTGCTGTTTTCTTCCAGTGGCCCAAGTGCTGTGGAGATGGAAAACATTGACAAAGCTGTAGCCACAGTTACTGGACTGCAGGTTGGCACCTACCACTTCCGACTGACAGTGAAGGATCGCCAGGGTTTGAGCAGCATGGCTACCCTCTCTGTGGCTGTCAGGGAGGGTAAGTTGAGGTGCTTCTTTACCTTTGACTCTAAATGCTGTACTCGTGCATTTGAACATCACAAGCATGGGACACAGGAGAAGCAAAATGAGGCTTCTTCTGCTTCTTGCACTTCCCAGGGAATTTGAAAAAACAACAACAGAAACCAAGTTCCAGGCCTCAAATTCACAGGGAATTTGGTGTTTACTTCCTTGTTATAGGAAGACATTAGTGGAATAACAAGAGATAGGATCATTACTCTAGAGCTGGAAGGTGCCTCAGAAATTTTATCATTTTACAGATGAGAGAACTGAGGGCCAGGCAAGCTGAGTGCTTTGTCCAAAGTCACACAGGTTGATGATTTTTTAAAAGGAAAGACATATGCAGGAACTCTTCTCAGGTACAGTTCAAAGTTAAGTTGATCCTGAGGAGGAAAATTAGCCTTGAGCTCCCTTCTCGTTTTCCTCAGTATTTCTATCTCCAGCCTTCTAGGGCTCAGTGGGATTTGCTGCTCCCCTGTTCCTCCTTAGTATTCATCCTGTTTCCTTTCACCAAGCAGTTTTCCCTTCTTCCTCCCCTAACACACATTTTGCAGTCTGAAGTTCCCATTTTCACAGGGGCTTATTGACAGTCAATAAATCAATCAGTCAGTAAACCTTTATTAAGCACCTACTATGTGTCAGGCACATAGTAAGCACTGGGGATACAAAGACGTGCAAGGGAAGTGTTCATCAGAACTCACCGGAGGATTATATCTCATTCTGGGCACCGTGTTTTAGCAGGGACAAAGAGAGGCCAGCGCATATTCACATGAGGGCGACCAAGAAAGTGAGGGACCAGGAGAGACCAGGCCATGGAAACAATGACGTTTGGAGCTGAAAACAGCTCAAAGAAGAGAAAACTTAATGAGAGTGTAATGTAATATAACCATTGTCTTCAGATAGCTGAAGCCAAGCCAGTGGGTAGGAGTTACAGAGAGACAGATGTAGGTAGCTAGAGCACTGGGCCTAGAATCAGGAAGACCTGAGTTTAAATCCAGCTTTAGACACCTACTACCTGTGTGACCCTGAGCAAGTCATTTAACCTCTGTAAGCCTCAGTTTCCTCAACTGTAAAATGTGGATAATAAGAGCACCTGCCTCTTAGGGTTGTGGTGAGGTTTAAATGAGACATTAGTTAGTTGTAAAGTGCCCAGCACTGGGTAGGTGCTATATAAATGCTTGCCAACATTATTGTTATTATTAGCTAATATTTAACTAATGGAAGGAATAGTTTTCAAATAAAGATTTCTATCCAAAAGTAGAATCAGCTGCTTAACGAGGGAATGGATTCCTTATCACTGAAGATCTTCTATGGAGACTGGGTGATGACTTGATATGTCATAGAGGGGATTCTTGTACACTATAACTTTTGTACATCTTGTGCACATGGAACTGTGAAATAAACTCATCATGGATTTTTATTATGCTCTATGGTCTTCATTTCCATCTCCAGTGTTTTGAATGAAGATGTTTTTGCTTCCATTTTATTCCATGTGGCTTAGAAAACAATAGTCCTCCTAGAGCCCGGGCTGGTGGCAGACATGTTCTTGTGCTTCCCAATAACTCCATTGTCCTGGATGGTTCAAGGTCTACTGATGACCAAGGAATTGCATCTTATTTGTGGATCCGGGATGGTCAAAGTCCAGCAGCTGGAGTAAGTATTTGGCTCATCCTTTGATCATGTCATGCTTGGCATGGCAGAGGCTTTGTGAATTTGCCTTCATTAGGGCAGCCAGACTTATTGAGTATGGATAGCCTGGCAAATGCAGGTGGAAGGATTGTTAGATTAAAGAGAAAGGTGAGGCAGTAAAATAGAAACAGCATCGTAATTAGAATCAGAAGGTGAATACTGGAGCTGACATTTACCAGTCATGTGACTTTGGGCAAGACATTTAAACTTTTTGAACTTAAAATTCCTCATTTGTAGAATGAAGATATATTATTCTATCTACTTCACAGAGTTGTTATGAGTGCTTATTAAACTAAGTGCTATATGTGAGTTATTATTACCCCAGTTCTTCAAAAGATTTGGAATTTCATCATTGTGAGTCTTCCTCCCATGGACGCAGATCACAACCCCTCCATACCTTAGTAGATAGTTTCATGAGATGCTAATGACAAAGAAGAAAACGTCATTACTTGGTGGCCAGTAGTTTGGTGATAACCAGGCTGGAGTACATAGGGCTTTTACCTAGGCAAAGTATAATGTTAGGTGGTGCCACATTGGCCTCATGGGCATAGGATGAGCAAATGGAAGTTATGCTCAGGAAGGTGAAGGGAAAAGGGTAGAACAGATAACACACTAGACTCTGCTTCTTTTCTAATGTCTGGAAAAGTCAGGGCCAGACATTTCTTCTTCCTTTAGCTATACCCTGACTCCAGCACTGGGTATCTGGCAATGGTATGGAAAATTAGGGAAAGCAATTTCAAAGCAATAGCCTCAAGCAAGTCCTGCCATTCTGAGTACTAGCCTCCCTCCCACCCATGGTGGGAGTTTAGAACCAGCAGACTCTTGGATCTTTAGTACTCCTGGTGTTTAACCTTAAGCCTTCCTGCCTAGAGGTCCTTATCTTTTATTTCTGGGTCTCTTAGAGTGAGAGATAAATACTGGGATTGTCACAGAGAATAAGTGAATGCCATACTGCCCAAGGCTTTTTACTCTCTTTCCCTCCCTTTCACTAACACACATGCTGGGGGACAGGGGGAGTCTGCTTAGTCTCTCCTCTGTTAGGCCTTGGTCAACATCAGTGGAGGGTCTCAATCATTTGCCAGACTTTGACTGGGACTAGGACTCATCCAACATCACTATTAATAGAGAGAGATGGATGGCCAGGGTCCAGCATGTAGGTGCATAGGAATGGTGGTAGTAGGCCAGAGAAAAATGTGGTGAATGAGAGTGACATCAGATGTTGCCCACTGTCATGCCTGCCATCCTAGCTGGCCTTGCATGACCTAATTAGCACATAATTAGCAAAAACAGTTCTTTAAAATAGGAAGGTATCCTATAGCTCTTTTCTTTTTTTTATAGACAATGTCCCAGAAGAAAAAGGCATTTACATTCATTGTTTTCCCTTCTCTTATTCACTGCTCAACCCCTTATAATCTTGGCTTCCAACAGAAGCTAGATTTGTTCTCTTGAGATCACACAACTGAAACGTTCTCTTTAGTGCTACCAAGGTATAGCTTAACTGACAGATCCAATACCTTTTCTCAATCACTATCTTTCTTGATATATCTGAAGCTTTAAACACTGTTGACCACCTGAATGCTCTCTCCTTGAATTACGTGACATTGTTTTCTCCTAGATTTCCTTTTTCTGTCTCCTTTGCTATATCATTATTCATGATCTATTTGTTAACACTGGATGTCCCCCAAGGCTCTCTCCTGGGACTTCTCTTTATGCAACCCCTGTGAAGATTTAAAAAGTTTGAGAAATATAATTTCTGGGTAATTTAATCATTTTATTAATAAGGCCAGCACGTTATTAGTTAAAGGATGGTCATTTAGCTGTCTCTCTCTTAGACCAAAGTGTGCGTGTTCATCCTTCGTTGACGAAGAAGACCATGCCATCAGAGAAATAATGACATGACTTGCACTGGACTTTGTGTTGAGTGAGGGAGGGCTGTGCAGGTCACCAGTCTCACTTCTCCTCCAGAGCCATATGAATCCAGTGACCAGATATTCATCAGAATGACTGGAGATGACCCAGGATGAGGCAATTGGGATTAAGTGACTTGCCCAAGGTCACACAGCTAGTGAGTGTCAAGTGTCTGAAGTGAGATTTGAACTCAGGTCCTTCTGACTCCTGCACTGGTACTCTATCCACTGCACCACCTAGCTGCCCCCTTAGACCAAAACCAATAATGGCAGTGGATTCACAGTTCATTTACTTTCAAAGAGTAGGTGTTCATGAGGGATAGCAATCAACTCTGATTGGATAATACAATGGAAGGTGAGCTATATTAAAATGGACTAAGAACAACATCATGTTACCCTTGGACAGAGAAACTATCTATATTTAGGCTTCCCCCAGCCTTGGGTTCTCTAGACAAAAGCTTGATTGAATGGAATTCACCTGAGAGTAAATATTCGTTGTAGAGTTGGGTTGGATCAGATAGAGGAGAAGTTTAACTTGACCTTCAGAGACCAAGGTCTTGAAAATAGAAAAGAAAGGGAAAACTCTGAGTCTCTCTGAATCTTTAGTTATTAATACTCATTTCTCTCACCTCCCTTACTGTGATCTTATCAACTTCCATGGATTAAATGGTTTTTCTTTGCAGATAACTCCTGGATCTATAAATCCAGTCCTGATCTCTTTTCCTAAGCATCTATAGCATGTCATCAATTGCCCATTGTATATCTCCAACTCGGTGTTCCATAGGTATCTCAAACTCAATGTGTGCAAAGTGGAACTCATCTTTTTCCTCTATATCATCACCCCTTCTCCAAACCCTCTTCCTTTATTTCTATTGAGGGCATTGTCCTCATTCTATTGAGGGCGTTGTAGCCGCTGAGGGTCACAACCTCAGTCATCCTTTACTCTTCCTTTATCTGCAATTATTGCAGACAATCCATAATCTTGAAGATTGCATTTCAATAATCTCTCTCATATATCACATTGTCACAACAAAATGGCCACTATAGCCTTGTAACTTCTCATCAGGACTGTTGAAGTAACCTGCTGATTGGATTCCCAGTTTCCTGTCTCCAGTCTCTCTAATCTGAAAAATAATTTCCTTGAAGTTCTGTTCTGATCCTTGTGATTTTCATACTTAAGAATCTTTTGTGGCTTCCACTTGCCCCGGGGTAAAATGAAGCTCCTAAGCTTAGCACTTAGAATGAAGTTATTTATGCCTTCTGTTTTGGTGGCACACTGGAGAGAGTGTTGGACTTGGAGTCAGGAATCTTCCTTCAGCCACTGACCAGTTGTATGGTCCTGGGAAGTCACTTAAAGTCTCTTAGCTTCAACTTCCTCATATGTAAAATGGGAATAATAAAAGTGATTGTTGGGAGAATCAAATGGGAATATAAATATCTATTATATTTGTGTATATATATTTGTGTGTGTATGTAGATAGATAGATAGCTTGGAATCAGAAAGACTGCTCTTCATGAGTTCATGTCCAGCCTCAGACACTTACTAGCTGTGTGACCCTGGGCAAGTCACTTAACCCTGTTTGCCTCAGTTTCCTCATCTGCAAAATGAACTGGAAAAGGAAATGGCAAAGCATTCTGGTATCTTTGCTAAGATAACCCCAAATGGGATCATGAAGAGTTGGACACAACTGAAAAATGACTAACCAACAACAAAATCTGTTTACATGTTGTAAACATGGAACGTGTATGACCACTGAAGATTCTTGAGCATGAAGGCCACATGGTCAGACTTGGACTTTAGGGAGATTTTTCTTGACAGATGGAAGAGATGAGAGACTGGAAGCTGGAACTCCAGTTAGCAATTTACTTCATTAGTCCCAGTGAAAGGTGCTGAAGACCTGAATTAGAGAGGTGGCATTGTTGTAGAAAGAAGGGAACAGGTGTGAGAGGTGTTATGGAAACAAAATCTTCAAGGCTGGCAGTTCACCAAATATGTGAAATAGGAAATAAAGAAGAGTCAAGGATGACTTTAAAGTTGTAAGTTCTTTGACAGGAAGGACTGTTTTCTCCAGAGCTTAGTAGAGTACCTTGTACATGCTAGTCACTTAATAAATGTTTATTGCTTGGAGGATAGTGGATTATAAGCTACTGGATAATCCAAAGGAGTAATCTCCACTCCCAACCTCATGCAAGGGCCTGGGATCTCTTGTCTTCTCCTTTTTGCCCACTGCTGTCACTAAGAACAACTTTGCTTCTTACTTTGGATACAAAAATTCCTAGCTATGATTTCAGGTGGATGAATCTCTTCTAGGCTGGCCTTCAGCTGACTGACGCAGTTCAGCATTGGAACCATACCTGAAGCCATTTTAGCATGGTAGGATCTACCAGCAAATATACTCTGTGTCAGCAGACTGTAGAGGAGGGAAATAGTTTTCTCTCTACTCCTAATTTAAAAATCTAGGAATCCTGCCTCACTTCCTTCTCTGGCAAGACTTTGGATGGGTGTAGGAATTTCAGAATGTTATCTCTGCAGCCAAGGCAGAGGATAGGATGGAAAACTTGGCGTCATTATCCTCAATTCTTCCAACTCATCATCCATTAGATTGTGAATTCTTTCAGAGCAAGGGCTATCTTTCGCCTCTTTTTGTATTCCTAGTGTTTAGCACACTGCCTGGAACATAGTAGATGCTTAATAAATGTTTATTGATTGATTGAACATCCGGAGTGTGTGGGGGTGGGGGTGGGGGTGGGGGTGGGTGGGTGGGTGGTGTCTTTGTATATCATCAAATCATACCTGAAAAGTCAAGCCAAAAAAGGGATTATCGTTCTATCTTCCCAAATGGGGAAATCTGAGGTAAGGAGAAGGGATTAATTTGTCTGAAGTCTCTCAGTCATTGGCACAGTCAGATTTAGAACGTAGATCTTCTGCCTCCCAGTTGAACCCGATGAGATCCCATCTCTGGGGCTTTAGATTTAGTTAGATCATGACTTTTGTTCCAACTTGGGGTTTGAAAGATATATAGTTAAGTCCTCTGAATTTTACTTAAAGGAGGATTATAATAGTAAAGGGTTTTTGAATAATGATGCCTTGTATTTGTTTAGTCTTTGAACCTTTCAAAGAGTTGCCAAACTCATGCTTGGATGTTAGTTGCTTAAATAGAAACAAAATAGAGCTTTCCATGGGGTACCTCTTTGATTGTTTCTGAAATGTAATGTGACTGCTCTTCTTACAAATGAATACTTTCTATTTTGAGAGACAACAAAAGCTCTCAGAACACTGATTTTGCAGTCAAAAGACCTGGGCACAAGTCTTGGCTTCAACTTTTGCCAACTGTGTGACCTTTAGGAAAGTAGTTCTTTCCCCACGCAGAATTTTGAGTAAAAGCATTCTTAAGGAAAATGCTATCCAAATGTAAGCTGTTATGATTCTTGCGTGCACATGACTGCTGGAGCACCACTGGGATTCTCTCTACTCTGACTCCTCAGGCTTTTTATAGCCAACGGAGAAGAGTGTTTCTGCACATTTGATTCCAGGAGAGGCCTCTAGAGCCATGTTAGAAATTAGGATCCATGTAACTCTTTAGAAGGAGTGCCCCTTTAAATATAGCAATGATATAGAAAAGGATGAGGAGCTAAAGCCTTGATAAAGAGACCCTAATTAGTCAGGAATTACAATTAATAAGTAATACTCTGAATTGCGTGTGTTTTCTAGGATGTAATCCATGGCTCTGACCACAGCGCGTCTCTGCAGCTCATCAATCTGGTGGAAGGAGTCTATACTTTCCACTTGAAAGTAACAGACGTCCAAGGACACTCAGATATTGATACTGCTACAGTAGAAGTGCGACCTGGTATGACCACCACCCTGAAGCTGTCTGTTTCTTTGGGATCCATTATGCTAATTTATAATTTATATGGTCCACCTTTGGTTTTCTTTCCAATTTCGCAGCCAGTTTTGTGGTTGTTTTGGTCTGGATTTGTGATTTCATCTGTGAGGGCGCTCCCATTACCAATGCAGACCTGCACCTGTTCTGTAATTTTAGAAATGCCTGGGGCATTAAGAGGTTAAGTCTTGTCTAAGGGAATGTGTTTGTCATTGGCAGACATGAACCCAGGTCTTCCTGACTCTGAGGCCTGGCTGTCTATCCTAGGGTCAATAGTGCCTCTCAGTGATTTCTAACTGGGAAATTATTTGTTATGAAAGAGTTAGTTCTCTTTTTCATTTTAGTGTGTGTTTTCTCTCCTTACCTCCCGTCATTGGGAAAAAAGTGTAAAAAAGAGAAATAAAACCCTTGTAAGAAATATGCATAGTCAAGTCCTCCCCCCTCAAAAAAGAAATTCCCATGTTGGCCATGTGAAAATGTAGTTCTCATTCTTCAGCTTGAGACCATCCTCATGGGTGCATCAGAGTTGTTTTTTTTTAATTCAGTTTTATTTTCAGTTCTAAATTCTATCTCTCACATCTCCCTCTCCCTGGAGAAAACAAGAAAAAGAAAATCTATTACAAATATGTATAGTCAAATAAAACATATTCTTGCATTAACTTTCTCTCTCTCTTTCTCTCTCTCTCTCGCACAGACACAGACACAGACACAGACACAGACACAGACACACACACACACACACACACACACACATGCGCTTTATTCTGTACTCTGAGTTCATCACTTCTCTATCTAGAGGTGACCGTCATGTTTCATCTCTAGTCCTCTGGAATTGTGGTTGGTCATCGTGTTGATCATAGTTCCTAAGTCTTTCAAAGTTGTAGGTCAATGGTTGATATTGTATAAATTGTTCTACTACTTTTTCTTACTTCACTCCGTATCAGTTCATATAAGATTTCCCAAGATTCTTTGAAGCATTTTCTTTCATCATTTCTTATGGCACAATAGTGTACCATTATACTCACATAACATGATTTGTTTAGCCATTCTCCAATTGATGGGTATCCCCCTAGTTTCCATTTTCCTCCCATTTTTGTTCATATGTATCCTTTTCCTCTTTCTCTGATCTCTTTGGGTTATAGGCCTGGTAGTCATATTGTCAGGTGAAAGGGTATGCAAAGTATAGTGACTTTGGGGGCATCAGTCCAGATTGCTTTTCAGAATGGCTATACCAATTCAAATTTCCACCAACAGTGCATTAATATGCTTGTTTTCCTACAGCTACTCCAACATTGGTAATTTTTTGGGATTTTGATCTTTTTAGCATTTTTGCTAATCAAATGGGTGTGAGATAGGCTTTCAAGAGTTGCTTCATTTGTACATTTCTCTAATTATTATTGATTTTAATATGATTGTTGATACCTTGGATTTCTTCCTTTGAAAATTACTTGTTCATATCCTTTGATCTCTTATTAATCGGGGTGGGTTCTTCTTTCTAACAGAGTTGTTAAGGGAAAATAGTCTGAGTTCTACAGCATTTTAGTAGTCCTTCAAGAATGCCCTTCTGTGATAGAAAGAAACTAGTTTCTCTTTTTTTTAATGTTACTACTCAGAAGCAATGGGAAACCACAGTGAAATAAAAAGCTGATTACACATGGATGTAGCTGTATAAGTGCTAATCAAAATGATACAATGAACTCTTAATTCTTATTTGTCATTCCTTTTAAAGAACTAAAGGCCAGATTGGATGAACTTCATAAGTAGACTAGCATGTTCTCATAATGCCTAGTCAGTCATTAGACAGAGTTGTTAGGGGAGTCAAATTGCTGCTTCTTTGCCTTTTGAAAAAAAACCAAGTACTATGTGCTGAGTCAGAGGCCATAAGTCAGAAATCTAAAGGGCTTTGGAATGGATTCAAGTGGATTTATGTACTATGTTGTGGTATAGAACCATAATAGAAAGGACTCAAATAGTGCTTTTAATGGTCAAAATCACAGGAATTAGAGGAATGAATAGAGAAGAGAAGGGGAAAGGCCCTGTTTATTTGAATCTTCACTCCTAAACATAGAAATAATACAACAGATTCTAAGAATCTGCTACACCCAGAGTATCCATATTATTTCACACATACCTCCATATTTTCCAAGTGGAAATTCTATGCCTTCTCTTTTCCCAGACCCTAAAAAAACTGGCTTAGTAGAGCTGATATTGCAGGTAGAAGTTGGACAACTGACTGAGCTGCAGAAGGACATGCTTGTGAGGCAGCTGGCAGTGCTGCTGAATGTACCAGACTCTGATATCAAGATACAGAAGATCCAAGCTCATTCTGATATCAGGTATGAAGTGGCATGCCTAAGGGAGGCACCTGTGCAGGGTGCCTGGCCAAGTTCCCATACTGCCCAAGTGGTGGCCCATTAAGAAGCTCCACAGAGATTTCTTTAGGGCAGGGATTCTTAACCTTTTTTGTATCATCTGGCCATCGAGTTCTACGCTCTCATTTTGAAGATGGAGGACACTGAACCCCAGGGAAGTGAAGGGACTTGTCTGAAGTCACATGGTAAGTAACGGAGCCAGGATTTGAATTCAGATCCTCTGGTGTCAAATCCAAAGTTCTTTCTATGTATAAAATGTTGTGCTAGCTGTTGGGGATACAAAAATGAAAAATGGTATAATCCCTACCCTCTATTTGTATATAATCTGGTGGTGGCATGAAAAGGAATATAGACCAACAAGCAGGACAAAGGGCATAACATGGAAGGGGAAATTATTTTCAACATAATAGATTTCGTGGAGAAGCTTGGCTTTGAGAAGAAGAAGAATATTTCAGTAAGTGGAAATGTAGGAGAAGTGTGGTTGGTCTAGGTATGGGGTAAAACCTGAGTGAATATACAGAGTCTAGTGAACACAGTTTGGAATTGGAATAGCGAGTAGTCCATTTCATTTGGAATGTGGAATTCTTGAAGGAAAATAGTATAAAATAAGGCTAGATTAGGAAGATTAATTTTGAATCTACATGAAAGATGGATTAGCCATATGGAGGGACTCACTAGAGGCATGAAGCCCAGTTATGAAGTTACTATAATAGTGTAGGTGAATGATGATGAAGGCTTAAGCCGGGATTGTGGCAATGTGATCAGCAATTAAGGAAATAGGTATGAAAGACAATATGTAGAGAGAGCTGACAAAATTTGGCACCTGATGAGATATGTGCAATGAAGAGGAGAGGGAAAAGTGAAAGGTTATTGTGGAATGTGGATCCTGGGTGAGACTGGAAGCAAAGATACATTTAATAAAGCCAACAGAAGGGACAGGTTCTATTGGGAAAATTATGAGTCAACTCATTCAGACTCCAAACCACCTTTGAAATTAATTTTAGGTAAGATAATCTCCCTTCTGGCTCTAGATTATGTGACTCAAAATGTTATAGAAATTTGGATTATTACTGTGTCATTTTTCTTACTTGTTTTGATGTAGTTTCAATAGAAATGATCCCCAAACAAGTCATTCTTCTGCTTTTATGTTTAATCTCCTGTAGACTTGCAAAGATGGCTAAAAAACCTGCCTTTTATAGTTGAATAAAAGCATTAGGATGTAAGTTCATCTTCTTTAGGCTCATTAAAAGGCATCTCTGGTACAATTCTAGAAGCAAACAGAGAGCAAGGATAATAGGTACTTTATCCTGTTAATGTATGATTTTAAAAGCTCTCATTTATTTTAAAACACCTTTCTGCATTTTAAAATCTTTTTGTTTCTTATAACTTGGAGATTATGAATATTTGACATGACGACATCTATTTAAAATGTTGTTCTTCAGTTTTTATATATGAGCATTTTATCTGGGAGGATATAGGTACTAGTTTGGCCAGTGGTAATGATCCAGTTCCTTTAGTTTATTGGTTCAGTTTTCTAGTATATTTTGAGGTTTAAATTTGTAGTTTGGGGATTTGTCACCTATCAACTCATGAAAGAGAATGACCTTTTTGCTGCATAATTCTGTCCACTAAGTCATGTCTATCTAGCTATACAGTAGATGCTAAAGTTTTGCACATGCAACTATAATAAATGAAAACCCTGAGAGATGGAGTTTCTAATAATTCAGATTATTAATTAGGCTAGCTGGCAATTAATAAATTGATGGTTATTGATTTTTCTTGGTAACTAAAGATACCCAATGGAGACTCTGAAAGCCTTAAATAAACTTTCTGAAAGAAAATTCCCTTGACAAGTGAAAATCAACCTTGATTGGTGGACATTTAATGAGGAGGTAGACCAGAAGCCTTCAACTTCTCCTATGGCTAGATTGTGAGACTCAGCAACCTCCAGCAATCTGGACAAGGGAATCCATCTCCACCCAGACCACTGTGGTTGATTTTCTCCTTCATGAGCTGGGTCACCCTAAACTCTAATGGAAGGGTACAAGGACAGAGGCTCCTTTCCCCAGGGTAAGGACTCTCTCAGACTGGATTCTATTTATACTGTAAACACAAGTTAGTTCTCCTAGTTGGGTGGGGTCCTGTCCAAGATTGAAGAGCATGTTCCTTGAGGGCTAAGAGTAACCTCATCAATCACTCAAGTCCTTCAAAGACTGACTTCAGCCACAGCTGGGCCTTAATGAGGAAATAAGAGAAAAAAACCTGGATCCCAATTTAGTAATTTGTTAATAATAATATAAGTAATAGTATAAAGTAATAGTATAATATTAATTATAATATATAGACTATACTATATAATACTATAATGTTACTAATAATAGTATAAAAATAATTTCTTTTACAACACTGTGTTGTACGTTTCAAAGTTTCTTTGCATTATCTACATGGATTACTAATTCTAGACACCTTAAGGATAACCCTCCTATAATATGTGGTGGCAGTGACCTGCTACTGAATGGCCATCAAAAATTCATCTACTGCCACAAAAAACTGCATTTCTTAGTCAGTTTCTTTATTGACGTATTTTTGGCTGAGTTCATGTGAAGGGCCTTTTGATTCTACTCTAGGTTCTATATAAAGGCAAAACTTTTCAACATATAATTTTTCATTACACAAATTAAATTATTTCTTATGTTAATCCATGAGTAATTTTTTCATTGTAATTTTCAGTGACATTTCTCTAGGCTTATTATTTTTGTTATTATTATTTCTATTCACGTTGAGGATCATCTCAGAGATGCTCTTCTACATCTTCCACATCCTGAATTTTCCATACATATAAATGTTGTTACCTCTTTAAATGACAAAACTTTAAAAAAATTTTGGCCCTACTAAATAAAATGGTTAAAATGATCATTGTAACACTTCCATTTTTAAAAGTTTTATTGATATATTTTGCTTTTATATTGGAAACATTTACAGATACTCCCATTTTGTTATAGGTTTCTTGGAACAAATACTATAGAAACATCCTTAGAGCCCATCCTCCTTTTCCCTCCCACTCAGTTCTCTCCAAAAGTTCTATACTGTATATAATTCTTCTCTCTGCTGCTTATTGTTATTCCCTCTTCTTTTTCCTAATCTGTCTTTTGGCTGTCACTACTTGCTACTTCTATCAAGTTCTCTCCTCCATTCTGACCCATAGACCTATATATATATATATATATATATATATATATATATATGCATATATATATGTATGTATGTATATATATATGTATGTGATATGATTGTGCATGTATAACCTATATCACATTGCTTGCTTTCTTTGGAAGTGGTGGGGAGGGAGGGAGAAAAATTTGGAACTCAAAATTTTACAAAAATAATTGTTGAAAACTATCTTTATGTGTAATTGGGGGAAAAGTCAAAATACTATTAAGGAAAAAATGTCATGACTAACCATATTAGAATGGTATTTTAAAAAATAATTTCTAGTCTCCCAAGGACTCACTGCAGAATAAAAAAGGTCTATCTCACTCGTTTACTGTTACAAGTATATTGACTTTTTCACATATTGCTCAGAGACCTTTAAAAGTTTCTTCATATTTTTGGACAACATTCTAGATAGCTGAGATTGTTAGATAAATGATTTCCAGACAAAAATGCGAGGCATGTATATATAACCATAAAACATATTCATATAAAAAACATCTGCATTCTGGCACCAAAGAACCCCAATTATTTTTGTCTGTGATTGTTATTTTTATTTTAAAATGAATTTTTATTGATATCTTTTGCTTTTACATCATCTACATTTCCCTTCATTCCTCTTTTTCCCACTCCCAGTGAGGCATCCCTTAAAGCAAAGAATTTTTTTAGAAAGCAAATTAAGAGGGAGAGAAAAAAATGTTCAAAACTGAGAAATATAATGAAGAAATCTGACAAAGTATGCAATGTTTTACATCCATAAGCTCTCCCACTCATTTTCCCATCCCTACCCTTTTGCAGGGGGTGCATTGGTTTTTTCCATATCTCTTGACTTTTTCCATATCTTCTTTGGGGTAAAGATTGTTTTTTGTTATTTTGCAACATTGGTTTTTGATTGTTTTTGTGGTTGCTGCTCCTTCTATTGCCATATCACAGTCATTTGGTATATTATTTTCTAGTCTTTGCTCTCTGTTCATCAGTTCCTGTAAGTTTTTCCATACTTCTCTGTATTATGTAGGCTATTGTTTTTTACATCACAGCAATATTCCTTACATTCATGCACCACAGTTTGTTCAATGAGCATCTGACTTTTGTTTCTGTTTCTTGGTGAATATGGAGCCTTTTTTTTTTTGTCAGTGACTTTCTTGGGATATATCTATATCTGTCTAGGTACGCAGACACCCACATGGTATATATATGTGCATGTAGTTATAACAGTAGAATCTCTTCATTAAGGGATATGGACATTTGCATAATTCCAAACTGGTTATACTAATTCACAGCTCCTCCAACAATGCATTAGTATACTTACCTTTCCACATGTAACTGTTTTAAAATAAAAATGTGTGTCATGGAGGAGGATTCTGGGAAGATGGAAGAATAGGGGAGAAAATTCCAGGCTCTTCAGATTTCCCCAACAAATAAGACACAAAATAGCGCCTCAGGGCAAATGTAGAGTGGTAAAAATAAACAGAAGATGGGGCAAAACCATAGTTCTCCTGGGACAACTGGAGAGGAACAGAAGAAAAATCCCAGGACTGAGGTTTGGTCCCTGTGAAATCTAAATACCTCCAGTCTAGTTCCGCGGAGAGCCCTGGGACTGACTGGATTGGGAGATAGTCTCAGCCCCAGTCACAGCAGTTTTCATCTCCCTGACAGTGTGGGGGGTCTGGCATCTTGAGCAGGGGAAGATTGAGGGAATCTCTGCTGATAAGCAATGCCAGGACCAGCTGTGCTGCCAAGATGCAGCCCTGGGCAAGAAGGAACCAACAGATGCCCAGTCAGTGCCAAAGTAGTGGGGCAGGAACTCCACTGGCTGTGGACACTTACAGAAGGGCAGAGTTCTTGGTTTCAGTTCCAAACTAGAAGGGAGAAGTGAAGAAACACCTGAGGCCAGAGGCACCATCCCCCAACACTGGAGGTGATTACAATAAATCGGTATTAAAAAAAAAAAAAAAGGTACAGACAAAAGAGAAAGAACCCAATCATAGAAAGTTACTATGGGAATAGAAAATACTGAGATTCACCTTTAGAGGAGGATACTGAAGCAGAAAAAGACTCCTACCCCAAAGAATAATGTCTAATGATCACTTGCCCCAAAAGAATACATAGAAGAACTTTAAAAATCAAATCATAGAGATTGAAGAAAAATAGAAAAATCAGAATAATCCAAGAAAAATAAGAAATTTATGAAAAGAAAGTTAGCTAACTGGAAAAGAAGATGCAGAATCTTAAGGAAGAAAACAACTCCTTGAAAATTAGAATTGGGGAAGAGGAAGCCAGCAAAGTTATAAGAGACCAAGAAATAATAAGACAAAATATAAAGAATGAAAAAATAGATGAGAATGTGAAACATCTCATAAGAAAAACAGCTGATTAGGGAACAGATCAAGAAGAGAAAACATAAGAATAATTGGACTACATGAAAGCTATGATCAAAAAAGAATCTTGATACAATAATACAAGAAATAATAAAAGAAAATTGTCCTGAAGCATTAGAATAAGAGGGGAAGGTAGAAATAGAAAAAAATGCACCAATCACCACCTGAAAGAGAACCTATAAGGAAAACCTCCAGGAATATCATAGCTAAATTCCAAAACCCCCAGCTAAATAAAAAATATTATGAACAAGAAAAAAAATTTAAATATGGTAGAGGCACAATTAGAATCACTCACGATCTAGCAATGGCTACACTGAAGCTGTTACACTGAAAGACCACAGGTTTTGAAACACTGTATCAAAGAACTGTGGTTGTGGCCAAAAATATCATATCCAGCAAAGTTAAGCATAATCTTCAACAAAAACCGATGGACATTGAATGAATTGCCAGACTTTCAGGATTTTATTACAAAAGGACCTGAATTTAATAGAAAATTTGACATACAAGATCCAAAAGAAATATAAGGTAAACATGAAAGACTAATTACAAGGGACTCAACAGATTGTTTACTTTTTATACAAGGAGCTGTAAAATGTACGTCTAAGATTATCATTAGTATTTGAGTAGTTTCAAAGAAAGATTGGGGTAGAGTTGAGTAGAATGTGATTCTGAAAAGTAATAATACCTAGGAAAAGGTAAAAAGAATAATTATACAAATGAGGTGGAAGAGGAAAAATTGACATGAAGATGAGGGAGGAGGACTGGTAGTTATGGAAACCTATTCTCATCAGGTATGGCTTAAAGAGGGAACAAAATATATGTCTAGAAGGGTATAAAAGTCTTCTAAATTCAGAAAGAAATTAAAGGCTAAGGGGACAGGGAGGGGCGAGGGATTTTTAAAGGGAACTCTATTCACATCAGATCTGGGTTAAAGAGAAAAACATACATTTAGAAGAAAATACAAGTCTTCTAAATTTATGAAGAAATAAGAAGGTGAAGGAATAGGATGGGGGAGTATAGAAAGTATCTAATAGGAATGGGATAAAGAGGGAACAACATATATATTTAGGATGCTATAAAAGCCTTCTAAATCAGACAAAAACAGGAGGGCAAAAGGAAACGGGTTGGGGAAAGGATAAAGGAGAGATCCTGGTGGGGGGGAGGTTAAGTAATAGGAGGGCAAGGTAGCTGGTAGAAGTAAAGTAGAGGAGTCAGGAGGGATAGGAAATAAGAGATACATAGAGATATAAAATAAAGATCAGGAGTACAATTTATTGGGAAAAAAAGGCAGGTGTAGTAATTATGATTTCAGAGTTAAATTTAATCAAAAGTGAAAAACAGGGAAAATATACTATATGCCAGCGTTATTAATCATTATTGTTTTAGACCATTTAAAATAACTACTAGACACTATAGGGTTGGAATATTGGTGTGCTGTAGAAAATGATGATTTAGTGGTTTTAGCAAAATATAGAGAGATTTGGATTTATGGAGGAAAATGTTATCCACCTTCAGAGAAATAGCACAATTAAGTATAGTATGGTCTTATATGAGTATATGTGTGTATATATATATATATATATGTGTGTGTATGATTGTAGATATCTATATATATAGATGTAAGTATATATGTATGTATATGTATGTGTGTATATCCATGCTTAATTGTAGCCTTTTTGGGGGAGGGGGGAAGGAAGAGGGAAAAAAGAACCAGGTAAAAAATGCACAGCAGAGAATAAAATAAAACTGACAAGGAAGTAAAGAAAAGATGGACAGCTCTGAACACAATGTGTAGTATTTATTATATAGACTTTCTTGAAATGGAAATTTATTCCTTTATATTTTGAATCCTCTCCTGTTCTGCTGTGTACATGGCTGTTTTTTCCTTTTATTTTGCATTTAGATTTGTTTCTTTTTTCTTTTCTTATTTTGTGTTTGTTTAAAATTTTAAAAATTTACAAAAAAATATGCGTAGTATGAATTAAGTACCAAATGATCATTTGCTATGTTCATGTAAAAGCATATAGGTACTGACTGGGAGAGATTAAAGTCTGTAAAACAAAAGTTTTTAAACTCCAACTTTCAAAGTCTATCGATAAATTCAAGGAGAAAGATTACTACTTGTTTGACGGTGAGAATATCCTCCTTGTTTCTTCTACAGCACTGTGGTCATATTCTATGTGCAGAGAGGGCAGCCTCTCAGAGTCATCCAGGCTGTTGAGGTGGCCCGGACTTTGCATGCTCAGCTCTTAAAGGAAAAGGCAGACTTTTTACTTTTTAAAGTCCTGAGAGTTGACACAGAAGGTAGGTCTCCTATGTGAACATTTTTTTTTTCTCCTTGTGGTGTCAGACTTTCCTACCACAGACACTCTTCATTTACACAGGAAGAGGATTAGTGTAAGTAAAAGTTTATAGTGCTAGTCTTAAGATGTTAAACACTGATTTTGCATTAAATTCTCTGGCAGGTTTACTAAACAGCATAACACGTTGAGACAAGACTAAGGTTTGTCAAACCTATATGTCTGAGGGAGGTTGGGATGGAATTTTTATAATGTATCAGTTTTTAAAGCTCCCCCTGCAGAGAATTATCATTGTAAGTTTCATCTTTGAATAGAAAGGACAGTGGCAGATAAAAATTGATATCATTGTCAGGAATTAAGAAGATTACATGTTTATATGTCATTTATACCTTATACCATTAAAGAGTACAATTGTAGTTCACAATTAAAGGTCTTAAACAGTTTAAAATTGACCAGTTTAAAATTAAAAACTTGCATTTTTTAAAAATTATGGGTACCTTCATATGACCCCTTTTTGGCCAAAAAAGAAAATTGATTTAGATTTAGTTTAACTCAATCCAGCAACCATGTATCAAACGCTTATTATATTTGCAGGCATTTACTGTGTATGGAGGAAATAACAAAAATGAAAATGTCTCTGCCTTTAGGGAACTTACCTTCTACTGGCATTACCCTTTATAGTTATCCCTCACACATTGTGGGGAGGTTAGGGGTACAGCACCTATAATCTGGCATTAAAATGTTTTGACCTTTCCTTCGTGCCAGAGAAAAAGTCAGAATTATTATGGTATTAAAAGATAAAATATGTTGATATTATACAATACTATACATATATTTTATGCATTTCTGAGTTTCTAAACTTTTTCTGTTATCTGCTGGCCCCCACATGTTGTACTCAGCTTCTACAAAACTCCCCCCAAATTCCCATTTAATTTCTTATGCTGATCCATAATATATCGAAGCATCAATGGAAAAAGTAGCAATGTGGAAGGGATAACTCTAGACATACTGGCATTTGTATTAATAGATATCCTAACCAACCCCTAGGACAAGTAATTTCCTAGGGTTACCTTGTTCTTTGAATATAATACTTATTTGAAAGTAGCACTTGGTATTGGATGAGCAACAAAGGGCATTGCTAATACAATTTGGATTTGTATAATTTTGATAACACAACTGATTATACAATTTAATTTTTTCCTGACATGCAAAATCCATGTGTGAACTTTTCAGTGGCAATGTATAACAGCCTTTCTTTGTCATTAGCGTGATAGAATATAAACTCCATGAAGGCAAGAGCTATTCCTTTTTTGGCTTTGTATAATCAGCACCTAGTAGAGTGCCTTGCACATAATAAGTGCTTAATAGGTATTTTTTAATTAATTGCTTTCAATTGAGAGAGTTGAGAGTATATCTCCAGCATCACAGGACATATACCAGAAGAATATCAAATCACTGAATATTTAAGGCCACTCTATTAGGATATAAAAAAGTAAAACACGAGACCTTTTGCCCCTGTGGAACTCAAAATCTGTATCTCCTGTGGTAACTATTACCTCTCCCATTTTGTTCCCAGTTTGCCATTTGAAATGTTCTGGGCATGGCCACTGTGACCCCATTACCAAACGCTGCATCTGCTACCAGTTGTGGATGGAAAACTGGATCCAGCGCTACCTCAGTGATGGGGAAAGTAATTGTGGTAAGTTCAGATGAAGCAGCTTTGCAAAGATCCTAGGTTCCTGCTGGGAAATAGTCTTCTGGATTTGCAAATGAACTAATGTCTTTTCCCAGACTAAACTAAACAGAGAAAACAGCCCTGTGAATCCAATCAGTTAGAACTTTCCAACCTACAGTGGTTTGAAAAATACTTCCCAGGCCCTGCTTTGGCTCTGAAACGTAGAACTCTCTTACATCTTGCTATTGCTGCCAGATGTCCTGGCACGGTTTCTTAATTGGCTGTTGTTCCCCAGGGCTTGTGGCACTGGAACTTCAAGTAGAATTTGCTTCTCAGCTCTTAGTGGAAAAACCCAAATGCCCAAGGTCATCAATAACTCTTCTCACTCCACTTCTCCCAAGCTAATTCTGCTTTGGGATTTTCTGGAACCCATCATCTTAGTCTATTATCTCCCATTCTATAACCTTGAAACAAGAAAAATCCCAGAAGGACAATATGAGGTTTTGGGGGCGGGAGTACAGAAGGATAGTCACATTCCTTTGGTTGATCATATCTCTGTCAGCCACGAGGCTTTAACACTGGCCAGGACTTTAATCCTAAGTATGGCCCTGCTATTGAGAGTTAATTAGAGGCAGAAAATGGGCTGAAAAGACTGCACTCCTTCAAGCTGTAGCAGAGTACCTGTCCTGAGCACTGGGTCATTTCTGGCCTTTTAATGAAGTTGGAAGGACATTGGTCAGTAAGTCAGATGACCTGGAATCTAGTCGTGGCTCTGCCATTGATTAGCTGTATGACCCGAGACATATCTCAGCTTCTTCATCTACAAAATGGACATAGTCATGTTCTCTGACTTCTCTATTTATACTACATTCCCCTTCCACAACACCTTCAAACTGGCTTTTTGGGGGGGTTGGGTCGTGAGTAATGGATTGGATTAATGTCCCTTCTAGAGTCCCTTCCAGCGCTGAAATTTTGTGCTTTTGTGAAATGCTAAAGCTTTTCCCCTCCCTCATATCTACTTTGTTGTTATTAGTAGTTTCATTCATGGCTGATTCTTTATGCCCCCATTTGAAGTTTTCTTAGCAAAGATACTGGAGTGGTTTGCCATTTCCTTCTCCAGCTTCTTTTATACATAAGGAAACTGAGACAAACAGGGCTAAGTGACTTGTCCAGGGTCATACAGCTAGTAAGTGTCTGAGGCTAAATTTGAACTCAGGTCTTCCTGACTCCAGGCCCAGTACTCTGTCTATCCACTGTGCCACCTCACTGCCCTCTTATTTGCTAATGGTCAGTTATTTACTTTCGCAGAAAAGATGCCACCACAGATTACTGTTAATTCCATGCAATAACTCCCTTTTGGTTTTATGGGTGACTCATTTAAATAGGTAATTTCAGAAGTGACCCATTGCCCTGATTTAGATTGGCCAGACATGCCAGTCTGACAGACTGATCTCAGTTGGGTTTCGTATTGGGATCAAAATTAAAAAAAGAAGTCAGTCCACACTACCAAACTCAGCCATGAATGTAGTGAAGCTGGCGCTGGCAGAGCAGGCCAGTGGTCCAGGGAGGAAATTAGCTCAAAGTAACATTTAGGATCAGATAAATAGATGGGCATAGTGTTGGAACCAGTTCAAACTAACCCACAGAGCTAATGTTTAATTTTCAGGTGAGCATTTTTTACACCTTAGTAACTAGCAAGATAAAAATCAGTGTCTGATTTATTGCTTTGTTGATTGTCTGCACAAAAGAAGGTGATGCATACAGTGTTATTAAGTAGATTAAACCTAAAAGTGTAACCTGAGGTTTTTTGGAGATCTTATTGTTAAATATTTACCACCGTACCAATGCGCTAGAGTGTACATGATAAAGGAAACAAACCAGCATTTTTCATTTTCAAATTACATTCCTACATAACCCTGTTGAAAGTATTAACACTGTGGAGAGAAAGGTAAATTCATCTCTTGTGCTGTGTAGCCACATCGTGTTTTAAGGCTTTTTTCTTCCCCTATATAGTTCCTTTATGCCTGGAGCTTACTCCATACACAGATGGGGGAAGGAATGTGAATCAGGAAGATTCTGATCTATTGAGTGACTCAGTGTTAAGCCCACCTTGCCAGCCAGGTGGATGTATGACAGGAATGTTTTTCTTTCAGTTAGACCCAATGGTTTCTTTAGGACTGGGATGGGGAACCTGTGGCCTTTCACTGTGAAGTTTAGATTTAGTCAAAGGGCTGCATGTAAGGACATAGACGGTCACATGTGGCCTCAAGGCCGCAGGTTCCCCACCCCTACTTTAAGACCTCAAGGACTTCATAAATGTTTCCAGACAAGGTAACTTTTGAATTTCTTATGGTTTTTGAGCACATGCTCTTTGTGAGACACATGGTTGTATATAACTTATCAGCAGAGGCACAGATCTGCTGGGATCATGGCTGAATTTGAGTAATTTTGGAGTCCTCTCTTCTGCTTGGCATATGGAGAGAGCAGCTTTGATATTCGTTGTGTGACTTTCTGTTCTCCTCAGACTTGCATCTCACCTCGTTGGTAGTCCTGTGTCAGGCAGGTGGGTGAAATCAATAGCATAAATAGGCTTGTACAGCCTTAAAAATATTATTAATTAATTAGTTAATTAATATTTATTTAGTGTGAAATAGCATGCCTCAAGTGGTTCTGCAAAGTGCAAAAACCTTTTGGTTTTCTTGTTTTCTAGAATGGAGTATTTTCTACGTGACTCTGCTGGCTCTTACTCTGATGATGACAATGGCAGGTTTCACTTGGCTCTGCATCTGCTGCTGCAAAAGGTACATACCTAGTCAGCACATTCATTTTTTAATAAAAGACATATTGTATGTGAGATCATAGCCTTAGCGTCTTCTACTTGAGACTTGTAAACTGCTAAGCTGCTTGACACAGGAGACATGATAAACTACTTCCTTGAGGTGACTTAACAAATTAAACCCCACCCCCCAATAAAACTACCTTTCAAAAGCCTCATGTCTTAGAAGAGGCGAGGTAAGTTACTCTAAGTCAGCCATTTTTAATCTGGGGTCCACGAAATTGTGTTTTTAAAAACATTTTGATAACTATTTCAATATAATTGGTTTCCTTTGTGTGGTTTAAAAAACATTATTCTGAGAAGAGGTCCATAGGCTTCCATAGGATCCATAACACAAAAAAGGATAAGAACCTTTGTTCTAGATCAAATTCTATTTTCTCTTATTTTTTTGCCCCCCAATCCTCCCATTTCATCTTGGTACTCTTTAGGGCTTTGCTAACTAAGACATTCTTTATAGTAAGGTATTAGAAATCATTATGGGTTGAAGATTTTGATTATTTTATTGCATCTGATAAAAATATGGTTTATCTTTACTCTTTTTAATAAAGCTAAAGTTTTAAGAGATCATCTAAGCAAGGAAAAATTGTGCTTAATGTTTTTACCTTGTGTCCTGTTCTCTGGAGCTGCCCCTTGGGAAGCTCCTGAGGTTGTCATGACAGCAGGTTAATTTCAGAATTCTTTGTTATGCCTATTGTGAGGAGACTGAACCATCACTGGGTGACTCTGAAAGGCCCTGAGAACAGAAAGCATGAGGTATTTCTCCACAGGAGACAGCATAAGTTCTTGTGCCAGACACATGTGGCCGATATGAAGGGCTTTACCTTTAAGAAATTTTTTTTTTTGAAATTATGCTGCTACAAAAGTGGCAGCACAACCAGTGTGGTGCCAGTCCATATCATACCAGTAAACAATTTTGATATAGATTATGACTAGGCTCTGACACTTTCTGAAAGGAGAAGCTGGACTGAGAAGATCAGAACGACAGTCACTCAGCCAAAGGTCAAGTGTTCCCTGAACTGGATCCCACAAACACCTGCTGAGATGGTTGCCATGATATGGATTGCTCTGAAAATGCTCCGGCTCTATGTTATACAAGTTGATGAGAAAATGATGAAGTTAGTGTTCTGTTTCTACCGTAGAAAGCAACATGATGTGAAAGTGCTCTTTATTCCTGTTTAGCATACATTTAGCATGGTTTTGTTGTAGTGTGTTTGAAAAATAATTCCCCAAAACATGAGAAGAACCACATGGGGCAATTTAGTTGGTGTGTATGTTTGAGAAAAGAATGGCTGGTGTCCATTAAACCTGTTGATTACCCATATTTCCTTTCTTAGAACTGTCTTCCCAATTCCTTACTGTTCATTCATTATCTCAATGAGCACTTATTAGACATATTATGTATGAGCTAAGTTCTGGAGCTGAAAAATTGAAAAACTTAGAGCCCTCCCATCAGGGACCTTATAATCTAGTAGATTTGCAAATCATTATAATAGACATCAGAATATGTTTTTAAAACACAGAGTATATACATACTCTATTGAGAGCAGAGACCTGATCTTAATTTTGTATATCCCTCAATGTCTAGCACAGTAGATAAATGATGAATGGTGGGTGAGTGAATGGATTGACAAAATGCTATTTAATTCAATAAATTGAATTTAGTAAGAATTTATTTAAGCACCTACTTGGTACAAGGCATTGGCTCTACAAAGTCCTACTCTCTAAGTGTATTTTTTTATATCTAGGGCTACAGGGGATGTAACATTTATTGAAAAAAATAAGTATAATACAAGGAAGGGTGTGGTGGAGTCAAAGGAGAGATCCAGACAAGATGCTCTAGGAATATTTGAGGAATCAGAGACTATTTTTAGCTGAGTAGATCATGGAGGTCTTCAAGAAGTTGATGACTGCGTTAGGACTTAAAAGAGATAAAGATTCTGAGAGGCAGAGATGAGAGATTTTTATTAGTGACTAAGATATAAGTATAGATGGTATTATGCTTATCAAATTTGGAAATGACACAGAGCTATCAAGAATAGCTAATATTTTAGATGACATACTCAGAATCCAAAAAGATCTTGGCAGGTTGGAATGTTAGGCTGAATCTATTAAGATGAGATTTAATAATAACAGCTGTGAAGTCTGACCTTTGAGTTAAAAAATCTACTTCACAACTATAATGATGAGAGAAGTGGGGCTGAAAAGTGATTTTTTTTCTTTTTTATGGGACTTTTAGGTGACTGGAAGCTCATTATGAGTCAACTGTATAATGCAGCATCCAAAAAATGCTAATGCAATCTTGGGCTCTTAAGAAAATCATAGTATGTAGGAGTCAGCAAATATCTGGTCTAGAATGTAACATTTGTAAAATCTTACAAAGAATGATGAAAAGTTTTTGAGCAATATTATTTCAGAACAGATGAGCAGTGGAGGGTAAATCTATTTTATAGAAACCTTAGAAAGAGATCCAACTAAGTAAAATAATCCCTAGGTTATTTAAGGACAAACGAAAGGAAAGAGGACAACAAAGAGAAGGAAATAGAAAAGATCTTCCTTAAAGGGGTGCTACAACAGAACTGTTTTCTCTAGGGCAGGAAGGTAGCACAGTGGACAGACTACTGGGCCTGGAGTCAGGAAGACCTGAGTTCAAATCTAGTCGCAGACACTAGCTGTGTGACCCTGGGCAAGTCATTTAACCCTGTTTGTCTCAGTTTTCTTATCTGTAAAATGAGCTGGAGAAGGAAATGGCAAACCACTAAATCTTTGCCAAGAAAACCCCAGATAGGGTCATGAAAAGTCTGATATGACTAATTGATGAAACAATGACAACAAATTTTATATCTTGCAATTTTGCTTGAGTTCTTGTTTCAGTTAAATTTTTGGTTGACTTCTAGGGTTGTGTAAGTATACCATCATCATCTTCAAAAAGTAATATTTTAATATCTTTGTGTGTCTTTTTCTTGTTTTATAATTATAGATAACATTTAAACGTAGGATTATTTTAAATAGTAGTGGTGACAATGAACAATCTTGCTTTATTTTTTGTCTTATTAGAAAGGCTTCTAGTTCATCCATATTAATTTTAGATATTTTATAACATATTAAAGAAAGGTTCATTTTTTTCCTGTTTCCTAGAGTGTTGTTTGTGTGTGTGTATGTTTTAACAGAAAAGGGTATTGTATTGTATTTTGTCAAAAGCTTTTACTTCATCTATTGATATACAATTTTACCATTCCTGAATTCCTGGTACAAATGCATCCTGGTCCTACTCCATAATCTTTGTGATACATTACAGTAGCCTCTTTTAAAATATTTAACTTAATTTTTTTCTGTCAGTCTTCATTAGGAGTATTATCTATGGTTTTCTTTCTCTGTTTCGATTCTCCCTGGTTTAGCAATCAAGGAATTTGGTAGGGTCCCTTCCTGTGCTTTTTTGCAAACAATTTGTGCAATACAATTGATTGTTCTTCAAATACTTGATAGAATTTGCTAAGGAATCCATCTAGTAGTCCTGGGGATTTTCCCCCCTTTTTGGAGTTCAATTATGATTTGTGCAGTTTGTTCTAAGATTGTGCTAACTCATTTTTTGTTTTGTTTATCTAGATCATATTTTTATAAATGTTCTCTCATTTAAGTTGTTGGATTTATTGGTATGTAACTGGCAAAAATTTCTAATGACATCCTTTATTCTTTCTTACGGATTTTTAAAAAAATTTTGATACTGCTAATTTGCTCTTTTAATCAGATTATCTATTGATTTATCTTTTATTACTTTAAAAAACAGTTTCTAGTTTTATTCTTTTTTTTGCTTTCAGTTGTTTTAATCTCTTTGATTTCAATATTTCTATTTTAGTGTTTAATTTGGGTTTTTTAATTTGCTGGGTTTCTAGATTTGTTTGTTTTTGGTTGAATGCCCAGTTTGTTGCTTTATTTTTTCTCTCTTTTATCAATGAAAATGTTTAGAGACATATTTTCTTCTGTTGTGAGTGAAATTTAATAAAAAGGTTAACTGAGGCATGTTTCTCTGGGCAATTTTATTAGGGCCAGTAACCTTAAAATAAGACAGGTCAGTGCCTATCTCAGTTTTCAGCCAAAGACCCTAAGCAAAAGGATAGCTCCCCTTTTATAGGTTTTAGGGAATACAGAAAAATAGAAGAGGATAGAGTGACATCATGGGGTTGAGGGAAACATGACTGCTTATGTAGCTGAGGCATGGGATACAATATGATTGGTTGGAAATTGGTAATGAGGGGCTAACTAAAACCCTCTCTTTTTCCTCCTGCGACTAAGAAGTTGTTTGAGTCCACCTGCAAGGCCAGAGATGAAGGTCCATACTTCTTTGGACAGCAAACCAGGTATCCTTAAAGGATAGCTTGGGTGGTGTCTGACTGCCTTATGGCAAGCTGCATTCCCCAGGGTTAGTAGAATTCCTTGAGGCAAGAATAGAACCATGATTAGCAAGAGAACTGGATTTCTAAACTTAAATCATTACAGGCCAGCTGAATTCTGGACTATGTTCAGAAAAAAAGAATCATGATTTGGGCCAAAATCAATTAATTATAAATATGATCAATAAGAAGGTGATACAAGATCAATTTTAAACTTCTCAGTTCTAAGCATTGCCTTGGCTACATCCACAAGATTTTGTTACATTGTCTCATTCTTCTAGTTATCTTTAATGAAATTGTCTATTAATAATGAAATATGAATGAAATAATGAAATTTGTAGTTATCTTAAATGAAATTTTCTATTATAATGAAATATGAACGAAATAATGAAATTTATGATTTAATCTTTGATCCACCAATTACTTAGGATTATTTAGTGTCTTGTTGATTTTCAGTCCTTTTTTCAATGGAACTTTCTTGAATATAATTTTTATTGCATTTTGAACTTTAAGGGATTATTAAATATTGCTATTTTTTTCATTTGTGAATTTTTGTGCCCCATTGAATAGCAGTTTTTTGAAAATGTCATACATTGCCAAGAAAAACATAGTTTTTTCTGTTCTCATTCAATGACTACCAGAGGGCTCTTATATATAACTTTTCTAAAATTCTACTTAGGTACTTAATTTCTTTCTTATTTATCTTTTTTTTACTAGATTTTTCTGACTCTAAAAGGGGTAGATTGAGGTCTCCCAGTATTATAGTTTTACTCTTTCTCCTTGTAACTCACTTAACTTTTCCTTTAAGATGCTGTAGCATTAGATGCATATGTATGTTAAGAAATGAAATTGTCAGTGGTACCTTTTAGCAAAATGTAGTTTCCCTGTTTCTCTCTTTTAATTAATTTTATTTTTACTGTTGCTTTTAAAAAAAATAACTGCAACCCTTCTTTTTTTAATTCAGCTGAGGAATAACAGGTTTTGCTACAACACTTATTTTAACTCTGTGTGAACCAATATGTTTTAAGTGCTTTTCTTGTAAGTAACATACTGTTGGATTCTATTTTCTAATCCATTCTGTTCTTCCATTTTATGGGTGAATGCATCTCATTCGCAGTTTCTGTTGTTTATTGTATATTTCCCTTTATCCTGTTCTCTTCTACCTTCTCCTCTCTTGTCTCTTCTTCATCATGTTTTTTTTACCCTTTCCATTTAAAACACCTTCACATACCACTCTCCAAACTTAGGGTTTGTTTTGCTTATGACTTCCCCCCCAAATCTACTCCTACTCTTATTCCTCTCTTTTTCCTCTCCCTGATCTCTCCTATTTCCCTATTGAGTTGAATGAATTCTACACCAAACTCTGTATTGTGTGTGTTCTATCCTCTTTTGACTAGTTCAGATGAAATGAGGTTCAAGTTGTACCCACTCCCTTCATCCCTTATATGTTTGTAGTGACTTCTACTTTGTGCTCTGATTATATCAGTCTCCAGCCTTTCTCTATTTCCTCCATTGTATACTTCTACTCTCCCTTGTCTTTCTTTTTTCAAGATTATTAAAATATAAACCAGTATCAGGGCTTCTGTCTTGTTTGACTTCTTCTCTGACCTTTGATGACATTAGGTTTCTGAAGGGACCTTGGTATCACCCATTAGAATGTACTCTTATAAAGTCACTTCTGATTGCTCAATGGTGTACCTTTTTACATTTCTCTTGACTGCCATTTGGGTTTAAGTTTCTATTCAGCTCTCCTTTGCTTTGTATATAAACTAAAAAACTGACCACATTATTCAGTACAATTATTCATTAGAAGGGGTGCTGATGCTTCAGGTATTTTTCCACTGCTTTAGTTTACTGACCCTTAACCTTCTTCTGACTAAATGTGAAGTTTTATTTAGCCAGTTAATATAAGCTATCCCCCACTGTTGAAGCATTAGTAGTTGTACATGTATTTCGAGATATGCATTGTATATTTCTCTAATAAAATGATCAGTTTATAAAATATTTATATGCAAATATAGTAAAAATCTTTAACTAGATGTAAACTAGAGCTTAAAGCTTTCCTTGTCAATGATCTTAAACTGAAAGTTTGTAAATTATGGGAGACTTTTCAATTTTTGTTAATTCACCTTCCCCCCTTCCCCGCCCCCCCCCCCCCCAAGAGAGAGAGGGGGAGAGAGAGAAAGGGAAGAGAGGATATGAATATGCAGTATTGGAAGACAGGCTGATTCTGGGCAAGGTACTTACTTTAACAAGTTAATTTTTTAAATGATTTTTTCCGATAATGTGGGAAAGTTTAGAAGCCTTTCAATTTATCAAACACTTTATATGCTTTGTTTGTCCTGTACTTAATCTGTTCCACTGACTGACCTCTCTATTTTAGAACCAGTATTTAATTGTTTAGATGATTATTGCTTCATAGTATAATTTGATATTTGGAACTACCAGGTCCCCTTCTTTCCTACTTTGTTTTCATGATTTTCTTGAGGCTTTTGACCTCATGCCAGATGTGTTTCTTTGGTTTTTTTCAGAAACAAAATTTGTTCAAATTTGAAACAAAGAATTTAAGATATGAAAATCAATTTCCACCAGGTATTTCTGGAATAAGGAGCCAGGGCCTGACATCAGAGCAAATTCTTACTATCTCACCTAGCTGGAAGCCACAGACACCCTACATGGCTGGTTGGTTGGCACTGGGACCATCCCTTCTGCCCCACCCTTCTACCTTCCTTCCACCCCAACACTCACAACAATACATGCATTTCAATTGACAACGTTGAAAAAACAGCATCTTATATAGTATCTTTTAAAATAGGTTAATGTTTAAATTGTCTTAAATCAGGATTTTAAAATACAAGTATTAACCAAATAATTTCCACCCCATTGGTACTTTTAAAGAATCTCGTGCACTGCTATGAGGGGACATTGTGTGTGTGTTTGTTTGTATATGTGTGTGCTTTTTTTTTAAATCATCACTTGATAAACTGCATTTTTTTCAAATGCTTCAAGAGTGTGCTGACCATTTTAGTCCATTATTGCTGAATCCAGATGTTCCAAGTTATCATCAAACATAAAATCTACTGCAGCAACCCCTCTTTTTTCTAAAGATGTATTACATTATAATTGTAGCTCTAGAAAGTAATCTTTTGGTAGTTTGATTGGCACTAGCAATGAATAAATAAATTAATTTAGGTAGTTTTGTATTTTTATTATATTGGTTTGGCTTACCCATGAGGAATGAACATATCTCCAACTATTTTGGTCTGTTTTTTCATGAAGTATTTTATAGGTATATTCCCATAGCTCCTATGTGTTGGTACGTAGGCTTATTAAATATTCACTCATTATATAGAATTTCTCTGTTCCTTCCTAGTAGGTTTTATTTGTAATACACAGAAATGCTCATGATTTATGTGAATTTATTTTACATCCTATGACTTTGCTATAGCTATGTTGCAATTAATTTTTTTAGTTGAGTTTCTAGGATTCTCTGAGTAAATCATCATATCTTGTACAAAAATTGAAATTTTTTTCTTTGACTACATTTATTCCCTCAGTTTTTTTTCTTGTTATATCTAGCATTTCTAGCACTAAATCAAATAGCAGTGGTGATAATAAACATCCTTGTTTTACCCCTGATGTTATTGGAAAGGCCTCTAGTTTGTCCCCATTACATATAATGCTTGCTTTTGGTATTAGATGGATGCTATGGCAGATTTAGTTATTTCTGTTTTCCAGTGTTTTTTAATACCATTCTTTTGCCAGATTTGTGACTTGAATTTGGCCAGGGACTTGTTTTTGTCATTTCTGCAATTAGGTTGAGCCGGTTAATAAAGTTAATGATATTTGCTAGCAAACATTCCTAAATGTTCTCTGTTGATTTGGACCAGTTGCTTAAGTGACATCTTAATAGGTTCTGCAGATACAAAAATGAAGATGAAACAGATTCCACCCTCATATAACTTCCTTTCTATACCCTTAACCTTATCCTTTTCAATTTTCTCCAATAATTCGTCCCCCTTTCTCTAATCTTCAATTTCTCCCTAACTACTGGTTCTTTCCTTGCTGCCTAACATTCTCAAGTCTCCCCATCTTTATATAGCATGTGGTCCTCCAAGCATGGCTAGCTATGTCCCTTTCTCAGGGTTCAGGGAGCACTGGGGTTCTTTTAATAGCAGCTTGAACTCTCATTTCCCCCTCCTTTTCTCTCTCCCTCTTTTCTCCTCTCTTTCCTTTCCACTTTTTATTCCTCCTTTATCCTTTTCAGTCCAATTCAATAATTTATTCTCCTGTTACTCCTCCTGCTCCCACTTCCTTCCTCTAATCTTCAGACTTTGAACCTCCAGTGAGAAATCTTGCTCTGGCCGACACATCACAACTCACCTCTCCTCTTTTCCCACCCCATACACAGGGCAGTCAAGGAATAACATAAATAGTTTAGCTATTCAGTTAATCAACAGCTTTATTCATTTTCAGATTTTAGAAATAAAGTTAATCCTTAATTATACTAGGAAAAATACCCACCAAGCCATGAGGGAAACAATAGGTTTAAATAGAGTGGCCCATGGTATGTTGTGCAGGCCTGTTTTACATCCTCTATATTTTCTTCAGGCTGCCTGAAATCCTTTCATGGGCCACAAGTAGTGTGAGCGCCATAAGTGGCCTGTGAGCCATGTGTTGTGCAAGCTTGAAATGGAGCATACTGGAGAGACAGGGAAAGTGGAAGGGAAATGGAAGGGCTTTTTCTCCAGTCTAGATTCTAGCAGCACACAAGTCCTACCCCAACATAGATCATATAATCCTCTGTCTCACTGTCCTAAGTAACATCAAGGGTCCTGGCTGCTGGTGACTCCCTAAACATTCCTATTCCTTTAAGTTAAAAAGCAGGAGGGTCATAGAAGTCAAGTAGCATGCTCCAGTGCCTCTACCCAAGTCTCTGGAATCCTGTCTTTCCCCTGAGGCCTGCCCAAAGGCTCATTACATAGATAAATGTAGATATTATTAAAAAGTAGGAGTTACATTTTTAAGGTAAGACATCTCCTTGAGGTCTAGCCACATATTTTTGTGTATCCTTTATTACCTTAGAGAGTTTACCTTTCTGAAAATTTGATTTGTGCTTATTATTTTTTCCTTTCAGGCAGAAAAGGACTAAAATAAGAAAAAAAACAAAATACACCATTCTGGATAATATCGATGACCAAGAAAGACTGGAGTTAAGTCCAAAATTTGGTAAGACATTTAACAAGGTGATTTCATACTGTCAACACATGATTTAATTTCCAACATTTGTCCCAGAGTTATTCCGGGTGAATTTGAGGGCAACAGATCCATGTCAGGAGACTTGGTTGATGTCAGTTCTGTGAATGGCTCATTGTGTAACACTGCCAGACAGGATAATGGCCCTTTGGGCATTTGGAGAGAATAATAGTTGACATTATTCAAGGTTGGTGGGGTAAAGGAAAGTGATAGCTTCTAAAATTTAATTAAGAGTCTGTGAAGAGCTATGAGAATATTTGGGGAAAGGGCATACTAAAAATGTTTTTGAGGGGTCTGAATTGTATGTTGTATCTCAGATTATACCATAAGTATAAACAAAAGATGAGAAAAACATAATCATTTCCAATTAACACTTAAGCATAGAAGCAGATATAGGTCAAAGGAAATTATATTCTACTGAGGGACAGTATTCAGATAAGTAAATACAAGTTAATCTGAGAAGAGAGAGCATATTAGCAATTGAAGGAGAGGTGGGGTTTTGGTCAAGAAGGTCTTTGCTAGGAGGTGGCACCTGAGCGGAAGATAGCCAGATTCTAAGAGGCAGAGGAGAAAATGGGGTGTATTCCAAGGCATGAGGGACAGTCTGGGCAAAGGCATGGAGGTGAAAGATGGAATCCCAAATTCTCGAAGTAGCAAATGAACCAGTTTGACTGGAATATATTGAATATGGAGTGTATGAAGGGGAATAATATGAATAAGTCTAGAAAAGTTGTGGTGAAATTATGTAAGTATATTATCTTAAAGGAAGTAGGGAGCAGTGAAGATTTCTGAGCAAGAGAATAGAATGGTCAAAGTTATATGTTGTAGGAGAAAATGATTTTGGCCACAGGGTGGAAGATGAATTGGAAAAAGGAAAAACTGGAAGAAAGTGGCATCAATTAGGAGCTCATGCAATGGTCCAGAAGAGGGGTGATAAGGGTCTGAATGAAGATAATGCCCATTTGAGTTGGGGGGCAAAAAAGGACAGATGTAAAAAGGCTGTTGAATCATTAAGACTTGACAACAGAGTGGGGATGAGAACTGAGGAATGAGAAAGAGGACAGAGTCACATGGCATCTGCAACAGAGATAGGAAAATTTGGAGAAGGGGTTACTTTAGGGGTGAAGAGAGAGAGTTCTGTTTTAGACATGTTGTGGTTTGAGACATGTCCCAGTATGTAGTTACTGATGTGGGAATGGAGCTCAAGATAGGGTAGGGCTAAATGCGTAGCTCTGGATCATCTGCATGCTCATGGTCACTAAACCCATAGGATCTGCTTTAGTCATTAAGGGAGAGAATGCAGAGAGAAGAGAAGGCCTTGGACTGAGTCTTGAGAGACGTCTATGCTTTGGAGACAGAGATGGTTCATGAGAAAGTCTGCTTTTGGTGTATTTGATTAGTGGGCACTAATTCAAGTAGCATTTAATAAGCAAGTTCTGTTCTGTGAGGCTACTTGAATTCCCATCCAAAGTAATACAACAGTATAGTTACTCAGTGACTTTTCCCAACTGCCAACTCTTGAGTCACAACAGAATGACTTATTGCAGCTGTATATAATTATGGTTGAAGTCCTCAGAGGGCAAAAGATAGCACCACCACCTCGAGTTTATGTCATGTCTGTTCAAGTGCTCAGAATGTTTCCTCACGTGTAGTGTCAATGCTGCTTTGTTATATCTTTCCCCTGAAGTCAGTTCCCAATACTAGCTTCCTTATCGCTTTTAATGGAAGCATCATTCTGCATTTGAACCCTCCTTATGGACTCTATTTCCCCATGTAAGTGATTTCTCTGATGTATCCCCAGCACTTAGCATAGTGCTTTATACAAAGTAAGTGCTTAATAAATGCTTTTTTTCATCCATCCTTCCATTCTCCTAGTCAAGAGCAGTCATTTAGGACTCTTCTCCTTTGAGTCCCATACCTTTATCACCAAGTTCATCCTTCCTTCCCAATGTCTTCTACATCTGTTTCTTTCCAATTAGCACCACCCTCGTTCAATCTCATCACCTCACAACTGAGCCCTTGCAATAGTTTCTTAACTGATCTCTGACTAGGCTCTTCCATTTTCATTTTTTTATCACTTGCACACCATGGCCAGATAAATCTTCCTAAAACATTCCCTTAATCACCAAATCTTCAGTAGCTCCCTTCAGTAGCTCACAGAGGAAAATCCAGAGTTCCTAGCCAAACACACAATTTGCCTATAACCAACTCATCCAGCTTTATTTGTAACTACTCCTCTACACAAAATTTCACCTCAAGAACCCTGTTGTGCACATAAAACCATAGGATTTTAAAGGTTAATAGGACATGAGAAATCACCTTGTCCAAACTCCTCATTTTACCAAGTATATAAAGTCTGAGTAAAATGCAGTTTAAATAGTATTAGTATTATATACTGTTATTGTTCAGTAGTTTCACTCATGTCCAGCTCTTTGTGACTTCATTTGCGGTTTTCTTGGTAAAGATACTGGAGTCCAGCTCATTTTACAGATGAGGAACTGAGGCAAACAGTGTTAAGTGACTTGCCCAGAGTCACACAGCTATGAAGTGTCTGAGGCCAGATTTGAATTCAGGAAGAATCCTTCTGACTCTAGACCTGGCACTCTATTTCACTGGGCTACCTAGCTGCCCAGTATTATATATCAATTGGACATTAATATACTATATTAGTATTATAGTATTTATTTTTAACCTGAAGAGTGTACTGAAAGGTTTTTTTTGCCTCAAATGACAAATGGAGAACTAAGGGTAAAAAAAGAAGTTTTGTCCTAATTCTTTTGTTTGCTCATCCTCAGGAATTAAACACCGAAGCATAGACCAGAACTCCAGTCTGATGGTCTCAGAGTCTGAATTTGAAAGTGACCAAGACACAATCTTCAGCCGAGAGCTTGGAATGGAGAATTCAAAGAACTCTGTGTTTGGCTCCATCAAAAATGGGATTACCTTCAGTTATTGCTCCAAGGACAGATAGTTAAGTTGTTTTCAAGTGGGAAGAGATAGTGAGCTGCCACAAAAAGAATGAAATGAGACTTCCCCCCCAAACATTTTTTTTTGTTTTCAAAATCAAAATCTTGTACAATAGGAAACAGAGGCAAGTTTGTCCAGCATAGTTCAGAGGAGGCTAGAACAAAAACTCTCTTGTTACAATTAAAATAGGAACAGGGCATACTAGCACATTTAACTCCTACATTGTACTGAGTATACAGTCCCATATTTTAAAGACTTAATGGTTGGGAATTTTGACACCAAATATCACTATTTAGGGTGATTATTAATGGGAAGAAGGATAGAAGGTACATACAATTTGTGCTTTACATTTGGTTTTCCATCATTAAAAGGAGCTCTGTACAAAGTTGGTACAATACTGTTTTAAGGCTTTACATCAAATAGCCCATATTTAAATAAAGCTTAACACTTGATTATAGGCTCCATCTTCAGAAGTATAGCTTTTTCAAGTTAAATAAAAACAAGGACTATAAATCAGACTCTCTTTTTTTGTTTGTTTTAATTTACCCGTATGTTGTCTATGGTAGCACATATTAGATTTGTCTGTGAGGCCAAAAGCATCCTGAGGCATTACCCCATCTGAGGATTTCCAGGCCCCAGACAGAAACAACATTTCTCTCTGCCCACAACAACACATTTTTGTGTGCCCCTAAATTATCTTTGAGGCCTGATTAATAAGAGAAATAAGGCAAATATCACTGAATGGAGACAAGGAATGGAAAGGGAGATGGAATTTTAAGTCTTGTTGATTGGAAACTAGAATGCTACAATCTGGGAAGAGACAAGTACAACTGCTTTAAATCTTGCCAGCTGGATCGAAACAGCCTCTAACCTTGGATGACCAGAGTCCAACAGAGGAGGCTAGAGACAGGAGAGTCAGGAATCAAGCAGAAGTTTAATTTCAAAGTGAGGGAAAAGGTGTGCAGGCAAAGAGGGATCTAGGCACATGTGCCAGGGCCCTGTCCATAGTGGGGGCAGATCTCAGTACTTGCACCGATGGCTGCACAGTGAGCTGTAGCCCTGACAATGAGGTGTAACAGCAGCAGCGTGACAAGTTTGATTCATAACAGGGCTTTTGTGACCAGAACTTGTCCAAGCTTGTTCACTGCTTGTCCGAACTCAGAGAACACCTGGTGCTGGTCAAAGCAATACGGTGATTATGTGATTTTGCCAGAGGATGAGCACGAAGGATTGTTGTTATGCCAAGCTCAGGGCACAGCTTGCTTGCTAGGCCTTAGCTCTAGAAAACAGGGTGTCTCCTAATATCTTGACAAACATGATGCAGTTTCTACTATTCATTCCCTACGTACTTTTCTACATTTTCAGACTGAGCCATTAAAAACACATCTCAAAAATAGCTTTAAATAATAGATTGTTTCATGAGAACAATTTGACCTAATAAGAAAAAAAAAACCTTTCTAACAATTAAAGTTATCTGGAAGGGAAATGGGTTGCTTTGGGATCCTCCTCATTGGAGGTATTCAATCCAATGAAGGACAGATGCTCACTTGTTGGGTATGTTGGCTATATGGTAGGAATTTTTGTTCAGGTATGGATGAGTTGTATTATATATCCTCAGGGACCCTTCCCAGTTCTGTGACTCCGTGACTGTCTTTCATCAGGTGTGCTTTAAAAGTCTGTACAAAACACATTTTTGAGGGCCAGAGCTAAAATTTCATCAGGAACAAGGGAAAAGGGAAAAATAACAAAATAAGTTCATCCCTGCCAACACTTATTTATATTGGAATTTAATTGTACTAAATTAAGTTGACTGAATCACTTCTGTTTTCACCCCATTACCCACCCCAGTGCAAGCTCTTAGGGTGATCCTCCTAGTTAGTGGGTTTTATTGGGTTATTTTGAGAGAACTAGGCTGGAGGATTGGGCTGATCATAAATGAAAACCATTTTGTAGCCTCAAGCATGCCTTTATTAAAGTAAGGGGCATTGTATTAAATAACTCTCTACTGTATCATCTGGCAAGAGGTGAACCTGCCCTGTGTTAATAAAAACACAAATGCAGCAGTTAAATTACCAGAGTGCAGGAGAGAAAATGTCATTAGAGCAGGCAGATGAGAAAAACAGGCCAGCGTCTTCTCCTTGCTCCCTCCTCCTAATATTCATATGAATAGAATGTTCTTAATTGCTTTATTTTGCTGGTGAATGGGAGAATCATAATGAGACTATAATTGAAAACACATGTCCCCACTTGCACATCTGCTTTTCAGAAAAATTGCCAATTAAAAATCATTCAGGATCAGATGGAGCATGTGCTGCTTCAGCAGCCTGAACTTGTAATGCTGACCCCTCTGTAGACAGGTAAAGCTAGAATTCAAATTAATTCAATAAGTCTTTATTAAGTGCTTACCATGTATAATGCACTGTGCTAAGCTCTGATGATATAAAAACAGGTGTGGGAAATGGTCCCCTGCCCTTTTGCTTACCTTTACTGAAGGATACAAAAAAGTAAACAGATAAGTGAAAAACAAGGTAGGATATTTTTGGGATATACCTGGGATTACAATAGTGGATCAATAGGCTATAATGAGTGTGCAAATAGAATATAATGGATAGTCATGGAACCAAGAACCACTTAGCAGACTGATCTCTCTCTCTCTCTGTTTTATTGATGTTCGTTTCTTTGTTTTATGAAAGATGACTACTGGCTGTTGATAAACAAGTTCTAGTTGGATCTTTCATGGGATGAGCTATTCCCAGGATGAATTATAAAGGCATTAATGTAAAAGTTCTAAGATACTAAGAGGGTAAGGAAGGTTCACTGGACAATAAACTCTCTCCTGTTGGGAGTCTCTTTCCTTCTTTGCCTCCCTCTCTTCCATTTGCTCCAATTCCCTTCTTTAACATCATCTCTCATTTTCCTCCTCCTCTCATCCCCTACTCACCCTGACAATTTTTTTTTTTTAAATTCTTCCTCTTGATGTAGCCAACTAGCCACCTATTCCATCCTGGGAATGAAAAAAAAAATACCATGAGTGGTCAGATGGTGGGGCTCCCAATATGTAAACGTGTATATGTTGGCTAAGGGCATAGTGGCCAAAGGGAAAATTTCTCAATAAATGTGAAGTGGAATGAAATGTCAGGTATCCTTTTTGTCCTCAGGACATTTACCCTACAGTTTAATTGACCATTAAGAATCTCTGAAAGGTAAAGACCTGAGATTTTGGATAAGTAATGTGGGATGTTAGGAAGTATACACTGAACCTAACATATAAGAGAGTAAGCTCTGGGGTTCCATTATGAAAATGTTAGTTGCAAGTCTAGCTGTAACAAAGAATCAATTTTCCAATGTGTCTTTTGGTTTATGACAGCCCACGCTGACAGCTGGGAGTTTTGTATGTACCGAAGGGTAAAACAACCCTGCTGTATAAAAAACAATGAGGTAGGAAAGGGTTATTAACCAATGTATCAACCATGTTGCCTCGGTAGACAGGGCCTAGGAAGTACCCTCTCCCTTGAACATGAACATGTTATTATGGGTTTTGTCCCAGGAATATTTGTAGAGAAATGTGTTATTTATTTCATGCATTGTACTAAGGCCATTTCTGAAATAACATCAAATGTATGTGTGCACCTTAATAAAATTGCTTTTCCCATGTAACTCCTGATCATTCTTATGCTTCTGAGGGCCTAACAAGGCTTTGGTAGACATGAGATAAAGTGTTGTTTGATAAGGGCTAGTGGTAAAAGAAACTAGATTACTCAAAAGCCTACGGGTTACAGCTACATCTATGAAATTTCTTCACAAGGAGTAAATTCCTTTATCTTACACACACCAGGAGAAAAACTATTGACAATGTTCAGGATGGTAATAAATAATAACTTGGATTTCTAAAATGAAGCTTAAATTTTAAAAAATGTATGGCATAACTAGAAGATTCAGTTTTTTCTACTAGTTGCTACTAATAGCACTATACTATTTGATCCAAATCTTTAAGCATCACTAAGAAAATGACATTTTCAGTGCTGAATGTAATAGATAAAACATTTAAATGCCCACTTGCCAACTCAATTATGAAAGATGTGACTGAGGTTACCAGGTAAGTCCAAAATCTGGCAGTAAAAGTATTATCCTTCAAGTAATTAATCACGGTCAAAGCATTAGAGCATTGATCTTTTAGGGCAAATAAGATGTCATTCAATCCTAAAATTTGTGGACAGTGATTTCATAGTTCACCTTCTTCCCCCCATTAATGGTAACTGTTTTCAAAGTACTTTGCATGTTATATCAGACTTCATTCCCCAAACTGATAAGTGCATCAAGGCAGCCTATACTTTTCAACAATTTAACTTAATTGTGAATCATTAAAAGCCCATATCAATATTTTTCTGACTAAATAGGCCATTAAAGCTTTTTTTTCTGATTGTGCTGAAGTTTGAAATAAAGGAATATTTTTTGCCAATGGTAAACATCTATTATATCTGATTATATCAGTGTCTCTGTTTGGCAGGAGTTGGGTTGGCTGTAAGATTTCAAGATTGACATCAGTGCCAGAAGAAACTGCAAATCCTTGTAATCCATCATAGCATCTAGAAGTAATTCATGGGACTATATTAAAGCTGAAAATACAAGAGAGCTGATATATGAGTGTTGGAGCAGTATGGTTAGAGTTGGGCTCCTTATTAGTTGTATGTTACAAGAATGATGTATTATGAGTTATGTTTGCAAACCTCTACCTTCCAGACCCTTTTAGGATTATGCCATTAAGAGAAATCTTTATTTCCATACAGATTTTCATTGTTATACTAAAAATATTAAGTTTTTAATAGTATTCTTTCCTCTGATATAATTCATTATTTTTTTTTCTGTTCTCTTGTCTGCTGTCCAGTATGTTGTGAGATAAATCTAAAAAAATTAAAAGTTAATATAGTAGGAAGAGGAGGATAAATCTGGTGCAAACATTGGCTCTGGCTGAGCATAGGACATCCCTTGTTGAGTGCATTCCATCCATGGCCAAAAGCCCATAATGCTTATATTTTAAAACCACATCTGGATGCCCACTTCTGGACACCACATGTTAGAACAGTCTTTGATAAGCTAAAGACAATCCAGAGAGAAGGGTCATCAGCTCAGTGAAGAACCTCAAGGTCATGTCACATGAGGAATTGCCAAAGGCATTGGAAATGCTAAGCATGAAGAAGGTAAAACTTTGACCACATGATAGCTATCTTCAAGTAGACAGACATGACAGGGTCATTCATCTATCCAAATGAATCCAGTGGTTCCTTGTTGCCCATTGGATAAAATACAACATGCTGCATCTGGCTTTTGTAGCGCTTTACAACATGGTTCCCATTTACCTTTGCCAACTATGTCATGTTTAATCTCCTTTGCACACTTTGGTCCAAACTGATGTGCCAGTTGCAACTCTGCGGTTGCACAAGCTGCCCTTCATGAATGGAGTGCTAGATTTTCCTACATCTGCCCCCTGAAATGAGCCAGCTTTCTTCAAGCGAAGTTTCTGTGGCACCTACTCCAGGAAGCCTTTTTGGATTCCATCCCTCACCCCACTACTGTCCAGGTATAACCCTCTTCCTCTTGAACTTACATACTTTGTATTTGCTTCCCTCTATACATGTGGTCTCACTCTAGGGGGATGTAAGCTCCCTGAGAAAAGGGATGATTTTATTTTTGTCATATCTGTCTCCTAACTCAATACCTTGCTCATGGTATGTATGTGTTTTATAACCATTAAATTATGGCTTGTTATGTGGAAGGGGGATGAGATTATGTTGTTTGGCAAAGTGCAAAACTAAAAGCAATGGGTAAAGCCACAGAAAGGAAGATTAGAAACTTAATTTAAGGACACACTTGCTAATCACCAAAGCCAGCCAAGGAGGGGGTAGTATAGGCTACCTTGGGAAGTAGTGAGTTTCCTCCTCTCTAGAGGTCTTCAAGCAAAGGCTGGCTAACCACTTGTTGGGTATGCTATATGGCAGACTAGATTGCCAATGTGGTCCCTATCTCCAGAGAACTATCACATTGGTGTGAGCAGACATTTTCCTACCAAAATGAGACCCTAAGGCCTATGATTATACTTTTAGTATCAGGAAGTTTAAGTCTTCCTGATCAGCCCAGAAGGAATACAGGCAGTAGCAAGTTTCCCATCCACTTGCACACAGGCTGGAGGGGTCTGTGGCTGGACACCCCACCAGCTGGTTCTATCCATTAGGAGAGGCACAGACTGCAACTACATCCTTGCCCTGAGGTTCCCTAGAGATAAGGATCTCACTTTAAAGTCTATCAAATTTTCCTTTCTGCTCAATGATGAGACTGAAGAGCGAACAATGAGGGGGAAGGTAAGCTATGGAGAGCAGCTCTTCCCCTCTCCAAAGCATTTTCACTGTTTCCTCCATTTTCCCTTCCCCTTTGAGGACTTATTTCCCTGGATGATGAAGAGGTGAGCTTAATGTCATATAACAGAAATGTTGGTAGGGAAGGTAGTCTTACCCCAAATAGTGGGATTTTCAAGTTCTGAAACAGAGCAGCCATTAAGGGAAGTATGTCTTTCTGTATTTCCTCCCTTTTCTGAGTTCTCTAATTTGTTAGGATGCTTTATGTCTTTGGGTGACAGCAGCTTTCTATTTACACTCAAGAAGAGTTTCTCCCACAAAGTTGTCTTACACAGTAAACTGGGGCCATCATTTTTCAGGGCAAACCTATGTAAGTTTCTGCCTTACAACTCTCATTTCAAGGGTTGTGGTGGAGACATTGCCTAACCCCCACTCCCCCCACACCTGTATCTCAAATTGATGCAAGTTAGGCTAATTTTCCCTTTAAAGAGGTATTGAAACCATATCATAAAGACTTAATTAGCTCAGGATGTTGACATACAGTGAAGAGTGCCTGGAATGTAACAGGTGTTTAATATATGTTTTTATTGACTGATTGACCTCACTTCCTGGTCACCTGAACATGAAATGTGGACAGCCTGGAGGCATGCTGCATCGAGCAGGGCTTGAAGTCAGGAAGACTAACACTACTGCTATTACATGGCCACAAGGAGCGCTAGGTGCTTTCTGATGATTAGCTAGTGGACTATAACAGCCAACCCAGAGGCACGGAGGCTTTGTGCAGTTGAATCACTTTGGAATATTAAGAAGAAAGTAAATTTTCTTTGGTAAACTGTTCAGTGGTCAGGTAGGTAGCATTGTAGATAGAGCACTGGGCCGGTAGACAGGAAGATGAGTTCCAGTCCAGCCTTAGACACTTATTAGCTGTAAGTGAGCAAATCAGTCAACCCTGTTTGCTTCAGTTTCCTCATCTGTAAAATGATCTGGAGGAGAAAATGGCAAACCACTCCAGTATCTCTGCCAAGAAAACCCCAAATGGGCTCCTGAAGTGTTGGACACAACTGAACAACAACAAAAAACGGATGACCTACAGGTATCTTATTTCAATCTACTATTGAATATAAATTATGAGAGAACTAGCCTAAATCAGACCAGGGGTAAAAACTATATTTGGAATAATACAACAGTAGTCAACTTTGTCCTGCTTAAAAATAACTTAAAGAATTCCATAACTAAGTTTTAAAATTTTTTTAAGTATTTAGAGGCAATATGATGTAGTGGATAGAGAACTGGCATCAAAAGCAGAAAGACCTAGGTTCTAATTCTGTCTCTGACATACTGACTTATGTGATCTTGTATAAGTCATTTACCCTCAGTACCCCTAGTCAACTAAGATCATGAGCATGTGGTGTATCTGTACTGATAGAGGGGGTTTCCTTACCAGAGGCTGCCCTAAACTAAGAAGTCACAGGTCTAATTACAAAATAATTTTTAAAAGTGTATCAAGTAATAAGCAAACACTGGGATCAAAAAATCATTGGGGAAAGAAGAAAATGCATACGAGCCCCTTTCATCTTATTCTCCATGAGAATGGATCTTGGCCTCAGATCCTTTCAGAAGTGAATTCAAAAAAGGAAAATGATAAATCTTTTAGGGGATGTGAGAAATTTGGGACACTAATGCACTGTTGGTGGAGTTGTGAACTGATCCAACCATTCTGGAAAGCAATTTGGAACTATGCCAAAAGGCGTATAAAACTGTGCATATTCTTTGAGCCAGCAATACCACTGCTAGGTCTGTATCCCAAAGAGATTTTTAAAAAATTTTTGTACAAAATTATGTAGATGAGTTTTCCTGACTTCAGAAATATTAATTACTGTGGAGTAACATTCAACAGAGATCTCTAGGTGGTGCAGTGGATACAGCTTTGGACCTGAGTCGGGACGACCTGAGTGAGTTCAAATGTGACCTCAGACATTTATTCACTGTCTAACCCTGGGCAAGTCACGTAACCTCTGCTGGTCTCAGTGTTCTCAACTGTAAAATGGAGATAATAAATAGCACCAATCTCCCAGGTTGTGGTGAGGATCAAAGGAGATATATGATGATGAATATGATAAATAGGAGAAGCATGACAAGGTTTACACCAACTGATGCAGAGTCAAGTAAACCAAGTCAAGAAAGTCATATATACAATGACCACTACAGAGCAAATGGAAAGAACCACTACAAAAATTACAAAGAATGACACAGTTCCAAATAAGAGAATACAACTCCACCTCAAGTCTTTGAAAAGAACCCAGAGGTCCACAAGGGCGCTGTACAGATTTTCAGACTTTTTTGGAAGTACTGATCACCTTTGAGCATTTTTCCTCTTCTCGTTCTATGCAAGTATTATTTGTTATATGTATGGCTTTCTGGGAGGGGAAGAAGTGATATATACTAGGGAAAATTTTAATTAAAAAACAAAACCATATCCTATTGCCACATAAAAAAAATATTCTACTGATTGGAGAAATGCAAATTAATTCTGAGGCACTTCATACCTGTTAAATTGGCTAATAAGACAGAAAAGGAAAATGACAAATAGTGGAGGGGATAAGAGAAAAATGAGACATTAATGCATTGCTGGTGGAGTTGTGAACTGATTCAACCATTCTGTAGAGCAATTTGGAACTATGCTCAAAGAGCTATAAAACCATGCATACCCTTTAATCCAACAATACCACTAGTAGGTCTGTATGCCAAAAGAGATAAAAAGGACCTTTATGTACAAAGATATTTACAGCAGCTCTTTTCTGGGGGTAAAGAATTAGAAATGGAGGAGATGCCCATCAATTGGGAAATGGCTGAACGAACTGTGGTATGTGATTATGATGAAGTACTATTGTACTATAAGAAATGATGAGCAGGATGCTCCTCAGAAAAACCTGGAAAGGTTTGCCTGGGCTCGTAGAAAGTGAAACGTACTATGTACAAAGTAACAGCAACATTGTATCAGCTGTGAATGACTTCGCTATTTTCAGCAATGCAATGATCCAAGGCAACTCTGAAGGAATTATGATGAAAAATACTATCCATCCCCGGAGAAAGAACTGATGGTGTCTGAATGCAGACTGAAGCATACTTTTTTAAACTTTATTTTTCTTGGTTTTTTTTGTCTATGTTTTCTTTCACAACATGACTTAGGAATATTTTTTGCATGACTACACATATATAACTTATATAAAATTGCTTGCTTCTCAATGGGGGAAGGAGGAAGAGAGAGAATTGGGAACTCAAAGTTTTGAAAACAAATATTAACAATTGTCTTTACACATAGCTGGGGAAAAATAAAATACTAAATTAAACCAAATACTAAATTAACCAAAAATTCATTTAGAAAACGTCTGGAGTTGAAAAAGGCCAAGTGTCAAGATATACACATACCCCTTTATAACTGGAAGAGACTGGCTACGTAACAGAAAGGTGAAAGGAACTTGGGGAAATCCCTCATTAACTCTGACACTTGTCAAGTCCACCTCCACCTCCCATGAGGTAATGACATACAGTAGAATTAGTCCCTAATAAAAAATATAAATAAAAAGGAAAAAGATAATCAGACCGAAGAAACAAACAGTCCCAGCACAAAACCAGGAAATGCTATTGTTAAAATTGAATGTTTATTAACTGCACACACAAATCCAATTCTCCGGAAAGCAAACACTAATACAGTCATTCACATACATACACAAAGAGAACAAAAATGAGAATTCACATAAATGAGCTCATGGGTACACAGTGAAAGGTAAGATTTAAGGACATGACTTATTTGCTTTCAATTTTTTTCCACAAAATTTAATATTAAAAATCACACTAGGAAAAATCTTCAGGAATAATCTAAAAATTCGCTACATATAAATTATTAAAACACTTGGACCCACACTTACAGAGAGATCATTTGGCAAGTTTTAAAACAAGAGCAGAGTTATAGATTGGACATTGTGCTTCTGAACTTTATTATCCCTTGGCTGTTTCCACCAAAATAAACTCTGAAGAAAAAAAATGCACTTTTACCTAAAAACATTCTTGCAAAAAAAAAAGATATAAATCACACTTTAAAAACTAGCCCAATCTGACTGAAATGGTAGCAGCAAACTGACTCTGTAGTACGTAGCTAGGAGTAAACGGAGGAACATTTTTCAGGCTGACTTCATCTCTGGGTAATTTCATTTTGGGTTTGTGGCAATGATTGGGAACCTCCTAGGTAAATGCTCATTGCACTGTATCCTAGCACGACATTATCTACAGAGTGAAGACTCTTTAAATCTGGGATTGATCATTACCTGGTAAATGAATAAGGAAAAAACATCTTCTAAGTCCACATGTTGAACTTCTGCATAATGAAGTAAAAGAGCAGAAACAATGATTCATCTACCAGACAAGACATCAGCCTTAGAAGGATAAAAAATGGTTCAGTGAAAACAAATCCTCCTCCCTCCTACCCTGCTATACTATCTTTTTTCCTATTTAAATATTTTATTGATGCTTTTTTCTTTTTCTACTGTCACCTTTCACTCCCTCTCTTGAAACAAGTACAAACAAACGAAACAACAAATCAACATATAATATCATCTTAATGAAGAATTAGTTATTTTTTCCTCATTAACACATGTAAAATTTAATCGGTGATAAGTTGATGAGGCTGTGGTCTCAACTGATATACTTTATTGAACCTCAAGGGGTGCACTGTATGATAAAATTACCTAGGCATTTAAAAGTTCAATAATACTTCTAAGCTCTTCAGATCCTGGGATTTTAGATTTTTTTTTTAAATCACAGAATATTTTCCTTTTAGTTGTGCTTTCTATAGTGGCAACAATGACCTTGAGAAATTCACATGTGATCATCCAAAAATGTTTAAAACAGTCTGGATATACATCACTTCATGAGGCTCTTTCAACTTTTTTCCCTCATGCCCCTTTCAGTGCTTCTTAAACTGTCTTTAAACAACAAAAGTTCTCAGCATGTCAATCTGAAGTTAAATATTTTTCTTTCTGAGCCTAGGAATACGATCCATATAGCTAGTGTGTGCAGTAAAACACAAAACAGTTTCAAGGAAAGCTGATACTAACATGAATACAAAGATTTTTCTGAATTTTCCGATGCCCAATAAAGATAATTTTAATTCCCACTTTGGAGTGAGGGCTAAGAAGAAAGAATAAGGGATGTAAGTATTTGATGGAGCTCAGAAATACAGTTCTACAACAGGCTCAAGATTATTTAGGCACAGCCTCCCTTAAGAACTGTGTACTTAATTTCCACTTCATTCCTCTCTCTCTTTTATACCCAGACTTCCCCTGTGATGTCTTGGGGAATTTGTGCAAGACAGTATAAGAAGAAAAGGAGGAGAGTGGAGAGTCAGCTCAGAAATCACTTTATCATTTTTTATTTAGTGAGAGATGACCAATCTTTGTGTTAGAGAACATTCCCCAAAGTATCAGTTTGTAAGTATGTATAAGAAAGAGAAATAAGTATGCCCCATAGGTACCATCAAGGACTAAGACGTTCTTAATTCAATGCAATTTGAGGGCCTTTATAAACTAGGTAATGCACCAAAAGTCACTGAAATGTTCAATTAACTCAACAACCCAGATTTGTGACGAGGTATAAAACCCTCAGTTATTCATTCTCCACAGCACCAACCTCAAATTATGGAAAACTTGCATAGGTTCACAGTTCGTAGGATTCAGAATTGACAAGGACCTTCAAAAGGTTGATCTAGCCCAATCCTAACACTGTGGATGACAAATCCCATAGACGTGAAGTTATTCGCTAGAGTTCCCATCCTCACTCCATATCCAGTGCTCTTCTCATTACATTCTCTCTTTTCAGGTTTAATACGACTTTCTCTTTTTGAAGAGACAGAAACAATCCCCTCTAAAGCAGAACTGGGAGAAAGGGCTGTAGATCATAGGTGTCAAACACCTGGCCTGCAGGCCACATGCCTAAACCAGACTAAACTGTATTTGAGAAGTAACAAAACAAATTCACAAAATTAATTAACAAATTAAATTAATATTAAAAATTAACAAAACAAATACAATGGAACACAGATAACGATCATATATGGTTTTGTATGACTTGGTGACCCTCCTGTTTCTATTTGAATTTCACACCACTGCCATAGGTAACCACCACTTGGTCTCCTACAGAACTGCAGTCCTCTTAGATAAACAGTGGGGCTAGCCAGAAGGTTGCTAACATAAGATCCTCCTGTGAGATCATTCCACTGTGTAGGGTAGAGCTAATTGGGCACGCTGCTGTTGACAGTAATAACCATAATGATAACAGGAACAAAACAGTAGAAAAGCACCCTGGAGCAGTGGGAGGAACATTGTGCCATATGCAATATCATCATGTATAAACTGCTCTAAGCCTCAGTTTCCTCATCTATAAAATGGAGATATGGTGCATACCTCTGGTTCCTTGCATGGAAAGCCATTTGCAAACTACAAAGGGCTATGAGCTATGATAATGACAGCTTGTACTTATCTAGTACTCTCATTTTTCCAAAACAGATACCTTCTTTCTATGAAGACCTGGGTACAGTTTTAATCTTAGAACATCCCCATGAATTAGGAAGGGACATGTACTTTACTACCATTTTGCAGATGAGATGACTGAAGGCTAGAGACGTGATAGTTTGCCAAAACTGCACGTTAGCAGTTTGGATACTTAAGTCTAGGTATCCTGACTTTCAGTCTGGAGCTCCTTCTCCAAACTCTATACTTCTCAGCTGCAGTCCCCTGCTTACTTCTTCTTGGGTTTTTTTTGAGGCAATCGGGATCAAGTGACTTGCCTAGGGTCACACAGCTAGTGTCTGAACTCAGGTCCTCCTGACTTCAGGGTTGGTACTCACTGTGCCACCTAGCTGGCCCCCCTGCTTACTTCAGTACTCCTTACTAAATAAGGAGGTGAAACAGAGCCTACACATTTTTTTTTCCCCTTCCAGTAAACACAAATTGTAGACTTCAATTTTAAGAAGTGAGCTAGGGAGAGAAAGAGAGGAAATGTTCCTTCTGGCCACAAAAAAGCACAGACACCCTGTACTATTTCAAACTGTTTTTAAAAATAGGCCAGATTGCACCTTGGTTGCAACGCCCAGGCAGCCAGAATGTGCAAGAAGGCATTTCCTCTGCACACCCAGGCCCGCCATGCTATGGAGGCTTGTTAGAGGTGAAAAGGGCTTATAAATGGTTATTCTGGTGCTTTTAGTACTAACCACCCACTCCTAATCACAGCATGAGGGACTCACTTGCTGAACTCTCAGTAGTAGGTGGCAGCACCGTGGTAAGGCTGGAAATCACTCCCTGAAACTCAACCTCAGCCTACACTCAAAGCATGAAGGACACTTACTGGTTTCACCTCTTGTTTCAGTCAAGTATCTGAGGAACACTGTAAGCCAACACACAAGATGACGTGGGATTGGATGAGGTTTTTTAAAAATTCACATTTACAGGTCATTTATAAGGGCTCTAAAGGTTTATTAAAAATATATTAGATGGCATTTCTCTATAGCTGCAGAAGCATTTTTTCCCCTTAGTTACTGAACACCTGGTGATTCCTACAAGCCACCATAACACACATACTTCAGTTCCAGATATTCATCAATACCATACTTTGAACCTTCTCGTCCAAGACCAGATTGCTTCACCCCGCCAAAAGGGCATTCCACAGTGGACAACAGTCCTTCATTAACTCCAACCATGCCAACTTCTAGCTGCTCAGCCACCCTCCAGATCTGGGCTGGATCCTGAGAGTAGAAATAACCTGCCATAGGGACAAAATATTTATATGCTATAAGATTATATTTACAACCAAGGCCACTCATTATCTTTGCCCTGAACCAGTTGTCCTCCTCCTGTCCCTGGCCTCATCACTCCTTTAGTCAATGAGGCTTGAAACCCAGGAAACCTCCTTCCTTGTCACCCTATACCCATCCAGTCACCAATTCTGGTCAATTTTTTGTGTCATCTCAGGTAACTAAGACGGCATAATAGATAGTGTCTGGCCTGCCATGAGGAAGATCCTGACTTCAAATCCTGCCTTGGACACTTACTAGCTGTGTGCGAACCTGGATAGGTCATTTCACCTCCATGTCTGCTTCCTCTTCTGTAAAATGGGTAGGTAGCACCTACCCCTCATAAGGTTGTTATGACTATCAAGTGAGGTAATGTATGTCAGGTGCTTTGCAAAGTTTGAAGCACTAGATATAGGTTATCTATTAGTTATTCTTTCCATTTCATTGTCCCACTTCGAGCCCAGGGCAGAGCAGTCTCCCTGACGCCAGGCCTTCCTCCCTTGCCTTCATCCCAAACCATCCTATACACAGGTTTATCTTCCTAAAGCAATGCTTTCATCAGGTAATTTTCCCTCTCCCCAATCTTCCATGACTCTTTATGGCCAAACTCTTCTGATTGACATTCACAACCTTCTACAAACCAGACGGAACTTTTCGTTTTTTGAAATTTAACTAATTTTTAGTTTTCAACATTCACTTTTATAGAACTTTTGAGTTCTCAATTTTCCCCTCCCCAAGATGGCATGCAATCTGATATAGGTTATACATGTACAATCACATTAAACATATTGTCAAATTAGTCATGCTGTGAAAGAAGAATCAGGACAAAAGGGAAAAATCATGAGAAAGAAAAAACGAAAAAAGAAAATAGTCTGCTTTGATCTGCATTCAGACTCCATATTCTTTCTCTGGATGTGGATAGCATTTTTCATCATGAGTCTTTTGGGACTGTCTTAGATTAGGGGTGGGGAACCTGCAGCCTTTAGGCCACATGTGGCCCTGTAGGTCCTCAAGTTCAGCCCTTTGACTGAATCCAAACTTCACAGAACAAATCCCCACCTCTGTCTTAGACCATTGCACTGCTGAGAAGAGCTAACTCTAACAAAGTCAGTCATCGCACAATGTTGCTGTTACTGTGTACCACGTAGAACTTCTCTTTCAATCTTTATTAAGTACCTACTGAGTGCCAGGCACTGTGCTAAGCTTTCCAGTTTTATTTCCTACTATACCTCATATAAGCCTTCCACTCTAGTCAAGCTGTTCTAGTAAGGGTTCCCTTAATACATTTTGTATTTTCTATCCTTATGCTTTTTATACAATTCCTCCCAAAGGGAATGCCTGTCTTTACCCCTACTGCCCGAATCCTTCAAGGTCCAACTCAAATGCCTGCCACCTTCACCATGAAGCTTTCTTGATCATCTCAGTTCAGTGATCACTTGTTCCCCCAAAGCTCTATCGGACTTATTGTCTGTACCACTTACAATATATATTTAAATGTCATACTTTGTACTGCAATTACCTATCTTTTTACGATGGCTATCATGTATAGACAACATGGCTATGTGACCCTGAGCAAGTCATTAATCTCTAGGCAACTCTAAGACTAAGTTTCAAAGAAGGAGACAACCTGTATTGGTACAGGGAGTCTCTCCATTTAGGACAATGAAATCACAGTTCTGGTCCCTATCTCCATAGCTTATGTACTACTGGGTGTACAAAAAACCTAACAGGTACATTTCTAAAGAGAAAGGATTGTCTCATATCTCTTTATTCCCCCATAGTGCCAGGCACACAGTAGGTGGTAGATATTTACTCCATCAATGAAATTACTCCTTCTTTCCCTCACACCCTCACATATGCCTTTAATGAGGTTAGAAACACAGGGTGGCTACTTACCTTGGCAAGTGCCATTGGGTATTTTCCTGCTTTCTGCCTTGCTTGCCCAGTTCCAGACAAGCAGAAAAGCTGTGTACAGTTCAGTTCCAATACATTTCTAAGCTACATTTTTAATTTAATAGGTGCCAGAGGAAATGGGAAATCCTTTCAAAGCAGTGGATTTTTTATAAGAAGTAGTTCAAAAAACTGCAGTATGTAAAATTATATTTTACACGCACACGTGCGTGCATGTGCACACACACACACACACACACACACACACACTTACTTTCATATGGAGGTTCACACTGATGTCCTCCAGAGGTTATGATTGCCTATACTGATGAAATTAGTCTTAAAGGACTAAGGTAAATGAAAAGGATTTTTTAAAAAGAGAAGCTTCCAGCCAGTAAATTGGAAGAAGACTTGGTAGTTAAATAGAGCCTGGCTCTGCTGTTTGAAGGGTGAAGGTCATAGTGGCAGGTCTGAAAAGTTAACTATTCAGGTTAGTTAACTTTAGCTCACTGCACCTCTAACTCTTGCCAGGGGTCTCCACATGTGTGTCATAGGGAGAACAAGAAGAGAACATTCTAAAGCACAAATCCATCACCCTGACTGAAGAAAATAACAGAAAAACCAGGGGTGCTATTGATGATAAATCAGATCAAGCAGAAAGATGATATAAAAATCAGGGGAAATGATAAACGGGATGCTCAAGAAACACTAGTTTGAATATGTTACCAACAATCGTTAACCCATCAAAACAAATGAACAACATTGGCTTCCAAACTTACCTGCTAAACCTACATCCACTGCATTGGCGATAGCAAGGGCCTCTTCTTCTGTATCAAATCTGCCAAAAAATTTTTTTTGGTGTGAAAAAGACATTGGCAAAATGGGTGAGTAATACTATCCCTTCCTCTCCTCTTCCCTATACTTTCTAAATTGTGCACATTGTCTAAGGGATGCGTTTAGCATCAAGAATTCTCTGGGTTCTCAGTTCTGAAGGAAAGATTCAATATTTGGGGTGGGGTATTTTAAACTGATGATTTTTCTCCAATGGGACAAGAAGATCCCAGAATTTAGAGTTGGAAGTGACCTTGGAGATGAATCATTTCTTTGTACAACCGAGGAAATTGTGGACAAGTTCATACAAGTGGTAATTAGCAGGGTCATAATTTGGACCCAGACCTTCCTACTCCAGTTCCAGGGCTCTTTGCACTACTCAAGGAGATACTACAGCATGTATCACACACTAAATGGAAAATTATTACAGGGAGGGAAAGTGAGTAGATTACTTTTCTTTTCCGTTTACAAATATGTATTGCTTTTCCCTTAACTCCAATTAGTCTGGAACAGGTCTCAAAGTCAATCTACTGAGCAGATAAGAGCATTTTTGCTCATCTGCCCAACAATACCACACATCACAGGAAGATAAGCAGTTTATTTGGAAGAGGGGGCAAGTGGCAGAGAAGCTCTCTGGACCTCCAGTATTGCCCTTGACAATGCTCATAGGATCATATCATCTCAGAACTGGAAAAGACCTGCAAGGACATCTCTTCTAATCAATACCTGGACATGAATTCTTCCTACAACATTCTGACAACTGGACATCCAACTTTTACCTGAAGAACCCTAGTGATGGGGAACTTCCTACCTAATATTTATAACAGTGCCAGGAACATAAGTGTTAATATTTCCTTCCTTTCTTCTCTCCCTTTCTTTTCCTCTCTTCCTTTTCTTTCTTCTTTCTCATATTCCTTCCTTATTTCCTTCACAAATTTAATCCATCTTCTCTATAATACTCTATCCTATGATACTATGAACTCTCTGACACATAGATTTAGAGCTAGAAGACAGTGCACAGGTCCAGACTAATGCTTTCATTTTACACATCAGGAAAGCCCAGAGAATTCCTGGTGACTTTGGACAGGTCAGGAATTGACCTAAGATCCTCTGAGTCTTTCCCCATACTCCAGCATCATCATTCTGACACACATGCTTTTTGCTGTCTTTTTGCTACACTCATCCCACTTGCCATTATTTTGATCGCTCATGTGCCTGTTTCACCTATCCTTTTAGGGAAGTAATTTATGATGAACCCACCAGCGATGGTATTGTTCAACATGGCATTTATTGTCCTGTGGTATTTACTGTTGTGGTAATATGGCATTGGCTGCTGTAAACCGATGAAAACAGAAATAAGTAGAACCAAGAAGACAACATACACATTGAGAGGATTAACAACAAAAACCCCAGACTGAACTCTGTGTAAATACAATGACTAATCCTGGCTTTGAGCAAGTGATGAGAAAACGCATCCTTTTCTCTCTCTTTCCCTTTCCCTCCTTCCCCCTCTTTGCAGAGGTGGGAAACTATGAATGTAGAACAGTACACATACTGCCAGGCTTGGTGAATGTGTCTGTTAGTTTTGATGAAAATCCTAAAACAGAAGTTTTTTTATTCTTTGTTTCAAGGGATGGCTGGCAGGGAAGTGGAGAGGAATACATTCACAAGTCAGGTCAAAACAAAAGATATTTTTAAAAAAAGAAAAATAAGAAAAAAACTGCCATATTTTCTTTTCTTTTCTCCCTAGGAAGACTGCAGCAAAATTGTAAGTATCGAGGGCCCAAGTTTTCATTACAAACATTAATACTTTTCACAGCTGAAATGCCTCAACCACCTCCACGTTTTTTTTCTTTTTGTTAAAAACGGAATGTACTTAAAACAGCTCCAAGACCACATTTAATCTAAAAACCACGGCCATCAGATCTCTTGAGCTGTTCCACTTTACTCCTGGGAATGTGATTGCTTCTTCTGCACCGCTGATGGCCCACAATTCAGAAACGTGCCTTGGTTTCCCTTGCCCATTTTAAAATAGGACAGCTCTTACTTAATAACTGGTGCCAGGGGGCCAAAAGTTTCTTCCTGAGAACACAGCATATCTACGGTGACGTTGCTAAGGAGGGTTGGCTCGAAAAAGTTTTTTCCAAAGCTGTGCCTTTTCCCTCCTGTCACAATGGTGGCTCCTTTGGAAACAGCATCACTCACATGTTTCTCTACCTGCATGAAACAGAAAATAAGGTTTGGAGGAGCTGGCTGACAATGCTTTCTAGTAGGTACAGAGACATTGAGATACTGTTGTTTTTAAAGAGCTGAGGAAAAAAAAAGTAGGTAGGGGCATTTCCATAATACAAGTCACTTTAAATGTGGTATTATATTGAATGTAGTTTTAAGATGTAGTATTTTCTACAAAATGCCCTTCTGTCCTAAGAGGACACTATAAACACATGTGTTGGAGGGCTTAGTAAATGGCAGCCCCTAGAGGACAACAGACAGATGGCAGCCTTATATTTCTGGGCCTCAAAGCATTCAGCAGAGGCTGGCCCAGCACAAACCAGTTCTGTTGAACAAAGAGGCCCTCTTGGCTAGTGCTCCAGAAATTCTGGTGATTTTCAGAACAATTTGAAGAACACAAAATGTCCCTAATACAAGCCCTTGACCTGCTGCCCTCTATCCAGCCTATGGTCAATCTAAGGAATGACCACTAAATTAGAGTCATAAGCATTATTAATAAATATCTCCTTATATACAAAGCATTTAATTAGGTTTGGTGGAGGTAGGGAAGGAACTCTCAGGGAATGGGGATAGTTTTGGAGACTCTAATCCAGACCTGGCAGGGTCAAAGGATGTGGGGAATGCCAGTGTTAAGAGAAGGCACAGGTGGCAGATTGGAGCCTGCATTTTCTTCTGGGTTGGGTTTGTGTAACCTCCCCAGAACTGCCTCCTTACTGAACTAAAGCCACCCTGGTCCAGCTGTCATGGTCCAATCCTTCAGCTTTAGAATATATGTGTGTTCTTGGGTGGAATGCAATTCCAAGCAACCAAATGAGAGACATGGAACATGTCAATATCCTCAAAGCTCAAACTGAAAGGTATGTCTAGGATATCTTTCACGGCACCTGGGGCTGCCATGGGTGGGGTGAGGAGTGGACATGGGGGAGGCTGATGAAGCATACTCTAGCTCTCTGGGATCAGAATGCATTGGTCTAATCACTATAGGGCGTTGCTGGGAGGATGTGGTAGGGGTGGAAGAGGGAGGAATTATGATTCCATCCATCCATCAATCAACAAGCATTTATTAAGCAACTACCAGATATCAGGCCCTGTTTTAGGCATTCAAGATACAAAGAGAAAAACAAAACCAGCTTTGCCCTCACCAGAAACTACTTCCTCAAGCTAATACGGTATATATACCCTGGTAATCCTCCCCAGACTTTATTCATAGCTTTGCTCAGGTGAGTTGACTTGGGATCATGACCAGAGGGGCTACAGTTTTTAATCTGTTAATCTTCATTTCCTTTGTTTTATTTGGTGAGTGTGCAAAGATGCTGAAGTTAAACCACTAAAAAACAAAAGCAACAAACCACAGTTTATTATCCCAAGCCTGCATCAGATGATTTTTTTTTTTTAACCTTGACAGCACTAGAGAAATGACAGGCTTTTCAGATTCTCAGACAGGTCAGAATAATAATCTGTGGCCAAAGTACAGGGGTCACAGGATACACACAGCATGCAGTGATGTCATAAATGTCCTGATCCAAAGTGCCACAAGCCTCCCTGAAGGGGGCAGGGAAAAAAGAGTGAGCATGGGGGAGGAGAGGAGAGGAGAAAGGGAGACCATGAAAAAGAGGCAGAGACTGGAGGGGAGAGAAAATAAAAGAGAGAAGAGACTGAGAAGTAGAAGAGGGAAAGAAAAAGATGAAAGCAAAGGGGAAAGAAATTTTTTAAATGGGGGAGGAGAAAAGTTGAGAAGAAGGGGATGAGGAAAAACTAAGAAAAGGTCATAAAGGAGAAGGGAGATAGAGGGAAAGATCACTTCCTTTTACTTGAAGGCTTTTTATTATCTTCTGCTTTTCTCTATGGAGCCTTAATTCTCCAATTCAACAGCATTAGGTACCAATCAGCTTTTCTGCTTACGCTGATGAATCCTAAAATAGAGTTCACTTCCTGAGATATTGTCATACTTTCTGTAGGAGCACATGATCCTGCCAAGTAGTCCCAGTCTGGCAGCAGCTAATGCTCTTCTGTTTTAGAGGAAACAGAATTGGGGGGGGAGGGGGAAAGGGAAAGGATTTCATCTTGCCTTCTTCCCTTGAGGAAAGTTCTCTTCCTTCTTAAGGTAGACTTGTTTTCTTAGCAAAAAAGTAGTCTCTCTTTGAACATGGGAACTTAGGACAACTGAGGCAGTGAGGTTTAGTGGAATTATCACTGCTTATGAGACTAAACTTTGAGATCCAGGTCTACTGAGCAGGTGGGATTTCTACCAAGAACATGGATGGTTCAATATCAGGAAAACTATCAACCATAATTAAGATAACAAAAATCCCATGATTATTTTTAGATCCAGAAAAGGCTTTTGACAAAATATAATATCCATTGTCATTAAAACAATGGAAAATATAGGAGTAAATGGAGCTTTCTTAAAAATAAGTAAATATCTATGTGAGCCCATCAGCAAGCATCTGTAATGGGAATAAGATAGAAGCCCTCCCAATAAGCTCAGGGGTGAAGCAAGGATGCCCCTTATTATCACTATTATCCAATATTGTACTAAAAATGTTAGCTATGGCAAAAAGAAGAGAAAAGAAATTGAAGAAATTAGAATAGGCAATGAGGAAATACAACTCACTCTTTGCTGAGGATATGATGGTATACTTAGAGAATTCTAGAGAATCAACTAGTTGAAATAATTAACAATTTCAGCAAAATTGCAAGATATAAAATAAACCTACATAAATCATCAGTATTTCTATATATTATCAACAGAACCCAGCAGCAAGAGATAGAAAAAGAAATTTCATTTAAAATAACTGAGAACCAAGTCTATTACTAGGTAGCTATGGGACACTGGGCAAAAATCATTTGACTTCTCAAAGCCTCAGTTTCTAAAACTGTAGCTGGCAAACTACATTCCAAGGGCCACAGCTGCCTATTTTTGTAAGGTCTACCTGTGAAGTAAGCATGGTTTTTACATTTTAAAATACAAATAAAACATTATTTAAAAACCCAAATACCATTCTTAGCTTGTGGACCACTGGCAGAGGGGATTTGGGGCTAGGGATGGTAGTTTGCCCAGCCCTGGACTAGATTTCTGTGGTGTGCTTTCTTTTATTTTTTTCATAAACAAAAATAAGAGATCAGAAACACATTCCATATTACCTGCATGATTATGCTTTTAGACTAAAACATCATTACAGATAAAAACAGCACAATACAATCATAGTACAACCAGAACAAGTTAGAAAACATGCCCTTTAGGCAAAGGATCATTATATGGCTTTGTTGAAACCCATGGCCCTCAAAACTACATGGTAACGATAGTAACAGTCACAGCAAATACAGTTTTTGTTTTATCTCTTCCTCAAACTACCATGGACTCATAAAACCCAGGGAATGAAAGTGCTTCTGGTAAGTTCAACTCAAGAGGGAAAGAACATGTGAAAAACCACCCCACCCAGTTCTAACTCTCCTACACTGAGCTGTTGAAACATGTTGAAACATCCTTACCAACATGCAAAATGTGGGTCAAAGGACAAAGATTGGATGGAAGAGCGATGGAAATTAGAATCAAGTTGTTCAAAACTTCCAGTCTATTCTTGATGATTTGATTCCTCTTCCAGCATCAGGGGAGGCAGTGTGATATAGTGGATAGAGCTGGCCTCAAAGCTACAGAGATCTGGATTCAAATTCCACCTGTTACATACTAGCTATATGACCCTGGGCGAGTTATTTAATGTTTCATTGTTCCGGGCAGCTCTCTAAGACTATAGGTTGCAAAAAAGTGCCTACTTATGTTGGTAGAAGAAATTTCCTCACCTGGGAGTTCCCTATAACCAATAAGATCACAAGTCCAAGCTTATCCACAGTCCCTATCCTCTATCCAGCACCAGATCCTTCCTTGTCACAAAAAGAGAAAATATTACTCCATTTCTTTATTTCTCCGTATGAACCTGAAGGTTTAAAATAAAAAGAGATGGACATATAGGCGGGAACATTTCCAAAGCCAGGAAAATTTAGGTGTCTTAGAATCTTCAAGCGTTATGATTCTTAGTCTGAGATGAGTACTTGTTGACCTACCTTGGTAGGGTGTAAAAGATAAGTGATTCTGCTAACAGTCTGATAACTTCAGGATATATTCCCACATATGCGTGAATTTTGCTCTATCACTGAAAACTCATTTTGGCAGAAATGTTATAGGGCATAACTGAGAAGCATCCGTCAAGCACTCTGTAAGGTTTAACTAAATATCGGTCTTGCCCAAGCTAACTGTCATGTAGTTGTGGCTTCATCTCCTTTCTCTCCGTTTAACTTCTTTCTGCCCGTCAGCATTCTAGTGAGAGGCAATGCTGTAAGGTTCGAAGGTAGAGAGGTTTTCCTGTACCCCCTCTCCCACCACCTGAGGCCCACATGTGGTCTATAAATATAAGCCACAGTTCTTTGGCTCAGTTTGTTTGTTTTCAGTTTAGGTGAAGGAGATTAGAGGTGATGACTACCTTGTGAACTGTGAGATATCAGGAGAGTGAGCCATCAGCAGACTTGGGACTGGAGTCTACGTTAAGTCTATATTAAGGTCTGCAGCCTCTGGTCTAGCTCTGAGGCCCAGAGGAATGAGAATCAACCTTCAGGACCTCGCCTAGCAGCAGCAGAGACAAAGGCTATGCTGCATTTGGACATGAACCAAGGGTATGCAGGAACTACGTTAATTCTAAGTCCACTCTCTTCAAAGACTCAGGTGGTATTAAGAGAAAGTGTTTCCCCGAAGTCTTAAGGAGAAATGTCTGTACTAATGATATTGCTGCATCTTTGAAATAAACGTTTCTTTGTGAAACTAATTGATTAAATGGACCTAGGGGCTAGTCAAATGGTGGTTAACAGTGGGGAGAGCATCCCTTAAATAGGAGCATTAGAGAAAGGTGCACCTGACCTCTCAGAGGTACCCTCCAGAACTTCGAGATGTGCCTGACCTCATTTTGAGAGAATTAGGTCAGAGAGTATTTGCTTTACTCATAGAAAAAAAAAATGCTGTATCCTGCAACAGCTGTGGCCATGGCCAAATTTGGGAGAAAAATTGCAAATGGGAAAGATGGCCATTTCCCCACAACCTAATCATCTCCTAAAGCCACAATAACTTATCAAAAAGATCTGCTGTGTCATTTTATTTTAGGCATAAACTACAAATAAACAGGGATACTTCAGTATACTTTATTCAAGGCTATGGTGACTATTTTCGGTCCTATATTCTCCTTCTATCTTTCTCTACTTTCTGAGGACAAAAAAAAAAAATGAAGCAAAATTACTTAATAATAACTGAAATTAATATACAATTAGGTGCTTCCCATACATAATAGCATCACTTCCTAAGGTAATATATCTATATGGGTATAGAGATAAGGAAATAAGGGCCAAGGGAAAATCCAGTGACTCGTCCCTGGTCACATGAGGTAGAAGGCGGCACAGGATCTGAACTCCAAGGCCATGTTTCTGCCCGCTACCCTGCACTACCATCTCCAAGGCTCAGGTCAACTCATCTTGTTTCAGGGGTTGCGTCTGGTATTTTCAGTCAGATGGTGTGGGGATGAGGAACATGGCATGCTTTGTGATTCCCAAGGAAAGAGCTGGAGATTAGAACTACAGAAAGCATTTGTTTCCAATAGTCACAGCAAGAGATTAGATGGGAAGAGAAGAAAAGAGACTGCTTCAGTTACCCCCTGTGAACTGGCAGGGCAGGGACACAAGGGACTAATGGGTCTTTTCTGTTATTCCTCTCAGCCTGCGCCAAGGGACCAAAGCAAAACCTTTGAGCTAGACAATGGAAAACCATCCAACATCTTCACATACCTTCCCCCCCCCCCCCCCCACAGTTTAAGAAACTTCTTTTTGAAAGCAATATGCTCTGAAGTCTTATGAGAATTATAAGAGTCTAAGAGCTCTCCCACATCTCAGTGTTTCAATTTGTTTTCACAAGGGACACAGATGAATGTGATTTTGGTGTGATCAGCTCAGTTGCTAGGCAGTGAGAGCTTGGCAAGAGTTATATAATAAAGAACCCTCCCCTAACTTGTTCCCTGGTATTTTCAATAGACCTCTAAACACTCCAGTGATTTGGCATTTTCCACTTTGTTGCAGCAAGGCTGCCAAATTTTGGGCTGTTACAGTTTTTTTTCATCCTGGACAAGTCCCAAACTACAGGCCTCAACCCCCTCCTACTCTCTGCTGAGACAACTGCTTCCTGTTTTTCTTTTTCTCTTGCATTCACATTCCACATCCTGATATTTCTGGCTAACTGCTGATGATAACGAGAGACATAATTTTCTTCCTGATTTTAAAGATGGTGGACAGAGACATGGTCTTGCAACCAACATCCGAGTTTTATTTTTATTTCTGACACATACTGGCTGGGTGGGTGACCCAGGCAAATTATTTAAACTGTGTCTCCAGTGACCCATCCAGGAGTTTCCTATGTCACTGAAATCACAGGTCTAATTTCTGTTCCAATAAGAGCAGACCACCCAGTCAATATATTGTATCCTTAAGTTAACAAGGAAATTCCTCAAGTGACTCTAAAAGTTTAATAAAGTATAGGAATTAAGAAATTGTAGAAACTATATATATAGGAAATTATAAGAATTATTATATATAGGAGAGTATAAGAAATGAGAAAGTATAGTAAAAATCCTCCCAGTTGTGATCATCCCAAAGTGTGACATTTAAATTTTAAAATTGCCAAGAAGAATTTTCACCCCCTCAACCTCAGTTTTCCCCTCCATCTCTAAATCCAGAGCTAACCACTTGGGATTCTATCTCCCCCTGCTGGAAATTTTAGGAATTCAATGAATATTTGGGGAGAGTATGAAAAATGTCAATTTATGATAAAAGGAAGAAATATGAGAACAAACCCAGCATTTCAGCCAGTACACAAACTTGTTTTCAACAGTCTTCCTGCCTTCTCTCTAACATGTTCAGTGAGACTTAGAAACAGTATTTCTTCATCATAAGCCCTGGAGGGAGGGAGGACTGGAGATTCTGGAAGGTATCATCTCCACTATAGAGCTACAGAAAGGGAGGTGCAGAAGTGAAGCTGGTTACAGGGCCTCTGGGGGAATTATGGAAAAAAGAAAGAGAAATGAGATTTCCTAACTTCTAGACTCACGATCAATCTTCCATGTTTATACAGTTTAACTCGAGAAATACATGAAAGTTGACTTTATTCTGTGACTTCTTAGAACTGAAGACGTGCTTGGAAGGTTCTACCTCTTCCTGTCTGTTTTTTGCTTTTTTGTCTTCTGTTTTGTTTTTTTTTTAAATCCCTGGCTTCCTTCAAGATTCATCTCAAGGCCCACATTTTACATGAGATCTTTCCCGATTCTCTACACTTGTTTTGTGCCCTTCCCTCTAGGGTTACCTGTGGAACGTTGTTCAGTTGCTTCAGCTGTGTCTGAGTCTTCATGACTCCATTTGGGGTTTTCTTGGCAAAGATTTTGGAGTTGTTTGCTCTCTTGTTTCTCCAGCTCATTTTAAAGGTGAGGAAAGTGAGGCAAGCAGGATTAAGTGACTTACCCAGGGTCACAAAGCCAGTCAGTATCTGAGGCCAAATTTGAACCAAAGGAGATGAGTCTTCCTGACTCCAGTCCTGACACTACCCACTGAACCACTAACCTGCCATGAACATAGTGAATGCACTCACTCATATTTATGTTAAAAGGCAAGTTTCTTGAGAGCATGAGTTATTTTTTCTTTTCTTTGTATCTCTACAGTATTTAAGCACAGGGCATAGAACACAGTAAGAGCTAAATAAATGCTTGCTCACTGACTTCTTCCACAGAAGATTTGAGGACTGACAAAAGATCTACTAGCTTAGCTGACAATGTTAATACTGAAAACAGAGACTGAGCGTTGACTGATTCCCTTACCTTTTCCACTGCTTTTTCATTAATCAATGGGCCTTGGGTGGTTCTCTCCTCAAATCCGTGACCTACACGCAGCTCTCTATTAATGGCTTCAGCAAATTTTTTCACAAAGGAATCATGGATCCCCTTTTGCACCAAGAAACGATTTGAGCAAACACATGTCTAAATATAAAAATGATAAAACATGAGAAGGGTTCAAAGCTTTTGACTCAAGTTAATAATCCCTGACTATTATCTATTAGAGGTCCCATCAGAGTAGGCAGGCCTTGTTTATTTCCCACCCAGTCTGAGTCTTGCAAGCACAACCTATCTGGAGACTTGGGTGACATCGCATTTTTTCTTTAGCCTGGAAATAAAACAAGGGGTACAAAATGGCATCTTTCTCAGTCTCAAGTTCTCTTTATCTATTAACCGCTAACTAAAATGCAAGAAGTAGTAAAGTGGGCCAGCCTGTTGCCTGACAAACAACAAGGAGAACTGAGAATAAATAACAGTGGGTAAGAAGGGGAAGGGGAGGAAGCATTTATAAGAAGCGCCTCCTATGTGTTAGGCAGTGTCCTAAGCAAGAACATGAAGTGATAAGTACAAGAAACAGGAAAAGGGAGAGGCCAAGGGGAGTCACGACTGTTTTGTGTTCCTTCCTTCTTCAGCAAAGTTGGCAACATCATGGGGGAGCCAAAGTGAGCGCCTGCCAGCCTTTATCCAAGGCTAGTAAATGTTGTCATATATATCTCACTCTCCCTGGCCCTCATGGACGACATACATAGGTTTTCTCAGCAAAGAGAGGTTGCCTTTTTCTTCTGGAGAAGTGTGCCTCAATTTTACAGATGAGTAACTGAGGCAAATAGAAGTTAAGTGTCTTGCCCAGGGTCACAGAGTTAGTAAGTGTCTTCAGGCCCAGCACTTTATCCAACGTACCACGTAGCTGCTCTGAAATCAGTTTCAACAATCCTCCATTCCGTACGTTTTGGGCACTAGAGCCAATTTTTTACTTTGTTGTTATTACTCAGTCATTTGACTCTTTGTGACCCCATTTGGGGTTTTCTTGGCAAAGATGTTGGAGTGGTTTGGCATTTCATTCTCTAGTTCATGTTACAGATGAGGAAACGGAGACAAACAGGGTTAAGTAACTTGTCCAGAGTCACACAGCTAGTAAATGTTTGAGGCTGGATTTGAACTCAGGAAGATGGGTCACACAGCTAGTAAATTGCAAATATGTTAAGTTGTGAACACCCAAGCCAGTATATTTGAGGTGCTTGTATGGGAAAAATGATTCTAAAGATTGTTCAAGATGTAAAACTCATTTAAAAGGTGAAATGACCTTGACCTGGGAATATAGATTTATGACTAGAAGAGACCTTGTTGTTTCAGTCATGTGTGACTCTTTGTGACACCATTTAGGATTTTCTTGACAAAGATACTGGAGTGGTTTGCCATTTCCTTCTCTAGCTCATTTGACTGATGAGAAAACTGAGGCAAACAGGGTTCAAGTGTCTTGCCCAGGGTCATGCAGCTAGTCAGTATCTGAGGCCAGATTTGAACTCAGAAAGATGAGTCTACCGGACTACAGGCTTGGCACTCTATCCATCGAGTCACCTAGCTGCCGATAAGTCAGAAAGACCAGGGCTCAAATCTCACCTGTTTGACTTGGGAAAATCTTTCAACAGTTTCTTTATTTTTAAAATGAAGGAATTAGATTCGATGGTTTGAAGAGACCCTGCGTGATGATTCTAACCTCTTAAGTCCAAGACCAAGGTATTGGCAGGGAGCATAGCTTTAAATTCCTTAAGATCCTTATGTTCTTTTTCCTTCTGAGATTAAAAATCTTATATTTCAGTAGTTCAGAGCTGGATTGTGAGGGACTAGAAAGACTAAACAGGAAAAGCCCTGTTTCTCTTCATCCTCTACCAGATAAAAGTTGAGACAGGGATAGGGTCAGACCTGTGATTTCACTACTATATGGAAACTCTTACATGACACTCTCTCTATCAGTGCAGGGCAGCACTTTCTCTGCAATTCATGGTCTTAAAAAATTGCCTCATGTCAGGTTCTTAACCTAGAGTCTGTGAACTTGTTTCTAAGAAAGATTTGGTAAATACATTTCAGTATAATTGGTTTCCTTTTGTAATCCTGTGTATTTTAATTTATGGACTGAAAAACATTATTTGAAGAAGGCACGCAGAGGCTTAACCAGATTGTCATCAGTCCAAGACATGAAACTGGTTAAGAACCCCTATGCCTGCAAGGGACTTGTCCAGGATTACACAGTCAGGATGTGTGAGAGGCAAGACCTGATCCGAAGTCTTCATGGCTTTGAGGCCAGTTCTCTACCTCTTATGCCATTTTGCCTTTGGATATAGAGAACTAGAAAAACAGTATTGTAAAAAATCCAAACATTCAGTGTTTCCTCCATAGCTTGAGAGGTGAAAGTCCTCTGGAAAAGAGTGGACTTAGCCAACAGTTATAAAGCCAGTACTAAATTTATCTACTAACATAGTGGGAGTTTAACCAAGGAAAGATTTGTCAAGGAGGAATGAACCAAAGGATGAGGTGGAAATGGAAGGAGGAAAACAAAATTGATAAACAGATATTCAAAATTATATTTAAGGCAGTGACAAGGCCTTCAATCACAAATTCTGAAAATATTCTAGAGGACTTACCTGACCGGAATTTCTGTATTTGGAAGCCAGGGCCCCTGCCACTGCTTGGTCCACATTGGCACTGTCAAACACGATAAATGGGGCATGCCCTCCTAGCTCCATGGAGACCCTCTTCACTGAGTCAGCAGCATAGTGCAACAGAATCTGCAGTTACAATGGAGAACCATTCATGAACACACATGGAGAAGGAGGCCACTATCAGACTCTATGTAGTCATAGAATTCAAGAGGTAGCAAAGATGCCCTGCAAAGAAAAATGGATGGGAAAGCCCTAACGCTCTCTTAGAAGGCTAAGGCACGGCTTGTTCTGTGTTGTTAGGCAAAGAGCATTAGATCCTGAGAATGCCCACACTTATTTCTAGTTTGGTCCCTACACCTCCATGAGGATCAAGCTACAATTTCACCTCCCCAAAAGGCTCTATTTTCCAGAAAGTCTTTTCTGATCAGCAGATTCAGTTTTCCCTTGATTCTTTCTTATCAATTTCCCTTTTTAGGCCACCTTAAAACAAATCATCTTCTTCTTTAAATTATTTCCCTAAGGGTAAGGCTAGTCTGTGCTAGGGGATTAGCTTGATGGACATTATAGCAGCTTGAATTTTGCTGTGGGAGGACAGAGAACACTGGTTGTCTGCTGCCCTTGAAAACTTAGCCTGGTAGCCAAGCATCACAGATGTATTCCTGCCTGAATTCTGTGCCCACATCTGAGGCCTCTCTTTTCCTACCTCTTTAGTACATAACATTTTCCATTTCATATGTAAAGTATGACCTCTTAAAGTAAACTTTCACAAACCTTTCCTGTTGCTGTTGAGCCAGTAAAAGAAATTTTGGATACCAATGGATCAGTGCAGAGAGCTTCTCCAACCTCCTTGGTCTTCTCACGGGAGCAGGGAACCACATTATAGACCCCGGCAGGAATTCCTGCTTGATTGGCAAGCTAAAATGAGAGCAAAAACAGTGATTCAAAAGACTCTCATTTTAGGGCAAGGGACTCTTGTATTTTTATTCCTAGCACGTAACATATAATACACTGTGCCAGGGGTAGGGAACCTGTGGCATTGAGGCCACATGGTCCTCTAGGTCCTCAAGTGAGGACTGAATCCAGACTTCACAGAACAAATCCCCTTAATAAAAGGATTTGTTCTGTAAAACTTGGATCAGTCAAAAGGCTGCACCCGAAGGCCTCAAGGCCACAGGTTCTCCATCCCAGTGCTACACACTTGCTGATGATGTGGGCCACAAAGAAACAGAGTAAAATAATAATAACGATGATGATAACAAATAATCCAAATTTTCCTTTAACTGTTCATTTTCAAGGGAAAAAAAGCAGTCACAGGTCTAGAAAATTTTTTTAATATTACATAAAACACACATACACACACACACAACTGAAAAATACAAAAAGATAAAAGGAATAGAAAAGGGCCTGAATAAATCTTTCATAGAAGAATGTTGAGCAGTCTGCCCTCTACAGAGTCATAAATCAATGGAGCACTGGCCTCAGAAAGTAGACACACTTAGATGAGGAGCTCCTTGAGGGCAGGAGCTCACCTCAGAATCCTTAGAAGGATTTTTTTTTGTATGTGTTATGGAAATGCTTGTTTTGTTCCATGAATTGAAAATAAAATAATTTAACATTAAAATAAAAACAATTTAATGAATGTTATAATAATTTTATAATAGAATTATAACAATATAATGATTAATAATTTAATTTTTAACATAAAATAATTTAATACATTAAAAAAAAAAAGAATTCCTAGAAGACTGCTAGTACTCCCATTGTTCTGAAGAGCATTCTTGAATGCTTTTTGAGGATGATGAGTCTGTTAACTTTGAGGACCACATTAGAGGCAGTACAAACAAAGTCAGTAGTGGAGAGGAGGTTACTGTAGAGGACAAGGTCATAAATGGAGCAGTAAGACAATGACCTTGAAACTCCTGAGTGTACCTATGTAAAAAGATCTGATACAGAGGACAAGATGTGAAAGAGATGCTTCTAAAATCACCTTCTAGAGTTTGTCCAATTGAAAGAGCCCCAAAAGAGTTATTTAGGTGCATATGATTAAAGGTTAATTAAAAAAAAAATCCCTGACAGAAATGGGAAGAAATATAAACATATGTTTAGTTAAGAGAAAACCATCAGATGTAAATACAAGTAAAAATGAAAAATTTTTCTAGAAGGGTGCTTTTTCTCACCCCTTGACAAATGCTCATTTATGTCTGCTTATGGCACAGCAGAATGTGGGTTAAAGTAAAAGGACCTAGGTTTCAATTCCTGCTTTGTCATTTTTGGTTGTGTGAACTTGGGAAAGTCACAATTAACCGTCAAGTGCAGTTTATTTATAAATAAGCTTTATATAAAAATAAATAGATAATATATACATATACCTGTGCATATATGTAATATATATTATATATATAATTTACTTATAAATAAACTTGATTTATAAAATACAGATGCTGGTGTTTGTTATCCGAGAGTGACTGATTCAAATCTTGGCATCTCTCCTCAAGCCTCCTAAAGCATGCCCCTCCAATCTTCCTCTCATCTGAGGATCTCATCTTATACCATATTGAAAAAGATTAAGACAATTTCCCTTTTATTCCCTCCTGCTTGTCTTACGTCATTCTGACATTATTTCCTCACTATCTTCTCCTTCATTCCATTCTCAGATGGGGAGGTAGCTGTTCTCTTTGTTAAGGCCAATCCCTCTACAGATACCCTTGACCCAATTCCCTCCCAGATTTTCTCCACTATTACACCCACTTTCTCTTATTTTCAATGTCTTTCTATCTACTGGCTCCTTTTCTGCTGCCTATAAAAATCTCCAGTCTCCTCATCCTTAAAAAAATTCTTTACTTGATCCTACCATCTCCTCTAGCTAACACCTTACATCACTCTTTCCCTTCTCAGCTAAAGTCTTTGACATTTACACTTGGTAACTCCTCTGGTACAGGCCCTCATCACCACTGGCCTGTACCATTGCAATAGCCCTCTTCACTGAAGGCCTGACCATGTCAACTCTGTCCGTGCCCAATGAGCTCCAGTGGCTCCAAATTACCTCCAGGTTCAAAGTTCCATGTTTGGCATTTAATGCCCTTTGTAACTTGGCCCTCTCCTACCTTTCTTGTCTTCTCAGACTTTACTCCTCTCCATGCATTCTGCCATCAAGTTACTTTGGCCTACCTCTCACTCCCTGAACAAGATACTCCACATCCCATCTCTGTGCCTCTGAACTGCCATGCCTCCTACCTGGAACACTCCACACCTTCACCCATCTATGCCTTTCAGCTTCCTTGGCTTCTTTCAACACTCAGCACAAATCCCACTTCTGCCTTCCTTTGGTTCTCCCACCTTATTGGTGCTTTCCTCTTTCAGATTATCTTCCATCTACTTTGTGTGTATCTTGAACTTGCCTATTTATTTACATACTGTATCCCCCCAGAATGTAATCTTTCTGAGATCAGAGAGTACCTCTTGCATTTCTTTGTATGCACGGCAGTTAGTGTAGTGCACGATGCATGTTAAGCTTTTAATAAATGCTTGATGAGTAACTTAATGGGTTGGACTAGCTGGCCTATAAAGTCCTTTCTGATTTTAAGTTTATAATCCTACGTATGAATGATACATGAAGAGACTTGCTCACCTCACCAAGGGCCAGGGCAGAAAGAGGTGTATCTTCTGCAGGTTTCACCACCACTGTGCAACCAGCTGCCAAAGCTGCTCCTACCTTTCGGGTAATCATAGCACTGGGAAAATTCCACTACGATCACAAAGAGGGAAAAAAAGCGGTTATAAGATAGCTCTGGAGGAATGTCTGCTTAGTCAATGAGTCTACTGGAAGACGAGTTAGTTAGTGACCAAGTGGTTGGATTCACCACCACACTAAGCCTTCTAGCAAACACTTGACAAGTCTACAGGTAAGATACAAAGCCTACTGGGAAGAGAAACTTTTTTCCTTTTTCAGTAATTAACAAAAGTAACAAAAGAAAAAATCTGTAGGAATGAAATGCTGTAATGCCAGAGATCATTAAAGACAGCAGAAAATCCCACTGTTTCTCTTCAGTAACCTTAGTATGGAAGAAAGATGACCTGGAAGTATAATACACAAGGGGAGAGAAACAGTGTGCTGGGTGTGAAGGCAGAAATGTGGTTCAGATTTCCTCTAGGAGACTACTTGGGTGAGTAACTTATCTTTACATGTCCTCAGTTTCCTCATTGGTAAAATGAAAGGGTTAGACTAGATGATTTCTATAGGTGCCTTCTTTTTTCTAGCTCTAAATCTGTGATTTTATGAGCCTCTGCCCCAGCTGTAAGGTGGGAAGAGACTGCTTAGGATGATAAAGAGAAGGGAGGAAAGCAATTCAAGAAAGGCTGGGCAAGAACAAACTGTTTAACTGGATAGGTCTTTTCACATAAGGTCTGGTCTCCCAAACTAGACTGCAGGCTACTCTTGTAAGGACAGAGGGACAATGTACCATACCTCTCTATAGCCTGAGCACCAATCCCAGTACCTTCGTTAGAAATGCTACCCTTTTTGTCAGTGGCTCAAATGAAAGCACAGATGCCCTGTCTAGCAGATTTTCACAAGACCTGCCATTGGGAAGGAGAGTTGATACTCTACATGATAAAATCACAATCTATAACAATCCTGATAGACTAGAATTGGGGGTGGGTTAATGCTAACAAGATGAAAATTGATAGGGAGAAGTCTGACTTTTTTTTTAGGTCTGTGATTTTATCAGTATATGGAACATCAAGTGAGAAAACTCCCTTGACAATTGACAAAGATCAGCAACTATTCTGTGTCTTAAAGAATTGTCTGAGACACTGAGAATACTTTGCCCAGGATTACAGAGAGTAGAGTAGCATTTGAACCCAGTTATAATATCTTGCATCTGGGTTCAAAAAACTGAGTGTACAAGTACAGGTTGAGGGAGGATATGGAGAGTGAGCATTATGGTTTAAAAAAATCAAATGCAGGTATTCTTAACTGGAGTTCATAGACTAGAGGTAAGAGAACAGATTTCAAGAGGTTTGTAAACCTGATTGGAAAAAAACACTATCTTTATTTTCATTAACCTCTAACTGAACAATGCAGCTTTTTCTTCAATTATTTTCAAACCTTTTGAAAAGGGGTCCACAGGATTCATCAGACTGCCATGTCACAAAAATGGCTTAAGAACCTTTGGTTTAGGGGTTTTCAGGGATTACAAGCTCAATATAAATTAGCAGAATGACCTAGGAGCTAAACAAGCTAATTCACATTAAAACTGAATTAATAAAAACAGAGAGTGAATAAAAAGGATCGTATTCTACCCATGTATCTAAGGTGCGTAGTGGATAGAGGGGGGAACCTAGTATCTGCCATAGTTTTCTCAACTGTAAAATGGGAAACACAATAGCACCTACCTCACAGGCCTATTGTGAGGATCAAAAGAATTGATATTTAGAAAGTGCTTAGCACAGAGTCTGATATACAGTAGGTGCTATATAAACGCTGAATCCTTTCCCTCCCCTCACAGTCAGATCACATTTGGAGTATCAAGTGCAGTTCTGGGAACTGCATTTTAGAAGGGTATTGATAGGCGGGAGCACATCCACAAAAGGGCAACCACAATGGTAAGAAAACTTGAAGTCATGTGATTACAAAGATTAACTGGAGACACTGGAGATATGAACATGACAGCTATCTTCACATGCTTGAAAGGACATCGTTAGAACTCTAAGGAATCCAGAGATGAACTTGGCCAAGTCCTTTATTTTACCTGAGGAACTTGAAATCCTGGGAAGCAAAGGAACTCCCTAGTCCAAGGTCACACAGTTCAAAGTCCACTGCCCTTTTCAGGCTACCACATTGTTCCAAGTTATTTATTCCGCTTTGTCCCAGGGGGTAGGAAAAAAAAACCCAACAAATAAGTTACAAGGAAACAGATTTTGCCTCAATATAAAGAAAGTTATTTCACAAATAGGGTCATCCAAATATGAGCTTGGGGGTAGCAATGCTCTAGTCATGAGACACTTTCAAGCAGAGGCTGAATGACCACTCTGTTAGGGATACAGTAGGCAGGGTCCATGCTCTGACAAAGAATTGGATTAGATTAAGGGTTCTTTATTCATTCTGTGTTGCAGACCCCACCTTTGGTAGTCTGATGAAGGCTACAGATCTTTTTTCAGAATTTTTTTAAACTCATAATTGAAGGAAGTGCAAAATTTCAGTTAGAGGTCAGTGAAAACAAGGATGTTTATTTTTTCCCCATCCAAATTCATGGACCTCCGACATCTATCCATGGACCCCATGGAGATCTATGAACCCTGCATTAAGAATTCCTGGTGTAGTTTGTGTGTGTGTGTGTGTGTGTTTGTGTATCATGTTTTGATTTGTTATATGATTTCTTCCATTTATTTTAGTTCGACTACATAGCATGACTATAGTGAAAATGTACTCAACAGGAAAGTATATGTAGAACCTGTACAGAATTGTATGCAGTCGTGGGGAGGGAGGGGGGTAGTGGGGGGTAGGTGTGGGGGGGATAAAATCTCCATTGTATGGCAGTGATTGTTAAACATTAAAAAATAATAATAATAAAATAAAATTAAAAAAAAAATCCTGGTATAGATGATTTTTGAAGTTCCTTCCAGTTTTGAATAATAAAGATTACATGACCTTACATTTGCTGTTGATGACGATGATGATAATAATCATGAGTTAAGCAAATATTTTGCAAAACATGACCCATATTACAAAATGACTTTTTAGAGTTTGGAGTGCCACAGAACATAAAATTAGGCTTAAGAAAGAAACTTAATTAAATCAAGTATCTATCATTAAGATATGTCATCATGCCATTAAATTATCTTTCCCTTAAATAAAGCCCTTACATTCCAGTAACACTCATCCCTATATGACTCTTAACCATTTATTTTTTCAGAAATACACTCTCACCTATCATTAACACACCTAACATGATCACAAGACTATTGAGTGACAAACTCATGTACCTTTGAAAAGGAATCAGGAAAATCAAGAGCAGGTTCAGCAATTTTAGGAGAAGTCCAATTGTCCCTTGACATCTGTGGGGTTTGGGGTATAAGACCCCTGTGAATATGAAAAATCATGAATACTCTAAGCCCCACCCCAAACCTTTACTTTTAATAATTCTGATCATATTTATTCAACATACAAAACAAGTAAAACAACCTACTGCACTCAAAAAAGAGTTGCAGGTTCTCCAAAAGAGAGATTCACATCTCTCACGCTACACAGTCTTTGCAACCCCCAGTGCAGCTTCAGCACCAACTCCACAAATTTCCTTCTCCTACAAAAAGCACGGAGGAGAAAATTATGTGACTGAATCTGGATGGTAGAGAGACAAAGAGAAGGCATTCCCAAAGAGAGTACATAGCCACTCTAGTGCACTGAAACTTTTAACAAAATTTTGCTATTTATAATAAATTTATGTATGTATACTTAGTGTAGTAAATGATGAAATGTATTTATAACATGCATTTATGACTTACTAAATTTTTTTTAGTTTTCTTCATATATGCTCACTGTCTGCAATTTTCCACAATATGCCAGTATCTCCAAAAATTCTCATTTCTCAATCCTCGATATAACCAAAGCCACAAATATGAAATTCACAAATGTACATGGATGGCTGTACATCTTTTCACAATGAAGAATGAAGAAGCTATTTGATGAGTCTCATCATTTCCCTAAAAATGATCTTTCCAAGATCTAGCAAATCCTTCCACTTACTGGTGTGATGATGGCAGCCACCCCAACAGGTTGCTTGAGGACCAGGGCCCGCCTGTCCTTGGCAGGCGTATAAATGATGTCTCCATAGATGCGGCGTGCTTCTTCGGAAAACCACTCCAAGAAAAAGGCTGAATAAAGAATTTCCCCTTGGGCCTCCTTTAGGGGCTTTCCCTAAAATTAAGCCAAAAGCATATAAAGGATACATCCATTGCTGAATGACTTGTGGATTCACCAAAGGGTAGGGGGGGAAGACTCCCACCACTGAAAAACTAAACTTACAGTTTACAGTTTTCTAAAACTAGCTAACAATGGTGATGTTAGTAAAAACGATTTGTCCACAGCCACACAGCTAGTGTCAGAGGAAGGACTCCTTCTGACTTCCTAAGTCTCTCTACTAAATCATTCTACATGTGACTAAACCATTCTTACACATCAGTTTTAAAAAATGTATGATAAAGTCACACCTTTGATACCTCCAATATCCAAAAGGTTAGTATTGTTAAGTTCAGAATTTTAAAAAAGATAAAAGAGAAAACGCTTGTATACGCTGTTGTATTCTTCAAGTTTTAAGAAACTATAGTCAATGTATCTCAATTTCCCAATTCACTGATCACCTTCTTGCCGCCGGGGAATTCTTTAATTTATCATAGGTCTTAGAAAATAGTATCACGATAGATGAAGGAAATATAAGTGATTATGTCAATTAGGGGACATACTGGGCTTGGAGTCAGGAATAACTTTGTTCAAATCCAACCTTAAGACACTTAACTTGTTGTGTGGCCCTGGACAAGTCCCTTAGCCTTTATTTGTCCCAGTTTCCTCAACTGTAAAATGGGGATCATAATCACATCAATTTCTCAAGTCTGTTGTGAGGATCACATAAGATGTCTATAAATCCCTTGGCATCACCTGGCACGTAGTAGGTGTTATATAAATGATAGCTATGATAATCATTCTTATTATCACAATTCTAGTAATTATTATCACACCATGATCCTATATTGGTAAAGGTCTACATTTGCTGCATGAATTTTCAATTTTCATAGCTATTCAGGAACATGTATGAGTGAAAAAAATATGGGCTGGACAAGAACAAGGGATGACAGCTATTTAGCCTAAGTACTTTCATTGATCTCTCAATGTCACTAAGAAGTGAGGAAGTCCTTAAGTAGGACAGATGGACCCCCTGTGTCAAATCTGAACACGGACATGAACAAAACTCACAGGTAGGCATGGATGGCTTGTGATCTGCATTGTTAGAAGGAACTTCCAAACTAATGAGAACACGGATCCACTGGAATATTTGAGTAGCTAATCAGTGGGCTGGGGATTATTATTTTAATTTACTCATCTCTCACTGCACCACAATAACAATATTAAAGGGAAGCTAAAGGTCTTTGTTTAACAAAGGATTCCTGGATTCACCCACACCCAGACACACATAGAAGCAATGCCAGAGCCACCCTGTTCAATACATATCTGAACAGGAACCCCTCTACAACATATTCAACATGTGATCGTTCCACCTCTGCTTAAAGTTACTCTCCCATTTTTTTAGCATGAGAAAATGAGGCCAGTCTCACTTGAACCCTCTCTCTCTCTCTCTCTCTCTCTCTCTCTCTCTCTCTATATATATATATATATATATATATGTATATTCCTACTCTTGGGGTAGCATATTTATACATCACCCTGACTATTAGCTACTTACTGATCTTCAGGATAGCTTCAAGTCAGGGAAAGCCATTGACCAGGGGAAACATAGGGAGTCAGATAGGCCATTATCTGTACTCACATTTTCAGCTGTGATTATCTTGGCAAGGTCATCTTTATTCTTTATCATCAGATCATACCATTTTCGCAGTAATGAACTCCTTTCCTAAAGGACAAATAAAAAGCAGAGAGCATTATCTAATTGGCCTGTGGTTCAAAGAATGATACATGACTATAAATTTTTCAAACAGGATGATGTGAGCAAAGAAAAAGAGATGGGGTAAGCTGAGAATTCAAAATTCAAGAGATAACAAAGAGATCTAATCAGTTATGTGAAAGGGAACAGTAAGAAATGAGGCTGAGAATTGGTAGTGGAGTCACTTCATTGGCACAGTCCAATCAAAATGGCCTTCTGATTGTTCTCTATGGGAGACTCCATCCTCTTATCTCTGTCTTTGCTCAGGCTCTCAGTCCTCCAAGCATAGAATGCATTCACCCTACCCCTCACCCCCCCCATCTTGGAATTGCTGGTTTCCTTCACAGTTCAGCACAACAGCTACCCCTATGGGCATTCTTTCTAGATCACCCCCAGCTTTTAGTGCTTCCACTAAAAAAATTTCCCTGTATTCATTCCATGTGTACTTACCTTTGTGTACACAGGTGTCTCCTTCCATATAACATAAATTTCTTGAGGGTAAGGACTAGTTCAATTTTGTCTTTGTATCCCCAGTATCTGGCTTACAATGGGCATTTAATAAGTTGTTGACTAATAAAAGGGATGGGATTTAATTCAATAAGAAATGGGGAATCAAAGGTTTTTGTATATATCTGAAAATGATAAACAATCATCATCAAAAATAAGTAAATGTAAAACAAGGAGTAAAATCTTATAATAAAGTAAAAATCTTATTGTAAAAAATTCTTAGGCTTAAAAAACTCAGAACCAAATGAATAAAGCAAAAACAAAACCAAAAACAAGCAGAAAAACCCACAGCCTTTTATTTTGTCCTCCTCCAGGCTGACAAAAAGTTCTATCACTTTGGGCCCAGTTTTTCCTTCCTTTTTTTTAAAAATAATTTTTGAACAGAGGGCTATAACTGACATATATCTGAAATCAAAGTATATACAGTTCTGGTTCTGCTGATTTTATTCTCCACCAACTTGCAGAGGTCTTTCCCTATTTCCTAGCATGCTTCACATTTAGCTTTTTAAAATAGCATAATATTCCATTACATGAAGACACTATAATTTATTTAGCTATTTTCAAAACTGCTGAACATAAAGACTGCTTCTATCCTTTTGCTATGACAAAGAAAGCTACTGATGATATACTTATGCAGACAAGTCGCCTTTGATGAGGATTTTGGGAAAAATTCCTACCAAGAGAATCACTGGTAACCTTCTATCCAATGCCATACTCCTCTCTTCAAAAAAGTCTGTAATCACGTGCAGTTCTACCAGCAATGAATTTTGGCTATTTTTGTTTGTTGTTTGTGCTATATTATTGGGCACAAGGTAGCATCCAATGGTTGCACTGATTTGCATTTCCCTGATGGTTAAGAAATTTTACTAAAGGTTTATATTTCCTCCTTTGTGAATTGTTCATATCCTCTTCCTCCAGTGGGGAGTGTATATTATTAATCTTATAAATATGCAGCAGTTCCTTATAGATAACAGACTTTTATCTGATATAGTATCATTTTTAAAAAAACTAATCAGTTTCGCTTAATCCTGGAGATACTGCCTTTTGTGATGCAAAATCCCTTTATCATTAAGTAAGGGGTTTACCACAATTTATCAAAATGGGAGAAACTTGGGGCTGAGTGTGGAAGATCAGCTCCTCCTTTTCCAAAGCAGATAATGCCAGAGAAAGGAAAGTATACAAGAGAGGTGGTGGGGAGCTAAACAATGGAGTTCGGGAAAGAGACTTTTAAATAAGGGCTGAGAATCATTCCCCGTAGAGGCATTTGCAAGGCTTCAGAAGGCCTCCTTTCCACAAAAAGTTTGAAGAAAACTCTCCCCCAAGAAAGGGGGCTAATTCTATAGAGAAAGACTAGAAGGGAGCATCAGTTACAGGGTAGCTTTGCATACACAAGGGTGGGGGCCATCCAAGAGGGAGTAAGTAGACAGTTTTCCTACTGAGCCAGACCTGCACAACTTGCAAACTTCTTTGGGCTGCAGATAGGTTAGAGACAGACTGATGATGGCTGGTTGCCATGGGTCATGTGACAAAGAGAAGAGTGCGAAATGGCAACCTTATATTTTTTGAGGGCTGCCTGAAATCCTTTGGCAGGCAGCAAGCAACCTGAGGGTCATGTATTATACAGACCTGTCTTAAGCCAAACACCTCCAACCTCCTGCCACTTATATTTGTAGAACCAAACCCATTTATTTTGTCTCCAGTGATTTCTTCTGATGGCTCATTAAAAAATTCTGAACACTAGAGTGACTAAAACAGGTGTGTGTATTAGAAGAACTATCTAGCAATAGTGTGTAAGATGAAGTGGAAGGAGGAGAGAATGGAAGCAGAAAGACCAGTCAGAAAGTTACCATAATAAAACAGGGGAGAGGTAATAAGAGCTGGAACTAGGGTGGTGACAGTAGGAATGTTAAGGAGGGGACGCATACCAGGGATACTTTGGAGATAAAATTGACAGGACAACTGATTAGAAATGTGGGATGAGGGAAAGGGAGGAGTCAAACATAACTCCAAGTTTATAAGCATGGGTGACAGTATCAATGGTATCACCATTCTCCCAGAGATAGGGAAATTGAGAGAAACAGGTTCTGGAGGGAGGGTGGGAAGAAACATGAGTTCAGTGTTGTTCATGTTGAACTTGAAGAGCTAATGGGAAACACAGATGGTGATGTCCACCTGGCAATATAACTCTAGTTTGAGAGATGTGTCACCACGAGAGATGACAATCTGAGAATCACCCACGTCAAAGAAACAGCTGCAACTACAGGAATGGAAGAGATCACCAGAGGGTCCAAGTGAGAAATTGTATCAAAGATGGAGGCTTAAGAAAGGCCTAGGTAAAGAGGACTGGAGATAAGAGATAAAGAGCACGAGAAACAGAGGAAGAACACAGAGAAATAGAATACAAATATGAAAAATGACATAAAAATCTTTGTCTTTAAAAAACCCCTCATAACCTGACCTCCACCTACTTATCCAGTCATCTCAGCTACAATCCAACCCTCTGGGAGAAGCCTTACCCAATCCTGTTAATACTGGTGCCTTCCTTTAGTGACTATCTGTATTTGTATATGTACTGTCTCCCCCATTAGACCAAGGACTCCCGGGAACAAGGTCTGAGTTTTGCCCTTCTTTCTATCCTCAGCATTTACCACAATATCTGTCAAATAGATGTTTAATAAATGCTTGTCGACCTGACTTAGCACAGTCCCTTCCCTCGAGGAGCTAGAATCTACTGCGAGAATATGACATACACAAATAAATATGATATAAGGTAGAATGTGATAGGGGCAAAGAAAAGATCAGGACAAAGTGTTCTAGGAAATTCTGAGAATGAAGAAAGCATTTTCATGTTGGAGAGTTAGGGAGGAAAGGTTAGGAAAGGGAATGAACTCAGGGAAGGCTTCATGGAAAAGGTGGAAGCTGGGCTAAGTTTAAAAGGAAGAAAAGTATTTCAACATGGATGAAGAATCACAGAATGTGAGAATTTGAAGAGACCTATGCAGGCATTGAGTCTAAGCCACACACAAAAGGAATTCTCATTATATTCCCAAAAAATGATCAGCCAGCTTCGCCTGAAGGTCACCAAGAAGAGTACTTCCTCCCTCCCCCAACCTCTGAGTCAACCCATTCTTTTGGACACCTCAAAACAGAGGGGAAGTAGTAGGTATGAATACTCAGAGGCAAAGTGGTAATGAAGGGGAGGAGTAAATGTGCTTGTGAAGAGCCTTAAATGCCAGGCTAAGGAAGAATGTTTTCTATCAGGTAGGTATATTCAAAGCACATCTAAGGATGCTTGACTAACAGAACATGTGCCTACATGCCTGTCAAACTATAAGCACAAATTATCAAGAAAATTAAGACATTATAGTACTTTTCTTACTCTATGCATGAACACACAGTCTGAAACTGTATTCACATTCTTTTTTTGGCTGGAATATTCCTTCCCACTCTCCTGAGTGGCCTGACAAGTTTTTTTCCTGTTATTTTACAAGGGTGTTCTTTAGATCAATGCCCGTAAACATTAAAATGCTTGGGGCTTCTTAGAGAAAAGGCATTACAGACCTTTAATAAGAACAATAAAATACTAATCATATCTTGTTTACTCACTACAAAGTAAGTAGGTTATGAGTTCATACATGTAAATATATATATGTGTGTATATATATATATATATATATATGATGACAGTAACAAGTCATTTTGGGTCAGGTAAAAGAAAAATAAAACCAGAACCTACTGACAGAAAAAAAGCATAATCAAGTCTGTAGTAAACATCTGAGGACAGGAAAGAACACTAACACACAAAAGATGACACTGTTGGAGAGAAAAAAAGAAATGGTTACTTTGGGTATGAATGGGAACAGATTTAGTGAAGACTTCTCAGGAATATGGAGTCTTCTCCCTGAAATAGAAGAGACCTTAGGCCCAGGTTTCCATTCCTCCAGAGGGGGGGTGATTTCCATATAAGGCTATGTATTGCTTTAGGATCAATGATTGGATATGACTCACTAACTCCTCAATACCTAATTTGCATATGCGCATGCAGTCTGCAGTCCTCACACAGGTCCACCTGATTTGCATAAGTTCTCAATGCCCAATTTGCATGAGTCGTCAATGCTTCATTTGCATATATTTCAATGCCTAATTTGCATATAATGACACGTATTTTTGCGGGCTTTGTAACAGGAGAAGCAGAAAATTTGAACCGGGTTTCAAAAGGGATTGGTTAGATTTCCTGCCTAGAATGTAAGACCTTGCTTCTCAGCCAATGAGAATAATGGTCAGTGGTGGGAGGGGAATTTTTGCATCAGAGTCTATATAAATTACCATTCTGCTTCTGTAAGGCACCTCCCTACTCCAGCTTTACTGGTGAAGGCACTGCCTGGTTTCTCAAGAGAACCAAATAAAGGAGATTTTCTGTTTTTACCTTGAGACGCCTCTGAGCAGTCAATTTGAGTAAGGGGGGTTCAGTGCTCCCCCCCCCCCCCCACAGGTATTATGACAAACTAGAATGGAGAAGCTTGCTGGGGAAAACACAAAGGTCAAAAAAACAAATTCTGCTTCCAAGATAAAATACACTGGTACCACTCCAAATGATATGGATGGAGGAGGGGAACCATGTTGTGGAGCAAACTTGAGGGTAAGGACCCACCTATAGTAGGTCTTTAGCAATGAAACAGATGACATCATGAACATTAGCGGTTTCAGGATTTAAGAACCCTTTGTTTCAGGAATAAAGATGAAAAGAATGTCAGAACAGTCAGGCTCATCTAATATAATCTGCTGTCATCTTAATTACACTGGCGGGGGATGTATGGGTAGAGGGGAGGGTCAATTTGAAGTGAAGAAATGCTAATGGGTAGGATCAGTATCACATGCCCCACAGTAACAGTTGAGACAACCCTGGGCCCTCCATATCACCACTAAGGGTTGGAACAGGTCTATAAAAGCTTCTAGGATACCTGCATCCCTGAAAATTGTGTTTCTAAGAACCAAGGCCATCTTAGGATCATGGTCACATGGGGATGAATGTTTTCTAGTTTTCCTCCTTAAGTACATGGCTCTAGTAACTGATCCTTCACAAGACTCCAAAAAACAGGGTAGAAAATAATTTATTTGGGTTGCCTTAAATGTACTTTTCCCAACAGGCAAGGAGATGAATGAAACAGATGAAATAGTAGTAGTAGGTTTGTTACAACAACAAAAGGTGCCAGGTGGCAGAGTGTTGGGTCTTAGATTTTGAGAACTGAGTCTCTTCTCTACATCTTTTTCTGCTCCACCCACCAAATTCTGGATGAACTTCTGGGTAAAGTGCTAAGCTCAAGTTCAGCCTAGCCCTAAGAGACCCAATCTCCACATTATTACTCTGTAGAAGTACAGAAGACAGTCTCAGGACTATAAGAAATCCTGTGCTTCTGGGAACCAAAGGCAATTCGAGGTCCATAATGACCCTGTACTCAAACATCACAGGACTCTAGAAGTGGGGGTAGCATCCACAATCACTGTTCATTCCCCAATGCCATAGAGGACAAACTCCCATTATAGGGGCTTCTGATCCCTTTAGCCCTGTGATTCAGTCAGGATACTTCTGAGGTGAACATCTCCCTCTTTCCTATTTTCTAGTCTTGAAACTACAAAGACCTAAGTTCAAGTTGTGCCCCTAAGACATACTGGGTGGACAGACCAGGCAACTCTCCAAATTGCTGAGAAAATGTCAACCTGCAACTAGTTTTCTTTTCTCTTCTTTTTTTGAGGCAATCAGGGTTAAGTGACTTGCCCAGGGTAACAAAGCTATTAAATGCCTGAGGCTGAATTTGAACTCAGTCCTTTCAGACAGTAGTACTAGTGCTCTATCTACTTTGTCACCTAGCTGCTCCTAAAAGAGCTTTCTCATCCATGTACCCTAGTATCAAGGAAATCTCAGGTCCATTTCCTATAATCACTTTCATTCCTATCAATTCCCAACATAGTCCATATTCTCCCATTCCATTTCATCCTTTGGGACCCCTGCCATTCTTGTTTTTGTTTTAAACAAATTCCCTTTCATTTTACTCATTCTATTTCATTTCTCATATTCTTGCACTAATGAAAACCTGGTTTTCCCCAAAAGATACTTTATCTCTTAAAAACCTCTCTAGTATTAGATGCTTCTTCTCTCAAATCCTGAGAGGAAGAGACATGCTTCTTGCAGATCACTTGAGTTTCTAGGCTGTCCCTCTGTCACCATTACTCAGCAACCTCCACCTATCTATATAACCTTACATAGATCTTGGTCATAATCATCCTCCATTCCCTCCTTTCTTCAGGAGTTAAGTACCTGGTTTATAGCTCTCCACCCCAATCTCTGCCCTCATTTCTAGGGAATTTAATATGCGTATGATGTCCCTTTGTTTTATTTTTGTTTTTCCCTGCCTCATTTTCCCAGTTCATCATGTTCCTCAATTTTTATGAACTATACTGTCCTTCTACCTCAGCCCCACAGAAGGATGGTCATATCCTTGTATCTCACCATCACCCATAAAGGCTCCACTTCCATAAAACATAATTCACATTCTCCACTCATACCATCTGCTCCTCTTCTATTTTCTATGCCTAAATGTGTGCTTTATTCTTACAATGGTATACAGTCACCTACCTCAAAAGGTAGTTGTAAGGATCAAATGAAATTCTGTAAAATAGCTGGCAAAGTGCCTGGCATTCGGTAGGTGTTTAATAAATTCTTACTGTTGCCTTCCTTCCCCATTTCTCCAGGAGATATGGGGCCATCTCCAGTTGTCCTGATCTTTTTCTTGCCACTGGACCCAGGAGGTTCCAGAGGAGAAAGTGAGGTTGGTGACCTTGCACAGCCCTCCCTCATTTAAATCCAATTCATTTGAATGTCATGGCATCATCTCCTTGATGTCAAGGTCCTCTTGGAGAATGAAGGCCAAACAACATCCCTTTGGCTATCACCTCCCTTTAGTCTTGACCAGTTCACCACCCTTTCTTCTTGAGATTCAAGTCCCATAGATTCAATTCTTGTCCTTCTGTCAATCAGGTCTTGTTAAATACTCCCCTTGTTCTTTTGCCAATCACGCCTTATCAAATCCCATTTTGGGGTTGCCCTTACCCTTTATCTTCTCCACTCCTACTCCTGTGATTCTTGGTGATTCTGGTGAAAATCACATAACCATGCTGACTGGGTTCACCATAAATGTATGTTATCTCATATTAAACGGTCCCTTGCAACTGCAAGGCAGTCCTTTTATTCCTTCCCCGATTGTCAACTATATTCCTCATGGAAACTATTCTAAACCCTTCCAACTCTCCTCAAACCTCCTCTCAGAATCTTGCCTCCTAGTGTCCATTGCAAGTTCCTTCTTTTACTGTACTTTACTCTCTCATCTCCTTTGCTCAAGTGTCTGATAAAGATGTAGCTCTTTCTCCTTACCAAAGCCCATCCCTGGACTTGTACTCCTCACCCATTCCTTCCCATTTCTCTGGAAACTTTCCCCCTTTGATCACTCCCTTTCTTAAAATCTCCCATTTTCCATTTCTGCTCATCTACTAGCTCCTTTCCTGCTGCCCACAAGTACGTCCAGTTCTAAAAAATCCAAATGAACAAAAAAAACAACCAAAATTCTCTTTTGCATTCTTCCACATGCTCAAGCTACTTATTCTCCAGTCTCCTCTTTTAGGAGGAAAGTGTATATTACTGGCTTTTGTTAACTCTCTTTTCATTCACTTCTTAAATTCTTTGGGAATCTGGTTTCTAATCCCCAAACTGCTCTCAGAAGTTACCAATAATCCCTTAAATCAGTCCTCACTCTTCTAGACCTTTCTGTGGCTTCTAACTATGTCAACCATATTTCCTGCATATTTCCTCCTTTCCCCTTTTGTAGTTATTTATGGATCATTGCTCTTCTCCCACCCATTAAGTACAGGAATTCTGTCCTAGGCTCTCTTCCCTTCTTTCTCTCTAGTCTCTCATTTGGTGATCTAATCAACTCCCCTGGATTCAATTATGCAATTCAATCTACGCAAATGAATCCTAAGTCTATAGATCAAGCTCTGCTCTTTCTCCTGAACTCCAGTCATGGGTTACCAATTGCCTGTTAGATCTCTCCATCTACCTCTCTCACAGCTATCTTCAAAATTCATTAAGTCCAAAAAAGGAGCTCATGATATTTTCTCCCAAACCTATGCCTCCTCCAAATTTTCCTATTTCTCTGAAAGATAATACCATCTTTTTAACCACTCAGTTTGAGAATCTTGGTGCTATAAGTGTCCTTTACCCCATCATTTTCAATTCTACCTCTACAACTGGGACTTAGCCTTTTTTGGGTCATGCCCCCTTTGGCAGTCTGGCAAAGTCTATGGATCTCCTCTCAGAATAATGATTTTAAATGCATAAAATAAGGGATCACAAAGGAAATTAATTATATTGAAATACAGTTACCAAAATATAAAAAAACAATGTTTTGGACCCTAGATTAATAATTCTTGTACCACATCATCCTTTCACACGTTCCCTTATTTCCTGGTCTTCTGCAAAATGTCATTGGTCTTCTTTGAAACAAAGGATAAACAATAACTGATCTCCATGATCTCTGCCTTCTCAAATCCATCCTTCACACAGCTGCCAAACTGATATAAAAAAAAAAAGAGATTCAATCACATCACTCTTTTACTCAAAAATCTTCTATGGCTCCCTCTTGCCTCTATGATAAAATACAAAATCTTCAGACTGGCATTTAAAGTCCTCTATCATATAACCCGCCAGGTTGCTGCCTGTAAAACTGCCAGTGCACCCAGAACCAAATTAAAATGTAACTGGGAAATGTTTACTAAAATAAATATAAAATACAATACGATACAGGTAATGTTAATTTGTGCTAGGCTGCACAGCGGATAGAGCACTGGGCCTGGAGTTGGGAAGACCTGAGTTCAGACACTTCCTAACTGTGTGACCCTGGGCAAGTCACTTAATTCTATTTGCCTCAGTTTTCTCGTCTGTAAAATGGCAAATTCCTCTAGTATCTTTGCCAAAAAAAGGCCCCAAAAGGGATCAGAGTCAGACATAATTGAAAATGACCAAAAAAAGTCAATATGTGGCCTATAGCGATCTGTATCTATTGAGTTTGGCATTAATTAAGTTTACAATTTGACTACTTACTACATTTTCAGGCCTATTATATATTACTCCCCTTTGAGCTATTTACATTCCAACCAAATGTGTTGACTAGGTATTTGCCAGAAAGCTACTCCCTCCTCTGGAAGCCCCTTTCCTTCAGTAGCCGGCCTAGGTGACGCCTTCTGTGGAAAGCTTTTCCTGATCCCCTAAATTTTAGTGCTCCCTTCCTCTTTAATTTCTCTTACAATTACTTATCTGTGAAGATTTTATGAATTCACTTTCCCCACCCCCCAGTAAAATGTAAGCTTCTTGCAGACAAGGGCTAATGTTAATCTTTGTAAACCCACTAGCGTCTGGCATGTAGTAGTCACTTAAAAATATTTTCCTCATGATAACCTTGTAAGATAAGAAGTACGATTATCTCTATTTTGCACATAAGGAAAAACAATTTTAATAGCAGTGATAAGGTGAGCATTGGGAAAATCTGCAATATTACCTTATAAGAGCCATCCTTTTGCCTTCTTCCCCTCCTGGAAGAAGTGGGGCAGTTATTTACATGGTGACTGAGTAGAAATGACTACTTAGACTTTGAAAATTCCACTAACTACTGGGAGGCTTTTTAATTGGCTGAGCCTGAGACTGCAGCACAGATGAAAGAGGTCTGTCCAGAAAGACTGGCTGGGTTGATACCAAATCAGTGTGGATAGGAAGGGAAAAATGTTATTCTTTTTTTGAATATGGAGACTACATTAGTATGTCTAGGTCCCACTTAGTCTGCATCGTTTTGTTTGAATTTCTGAATTCTTGCTCGTACCCATGCATTCTGATTTTGTTTTCTTTCCACCTTGTGAATAAATCTCATAAAAACCATATAGAGTAGAGAAGGAAAAGGGAGAGTTGGTATTAGGACCAGGGCATTTAGGGAAAGGTAATCAGAGATGCAGATGACCTCTGAACCCAAGTCTAGTCCAGTTCAAGGACCAAAAAAAGAGGAAGCTCTTAACCTCAAGTCAATGCATTGACATTTAAATATTGGAAAAAACAAACTCCTAGGCCAAAGGAAAGATTTCCTTCGGCAAGTTTCCAGATGGCTCAGATGCCCCTGGAAGCCAAGGTTCTCTCTGGACTCCCTCAGCTGGTCAGAGAAATGACTTGCCCACCGTCTCACACCTGGTGTGGTGGCGGACCAGGGCCACCTGCTCTTCCAGTACTACTACAAAGGGACAAGATACACACCCCAGGCAAAACTTAATAGATCGATCGCAAAGGGCGGCAACCATGACAGCAGCGGCGAAAGCCCCGCAATCTCCTTCCTCCTGGCGAGGTGCTGCCTTCCAGACCCAAATCCGGTACACCGAATTTCTCCTTTGTTCGGGGAGGAGAGGGGTCGGAGGTCACCTGTGCCCAATCAACGATTATCTTTCCCTTTCCCTCTTTTTGCCATTAGCCCTAGATGCCCTAGTTTCTAGTGCCAAGCCTCACTGATGGGGGGGCCGGGTTGACCTTGGCCAAGTGCCCTTTTCTGGGGGTGCTTACTCTGGCAGGACCCACTTTCTCCTCCTCCCCAGCGCGCTCTCACCTTGGCGGAGACCCCCTTCCAGCTGCAGAACGCCTGGTGCGCAGCGCTCACGGCTCCCCGGGCCTCGGCCGCTCCGCAGTCGGCCACACGCCCTATCTGCGCGCCGGTAGCCGGGTCCTGCACCGGGAAGGTGCCGGCGGCGGCGGGCAGCCAGCGGCCCCCCACCAAGGCGTCGGTGCGCAGCAGGGCCTGGGGGAGCCCGGCCGGACCCCCGCTGTGGCGTCGGAGCGGGTGGGGGCCGGGCCCGGGCTGGGGCCCCGCCGCAGGCACAGGCGGGAGGAGAGGGCAGCGGGGGCGGGGATTGGCGCCCGGAGGCGGCCAGGCCCGGCGCAGGGCCCCGCAGTTCTGCAGCTGCAAGAGGCTGGTCATGATCCAGGCGGCGGCGGGAGCACGAGCAGCAAACAGGCCAGTGAGCGCCCGGGTTTGGGGGGCACCTGGACTGGGCGGGGGGCGTAGAGAAGCCGGCGAGCGGGGACGTGCGGGCAGAGGCAGGCGGAGCAGCGAGCGTTCGGGGCCGCGCAGCGCCACCCCGGGACGCACTCTCCCCCGCCCCCCGCCCGACGCCGGGCGCCTTCCTCCCCTCCCGCCCTCCGGAACTCTGCACCTGTCTTCCCCGGCGCTCACTGCCGAGGCTAGAAACGCTTTTGCGTTACTGGTGCGGGGAAGGAGCTTGGGAGGCGAGGAGTTGCGTTCAGCCGGGAAACCTCCCCGCCCCCCTGAGAAGAGGCGCGCTTTCCTCGAATCTGTCATAGTGGAGATTCCTATTCGGGTCTGGGGTTGGACCGGGCTGCCCGGGGTCGGGGTCGGGGATGGACCGGGCTGCCCGGGGTCGGGGATGGACCGGGTTGCCCGGGGTCGGGGATGGACCGGGCTGCCCGGGGTCGGGGATGGACCGGGCTGCCCGGGGTCGGGGTTGGACCGGGCTGCCCGGGGTCGGGGTTGCACCGGGCTGCCCGGGGTCGGGGTTGCACCGGGCTGCCCGGGGTCGGGGATGGACCGGGCTGCCCGGGGTCGGGGTTGCACCGGGCTGCCCGGGGTCGGGGTTGCACCGGGCTGCCCGGGGTCGGGGTTCCTTTCTTGTGACCTTCGTTCATCGAGCGCCGCTCGTGTGCCTCAGGCTCCGCTGTCCGCTCCAGGATTTGCCGGAGTCCCCAGCCAGGGGTTAAACCTGTGAGCGGGGGCGCTGCGGAGGGAACCTGGGTCCTGGCAAAGCCCACCCTTCTTGCTCCCACGTAGCCTTAGCATCCTTTCCTCCATCTCAGCATCTCTCTGCAAGTAAGAGAATCTATCCCCGCTTTGGAGATTTGGTGACAGTTCTTTTGCCCATCTTGTTATGATAAAGTTATTCCCATCTTTATCGCTAATCTGGAAGATTTAGCCAGGGAACCTCTCAGAGAAGGAATAATGAGATTTCTGCAAGGGAGAAAATTTCTGCTTTTCTTAGGGGGTCTTAGTTGATCCTTCTGGTGGCAGTAGTAGTGCTGTTTGATCATAAAAAACCAACCAACCAGGATTCTTCCTTTCATCCTTGGTACTGTCGCATGCCTTTATTACTTTATTTACAACATCCTGGGTCATCTCCAGTCTGGTCACTGGATTCGGATGGCTCTGGAGGAGAAGTGAGGCTGGTGATCTGCACAGCCCTCCCTCCCTCACAACAAAGTCAAGTGCAAGTCATGTCATTGTTTCTCTGACAGCATGGTCTTCTTTGTCAACGAAGGACGAACGCAACAGGATTAAATACAAATACCTTCTCTTAGCATTTATGACTTGTTACCATCTGGTTTCATTTACCTTACCAAACTTATTTCTGACTAATCCTATTTCTGTACTCTCTGGTCCCACAAAACTGGACCCCTGGTTATTTCCTGATGTTGCCCAGCTCTCTCCCACCTTTATGTGTTGGTGTAGTAGGGTTTCTTCCTTGTCTAGCAGGACATTCTCTAAACTTCAGCTTGTTAAAAAAAATTTTTCCCCAGCTTGTGTCACCTCTTTTGGGAAGCCTTCTCTGATTCTCACCTCTCCTCTCCCAGCTAGAAGTGACTCCCTATTGTCTTGTCTTTCTGCTGTATACGATCATAGCTGATTGACATTGAGCACCAAGGACATGCCTCCAAATATCCATCCAAAGGAGTCATAGATATAAAGAGGATGCAATTAAATGCCTATTATGAGAGGATGGCAGAGTGTAGATCAGACTTCTAATAGCTTTTTGCCCATTTGGCTTATCTTCTTTCTGGCCTGTAAGCTCGTTGAAGGCAGCCATTTCCTAGATGAGAACTGTTCTGATTCCCCTCTCTCTGATCCACTCATCTCCCCTCCCACTCCATTTACTTGGAATACATTTTGTATTATCTTATATGTGTGAACGTTTCCCCTAATAGAGTAAAAGCTCCTTGAGGGCAGTGGTTCCTTTGCTTTTGTTTTCCTATCTTCACTCTGCCATACTCTCATAATAGGCTTTTATTAAATGATGTTGTATCATCTTTATATTCATGACTCCTGGCACAGCCATCTTCACACAGATCTATTCGGTCCTTAAAAAATATATACTAAATTATATTAAATTGACATGCACTGTCAATCATCAGAACCTTAGTCCTTGGCTGCTTCTTACAGGAATATTATGCTAATCACATACCTATGCAAAGAACTGGCCAGAACTGGGCAGGGTTTCATGGGACTTCAGTGATGGTACCACCTTTTGATAGATATTTGGGGGTATGTCCTTGAAACATGCTTGTAGATAGATTGTATAAGGCAATTGTCAGTCAGCTCACATTTATCCAACATCTAACTCTGTAGGACTTAGTGCTAAAGCCACCAAGGACCAGGTGGTGGGAAATCTATTGTTAACACAAGCCATAAAGATTCAATTAAATTCTACAAACCATTATCATGTCCAAAGCACTGTTCTGGAGATACAAAGACAAAAATGAAACTGTTCTTGTTCTCAAGATGCTTGCAGTCCTGAAAGAGGTTTTTGGAGATAGATTGACTTAGTAGGATAAGAAAACTCAAAGAACAAAAAGGTTTTAAATGAGAATAACTGAAAAGTTACATTTGGAAATATAAGTTGGCCAGTCATGACAAAAACAAGAATGCAACAGAGCTGACAGCTTGTGAATTAAGCAATTTGTCAAAATGAACTCACCCTCATTAGATTTGGGTGTGCCTGCTTCATTATTCTTTGCCCTTGGAAGCATTGTAATTTAAACAAGAACTCAGCTTACATTTCTTAAATTGGATAATATTAGTAATAGTACTGCTAATAATAAAGCAATACTACTCTCTGAACTCGTGGGTGCAGACTAAACTAAATGACAACCATTAGATTTGGGATTAATAACCAGAAAATGTTTTCTCTTTTCTACAACATTGTATTTATCAATTATAGGTCTCTTTTTGGATTTCCAAAATTTTAAGCCTCTGCCATTTCTAGCAGTAGTTTCTCATTTGCAGGAAATTGGAGTGGAAATTTTTTTTTTTATTCTCATAGCATCAAATTTGATGTGAAACCATAAGCCTAGGACATTAGTCTCTAACATTTAGCAGAATCAGCAATAAATGTGTTTGATATATAGCGTGTGAATTGGATTTATTTTAGGTTTCTATCTTTTCTTGGATGAGTTGAGGAAAAGTTCATGAAAAGAGGGTGGCTTATAACTAATTATAGGTAAAAATCTCTTAAATCTGATGAATGTCAAGTTGCAAATTGGATCTTTGTACTGGTGAGTTTGCATTTTTTATTCATTGCCTGCAGAGGGAGTACATCTACTTTGCTGTCTCTTCCAGTTATGATCATAAGATTTAGAGCTGAAAGGAACTTAGTCCTGTAGTCTAAACCCATTAATTTAACAGGTGAGGAAACTGAGGTCTAGAGGGGCACAAGATCATATAGATTGTAAGTAAAAGAATTTAAGTTTGAATCCACAACCTCTGATTTCTTATTCACTTTTTCCCTTACTGTCTTACTCTATCAACTCACAATATAGTGCAGTTTCCGTGAGATAAATTATAATTTCATGATTTATTTCAAAATCTATTTAAAACATAGACCACCAAAATAAACTCATACTGCCTGTTGGCATTTAAACAAAAATCTTAACTAAATTTGTTTTATAGGCATAGTTCATTTCCACTCCTATGATTATCATTTTTTTTGTAAAACCGTTTCTTAAATGTATTAGGGAACATTGCTACTAAAATAAAACTGTGTTAAACTCTTTGATCAAGTATAAAGGGGATAATCATCTAATTCATTTATGTTTTGAGTTCAGATTTTTTACATATTAGACATTTTCTAAACAAGGCATACCTCTATTTATACACACACACACACACACACACACACACATCTTTTACGGAAAGATTTTTTTCTTTGTTTAAAGTTCCTAGTGTCTTGGTTAGGTCATTGAATTTACTTGCTTCTCTTTCATCACACTTCTTCTAAATGGTGAGGTGTACTTTGGTATGGCAAGATCTGGTTAGTTTGGCATTTCCAGACTGTTATTTTATTTCTGTGCCAATCCCTTACAAGTTTGTTGTTACTGTAGTCTCACCAGATTGTGTCACTTTATCTCTGTGCCAATCTCTTACAAGTTTGTTGTTCTTGTTGCTCATCTTTAGTTGGTACTTGACTATTGTTTTTGTAGCTGCCCCCCCCAAATCCCATATATGCCAGGCGGTGAAGAAAAACATTGTGGTGGTGGCAATATTGTTTGGTCCTTTTAATTGGCCTTCAAAGACTTGCATTGTCAGAACAAGAAATATGCTGGAGGAAAATAATGTGGACAAGGTTGTCGTGGGGTGATTTTTTTGTTTGTTTGTTTTCTTCACATATTAACTGCACCACTTCCATAAAGTCTTAGAGTCAATCTGTACTGGCAGTGATATTATGGTAGTATTGGGAAATGGGGAAGAGAAGTCAAACGAATCCAAAGCTATGCAATTTTTTCCTGTGAGACATGCCCTTACATTTCTTTGTAGTAACTCTTAGAACACTGAAACCCTTACCTAAGAGCTGTGCTCTCATTTGGTTATCAGGGACCCAAAGGCCTAGATTGGGGGAGCAGCAGGAGGATTACGACCTCCCACATCTGATTCCATATTGGTCCTGGTTCTAGGTGGAAGTTCTGATTCTAGTGTTTTCCCCTTGACCTAATCCTTTATAGTTGAAACAACCCAGGCAGAAGAAGAAACTCTGGGATAGGGAGCCCAAAAGGCATTTTAATGCTTGACTTAACCTGTAAGAAGGTTAAGTTAGTCCTGAAGTCATCTGATATAGGCCTGAATTTCAATTCTGACTAGAACCCTTCAAGTTTCTCTTGGAAATCATCAGGATGTTGGACATTATAATAACTCAACATGTTCCTGGAGGTCAAACTTATAGGGAGATCTGGCTGATGTTACGTGCCTCTTGTACCTAAGGCTGATCCCAGGCCAATTGGTGAGCTAAACAAGGACTGACTTAAATAAACATTGAAACACAACATATCAGAGCCACTTGTTCAACTCCTAAATACTTTACTTTCCTCCTTTTTCCTCCTACCTTTTTTTGTAGACACCTGAAAAATTTTCTCTGACTTCTGCCCCAGCCACTTCAACCTAATGCTTGACAAGGGTACACATTACCTCTTTTCCTTCTTATCCCTGTTTTCTTGTACTATAGAAATATCAAGAATGGAGTTATGGTAATAGGCTGATTAATCAGAATCCAATCCCTAGCAAGGCCTTTGGGGTTCTTCTCACCTTAAATCATGTCTAAATAATCACTCCTTTCTTTTCCCAAGGCCATCCTGCCAAAGCTTATTTAACTGTGATATACCTGAAGCAAAGTACTCTACTAATAGTACCATAAGGGCAGCTAGGTGGAGAAGTGCATAGAGTGCTGGACCTGGAATTAGGAAGACTTATCTTCCTGAGTTCAAATCTGGTGTCAGATAATTACTATATGTGTGACCCTGGGCAAGTCACTTAACACTGTTTGCCTCAGTTTCCTCATCTGTAAAATATGCTGGAGAAAGAAGTGGCAAACCACTCCAATATCTTTGCCAAGAAAACCCCAAATAGGGTAACAAAGGGTCAGACGCTACTGAAACAAATAGTCACCATAACCATTAATTAACAGCTGATGCAATGTTTCTATAGGAAAATATGCTCAGCGTTACAATTTGGGGTGCCATGAACGCTGCTCATTACTCCCATCAGAGCTTCTACCAGTTCTTAAGTATAAATATTGTTATCTTTGGTTGGAACATCAAAGAGTTGGGGCCAGAAAGAGGGTGGGGGGGGCAAGAGAGGTCTAATTGACAGAGGTGAGGATTGGACATTTCTCTGTCTCGGCTAACTTCTTAGTTGATGTTCTTTTTTTCTAAGGATTAAAGGCCTACCAGCTCTCCTTTCCGACACCTTACTTTCTACTTTGTCCTCTGATGCCCTTCTTTTTTGAACAACAGTATAGAAGCAATTCCACAGCATCTTTTCTACCTTCTTGTCCCTGGAGTTTTCTGCCACTTGCTAACACTAAATCTAGAATCCTAAGAACCAGCATAGGATCACTTTAAAGCTAAGAGAAAGAAATAAGTCTTTTTCTAATTTTTTCTAATCTTACCATTCACATCTCTCTCTTTTCCTCTCCCCTCCCTTCCTCTCCTGTTTCCTCGTCTCCTCTCCTTAACTTTCCCCCTTGCCAGACTCTGTAGAATATATACAATTTTATGGAGAAGGATGACAGAAGATTTATAAGCAGTGTTACAATATTATCATAGGGAGAAGCAAAAGAAGAGGGAAAATGTGTAAAGAAAATTTGATGAGAGATCCAGCTAAGGAAAGTAAGTCATCCTAAGGGAATGTAGAAAGAAACTGGAAAGGGCATAATAGATGAAAATTTCCCACAGAGAGGGAGTATATTCTAGAAGCAACACAATTTATAGGGCATTGAGGAACTGATTTTCAAGATAATTTCATCAAAGGGATTAGGGGGGGACTCAGATTTGAACTATGATGTTGAGTTTAAATGCAGTGGTTCTGTTACACTTGATGGAGGAGTTTGTTATTTAAAAAAATCTATAAAGACTTGGAGGGAATACCTACATTGATAAGATTATAAGTTCATTAATATATTGGAATGAAAACTATGAGGAAAGAGTCACATACTAGTGATATAACTAGGTTTCTGAGTACACTAGGGATTGAAATAAGATTTGGTCACATTTCATATGAAAAGTAGATTCAAAGATTAGTTGACCCACTTTTTTTTCCTCTCAGAATCTGGACCAGGAAGTGAGGCTCTGTGGTGACGAACAGGCAAGGAGATTTGTACATGTGTGTTTGTCTTGGGATGTTATATAAGAAGGAAGATGGATGAGCCTGAGCTTCTTAGGAGGATCCCCAGCCTGAGATAGGACAGCAGCTGGAGTAGAGTGGAGACAAAGTGACGTGGATTGCTGGTACAAACATCTTTTCCTTTTCACTCCTTTCTTCACCGTGGTCCAGCCCTACAGTGAGAAACAAAGCAAGCATGAGGTAAGGTTGGGTCCCAGGAAAGCAATGAGTTGAGGAGGAAATGAATGGAGGAAGGAAGGAAATTCCAAGATGGTGGTAATGAGGAGGGAAACAAAGTAAAGGAAGTTTCTACTCCTACAGACTAGGCTAGATATAACATTCCTGGAAGGAAGGAAGAGATGGCATTTTAATATAAGGAAGATATGCATATCAGGGACTATGTATTTGTTTCAGCTGGCGAAGTTGTTATGTTGAAACTAGTTATAGCCACACCCAAGCTTGGCATTGCCTAAACTCAAATCATCTGCTTTTAAATTTGGTTGCAAATCAGAACTTTGCTTGGTTATATAATCCTCCATCCTAGAGTCCATATAGAATGTATAGGAACAAGAAACAGAAAGACTCTGTGGGTATCCAAAAGTAGTCCCATAGGAAGTGCTAATTGACTGACAATTATTTATTCAATTATTTATTATTATTTATGCTTAAGGAGTGATTGCTGATCACCACAAAGTCCTCAATATTGGCTTCCTGGTATTAAAATTAAAGCACAGATCATCCCTTTCAGTTAACACATGTAAACTAGAAAATTACAAAGTAATATGTTGTTGTTGTTGTGTTTGTCCTTCGTTCTCAAAGAGGACCATGACATCAAGATGATGATGTGACGCGCAATGATTTTGATTTGAGGGAGGGAGGTCTATGCAAGGTCACCAACCTCACTTTTTTCTCCTGGGCCGTCTGGGTGCAGTGGCCTGATATTCATCAGGATGACTGGAAATGACCCAAATTGCCATGTGAGACCTTGGCCCTTTCAGGCTAAGGTCTTATCACATTCTCACTTGGAATGAGATACACCTATTTGATGAATAGGCTTGTTTAAGTTACTCAAGGGATGGTCCCTTTGATAAAAAAAAAAAAAATCAAGCTGGGAGGAGAAGACCCTCTGGGTTCCTGGGTAAAAGAGAAACAATTACTATTTTGTTATTACATTCACTCTGTCCTAGGTGGGTGGGGACTTGTTGTCCAGTCTATGATAGTCTAATATGATAGAAAAGGACAATGAGAAATGTTGAAGGGGTTATAGAAAAATTGGAAAACGAATGTGCTATTTGTGGAGTTTTGAACTAATTAATCTGGAGAGCAATTTGGAACTATGTCCCAAAGGCATGCTATTGTTCTCAATCACTTTGTTAGGTTTTAGTCCTCTGTAACATTTTAATGGGAAAGTACTATGGTTGGGGGATTGAGAATAGTTTGGAAAGTGGCAGTCAAGAAAAAATGTAACTTAAAATAAGAGATCCTATAAAACTTTGTTCCCTGATCCCCACCCAACTCGAGGTGACCTTCCTTAAGTTTCTTATATTTCTCTGATCTCCTTTATGCACTTAATCACATTCTGGCTTGTATCATAGTTACTTATATAATCTCTTAACCCCATTAGAGTGTAATCATTTTGCCAGCAGAGATTATCCTTAAAAAAAAAATTATTCTTTTTGTTTTTCCATTGTCAGTGATCTTATATTTGCCAAATTTAATGGCCTTTTCTTAATCCTCTTCCTTCTTGACCTCTTGATGACCTTAGATCATCCATTTCTCCTTGATACTCTTCTCTCTAGGGTTTTGTGACAATGCTTTCTTCTTGTTCTCTTCCCCATCTGACTTCCCTTCTTCTCAGTCTCCTACTAACCCTTGGTATCCCCCAAGGCTCTGTCTCGGGCTCTCTTCTCTTTCTCCTCTCTGCTAGTTTGTTTGGTGATATCATCAGCATCCATGGATTCAGTTATCATCCTACGATGATGACTAACCAGTCTCCTTATCCAGTCCTATCTTCTAACCTCCAGACTAACATCTCCAACTATCTATTAGACATCTCAAACTACGCAGACAACTAAAACTCACTATACCCCAAACAGAATTCATTATCTTTCTTCTTAAGCCTTCTCTGCTTTCTCATCTTCCTATTATTGGTTTGGGTTTTTTTTGTTTTTGTTTGTGCAAAAGCTTTTCAATTTAATGTAATCAAAATTATCCATTTTGAACTTTATAATGTTCTCTATCCCTTGTTTGGCCAAAAATTTCTTCAATCTCCATAAATCTGACAAATACTCTATTCCTTGCTCCCCTAATTTGTTTATAGTATCAATCTTTGTACCTAGATCTTGTGTCCATTTGGACTTTATTGTTCAGTGTCAGGCATTGGTCTATGCCCAGTTTCTCCCACACTGTTATCCAGTTTTCCCAACAGTTTTTGTCGAACAGTGAATTCTTATCCCAGAAGCTGGGGTCCTTGAGTATATCAAACTGTAGATTGCTACATTCATTGACTACTGTGTCTTGAGTACCTAAGCTATTCCACTGATCTACTCCTCTATTTCTTAGCCAGTACCAAGTCGTTTTGATGATTGCTGCTTTATAATACAATTTGAGATCTGGTAGGATAGGCTCCCTTCCCTACCATGTCTTTTCATTAGTCCCCTTGATATTCTGGACCTTTTGTTCTTCCAGATGAATTTTGATATTTTTTTCTAGCTCTAGAAAATAGTTATCTGGTGGTTTGATTGGTATGACACTGAATAAATAAATTAATTTAGGTAGAATTATCATTTTTATTATATTAACTCAGCCTACCCACAAGCAAGTGATGTTTTCCACTTACTTAGATCTGATTTTATTTGTGCAAAAAGTGTTTTGTAATTGCATTCATATAATCCCTGGGTTTGTTTTGACAGACAGACACCAGATATTTTATAGTGTCTACTGTAGCTTTAAATGAGATTTCTCTTTTGATCTCTTGCTGTTGGGCTTTGCTTCCTATTATTGTTAAGAACAATACCAGGCTGCCAGTAACTCAGGCTCTCATGTAGGTGTCGCCCTTGACTTCTCACTCTCTATCATCTCCTTCCCCCCATCTCCAATCTGCTATTTCTGTCATTTCTGCCTTCTTAATATCTCTTGTATGTGCTCCCTTTTCCCCACTGATACTACTAACACTCTAGTTCAGACCTTTTCCCCCTCACTTCTGGACTATTCAATCAATAAACATTTATTAAGAGCCTATTATGTGCCGGATACTATGCTAAGTGCTAGGGATACAAAAAGAGGCAAAGGACAGACTCTGTACTTCAGGAACTCGCAATCTAATGGGGGAGAGCAATATGCAAACAAATATATGCAAAGAAGCTATATACAAAGTAAATAGAAGATAATTATCAGAGAGAAAGCACTAGAATTAAGAGGGTTGTTAAGAAAGACTTACTATAAGATGAGATTTTGTGGTTGCGTCACTTTCTTCTCCTGAGCCATCTGGGTCCAGGGGCCATATATCTATCAGAATGACTGGAGATGGCCCAGGATGCAGTGGGAGACTTTGGTTTTTTTAAGCTAAGGTCTTTTCAAGTTCTTACCTTGAGTGAGGCAAGCTCATTCAGTGAATAGGTCTCTTCAAGAGATGGCCCCTTTAAAAATAATAATAATAATAATAATAATAATAAAAACTGGGAGGGGAGGACCATCAGAGTTGCTGGCCAAAAGAGCAAGTTGCCATTTTTATCCACTCTGAGACTGGAGGGCCCAAAAAATAACCATTAAGTGGTGCTTGGGCAGGACAGGGACCTATTGTTGTCCAATCAATGAGATCCAGAGTCAATTGGGTTTAAGGCTTGGTCTTTGAGAAAGAAATCTAGCTAGTGAACCCCAAGTTAACTCGGTAGGTTTCGACCATCAAAATTTGCCTTTTTTTGGGCAGAACACCCTCAGTCAAGTAAGTGCATAATACCTAAGAAGAGGAGATGGGATTTTAGTAGGTACTTTAAAGAAGCCAGGGAAATCAGTAGGGGGAGCTGAGGAGAGGAGAACATTCCAGGCATGGGAAACAGAAAATACCTGGATCCAAGAGCTTGGATCTTTGGGTTTATCAAGTTATCTAGTTAATCTAGTGCAATACTTGATTACTATGGTCTTTTACTTCTGTGTATTGTGCATCTAATCTATTCCACTGATCCACCACTCTATTTCCTAGTGAGTAACAGATTGTTTTCATGATTACCACTTTGTAATATGGTTTGAAATCTGGCACTGTTACATCACTTTCATGCACATTCTATTTCATTGATGTAGACAGCCTTTTCAAGTTTAGCAATAAAGGACAGAACAGATATAGAACCGTAATTATCAGGGATAGAAAGATCAAATGAAGGTTTTTTTCAGGCTGAGAGAAACATGATCATTTTTGTAGGCAGTAGAGAGTGAGCTAGTAGACAGGGAGAAATTGAAAATAAATGATAGAATGGGTATGAAAAAGGGGGGAATATGTTGGAGGATACAGAATGGAAGGGGATCACCTGAGCAGTTGTTAAGGAGTTAGGCTACCTCATCATGTGAGACAGAGGTGAAGGAGGAGATAGTCGCAGAAGATACCTAACTGAAAAGAGAGGAGGGAGAGAGGAGTAGAGGGAGTTCATGGCAAATGATTTCAATGTTTTCTTTAAAATATGAGTCAAGATTCTTAACTGAGAAAGTGGGGGAGGGGGAGCCATAGGCTGGCTCTACATTACAGTCATTACCTACCTTTGATTGAACTCTCCCTGGTGACAAAGAAAGCCAACTTAAACAAATATCTAATACAGAAACCGTTTTTGACAATATTACATATATAAAATTTCCCATCCTTGTAATATAGAAACCATTTTTGACAATATTACATATATAAAGTCTCCCATCCTTGTGATATGTTCATAACCTTCATAAGTTAGCTCCCTCCTACCTTTGCAGCCTTCTTACACCTTATTCCTCAATACATATTCTTTGATTCAGGGCAGCTAGGTGGTACAGTGAATAGAGCACCAGTGCAGGAGTCAGGAGGACCTGAGTTCAAATCTCACCTCAGACACTTGACACTCACTAGCTGTGTGACCTTGGGCAAGTCACTTAATCCCAATTGCCTCATCCTGGGTCATCTCCAGTAATCCTGATGAATATCTGGTCACTGGATTCAGATGGCTCAGGAGGAGAAGTGAGGCTGGTGACCTGCACAGCCCTCTCTCACTCAAAGCAAAGTCAAGTGCAAGTCATGTCATTATTGTTTCTCTGATTCCATAGTGCGTAGTGGATGACCTGATGGTGTTTGGTTGGGGTGGGAGGACTGAGGGCGATTCAAATAAGGAATTAGGTAGTAGGAGTTGGGGTATTAGAATCTTCTGGTTGGTTTCTCTATTTCAAGTATCTCCCCAGTCCAATCCATCCTATACTTAGCTGTCAAAATGGTCTTTTAAAGTTCGAGTCTGACCATGTCATCCTTCCCTCCCTTCCCTCTTCACTAAACTCCAGTGGCTCACTTCTACCTCCAGAATCAAATATGAGATTCTCTTTGGCATCCAAAGCCCTTCATAACTTCATAGCCTCCTAACTTTACAGCCATTTTACACCTTACACCTCCCCATATACTCTATAACCCAGTGACACTGGCCCCCTTGCTGTGAAAGAGACATTCTGTTTCTAGACTGGGTATGTTTCCTCCCTTCAATCTTCATCCTCATCACTACCTCTTGCCTTCCTTGGCTTCCTTCAAGTTCTACTTAAAAACACCTTTCTAAACCCCTTTTGATGGTAGTGCCTTACCTCTGTTAATATCTCCTGTTTATCCTGTATCTTGTTTGTACATAGTTGTTTGCATGTTGTATCCCCATTAGACTGAATTCCTTGAGAGCAGTTTTATTTTTTTTTGCCTTTCTTTGTATTTCCAGCATTTAGAATAGTGTCTAGCAGGTGCTTAATAATTGTTCATTGAATATTTGATTGACTGACTTACTTATGATCATGCAGCCCCCATGTGTCAGAGACAGGACTTTAACTCAAGTTTTCCCAACTGCAAGGTTGGTCTACTCTATACAAGGCTTTCTGCCTTGTATATTTAAAATATATAGCAGGTGGAGCCAATATGGCAGAGTAGAGGGGGGCAGAGCCAGGATGGCAGAGTAGAAAGATGCATATACTCTAGCATTTCCCCTGCAGCCCACAAAATACCTGTAAAAATGACTCTCAACAAAGTCTAGAGCAGCAGAAACCACAGAACAACAGAGCAAAAGAGGTTTCCAGCCAAAGGTAACCCAGAAGGCTGACAGGAAAGGTCTATCTCATGGGGCGCTGAGTGGAGCAGAGCACAGCCCTGACCATGCAGCACTGGGAGGAACAGGACCTGAACGGACCTCCAGGCAGAGTTCCTAGCAGGGAAGGTCCCAGAAACCTCAACCCACAAGCCACAAAGAAAGCTCCTAAGGTCAGTGGGGGAGGGCTTTCCCAGCTGGGCTAGAGGGAACAGGTGTCTCCAGCAATAGCCCCAGGCAACAGCCGAGGCAGTAGACTGTAGGCAGCTATGGAGGCCTGGAAGCAACCTGAATCCATTGTTCAGGCAGCTCAGCATAAAGCCTGTGGTGGTAGGGAGCAGCTGATCTAAACCTCAGCTTTGAGTGATAGCCCTGCCCCCACCCAAAGCCCAGGGGAACGTAGCAGCTGAGTCTAATCTCTTGACAAAGGATTCAGAAGTCAAGTAACTGACTGCGAAAATGCCCCAAAAAGGGAAAAAAAAAGTAAGATCATAGAAGGTTACTTTCTTGGTGAACAGGTGTCTCCTCCCATCCTTTCAGATGAGGAAGAACAAGGCATACTGTCAGAGGAAGTCAAGGCCCCTGCCTCCAGGGCCTCCAAAGGGAACTTAAACTGCACTCAGGCAATAGAAGAGCTTGAAAAGTGAGTTAGCAGCTTGCTAAAGGAGAACTAAAAAAATACTGAGGAAAATAACACCTTTAAAAAGAGGCTAACTCAATTGGAAAAAGAGGTCCAAAAAGCAAATGAGGAGAAGGAGGCATTAAAAAGCAGAATTAGCCAAATGGAGGGGAAGATTCAAAAGGTCTCTGAACAAAATAGTTCTCTGAAAGAGAGAATTGAGTTCAGGGAAATGAATGACTATGAGATAAACCAAGCAGTTAGAAAACAAAACCAAAAGTTTGAAAAAATAGAAGATAATGTGAAACATGTCATTGGAAAAACAACTGACCTGGAAAATAGATCCAGGAGAGACAATTTAAAAATTATGGGACTACCTGAAAGCCATGATCAAAAAAAGAGTCTAGACGTTATCTTCCATGACATTATCAAGGAAAGCTGTCCTGATATTCTAGAACCAGAGGGCAAAATAAATATTGAAATAATCCACTGATTACCTCCTGAAAGAGATCCAAAAAGAGAAACTCCTAGGAATATTGTGGCCAAATTTCAGAGTTCCAAGGTCAAGGAGAAAATACTGCAAGAAGCTAGAAAGAAATAATTTGAGTATTGTGGAAATATGATCAGGATAACACAGGATCTGGCAGCTTCAATGTTAAGGGATCGAAGGGCTTGGGATAGGATATTCCAGAAGTCAAAGGAACTGGGATTAAAACCAAGAATCACCTACCCAGCAAAACTGAGTATAATACTTCAAGGGAATAAATGGTCATTCAATCATATAGAGGACTTTCAAGCATTCATGTTGAAAAGACCAGAATTGTATAGAAAATTTGACTTTCAAACACAAGAATCAAGACAAGCTTGAAAAGGTAAACAGGAAATAGAAATCATAAAAGACTTTCTAAAGCTGAATTGTTTACATTCCTACATGGAAAGAAAATATTTATAACTCTTGAGACTCTTCTCAGTATTTGGGTAGGTGGAGGGATTGTACACACACACACACACACACACACACACACACACATATAGACAGAGAGTACAGGCTGTGTTGAATCAGAAGAGATGATATATATATATAATAAAAATTAAGGGGTGAGAGAGGAAAATATTGGGAGGAGAAAGGGAGAAATGGAACGGGACAGGCTATAACTCATAAAAGAGATGAAGAAAAATCTTGTTCAATGGAGGAGAAAAGGGAGAAGGAGAGAGGGGAAAAGTGAAGCTACTCTCTCCACATATGGCTTAAGGAAGGAATAACAGGCTCACTAAAATTTGGTATGAAAATCTATCTTATACTACAGGAAAGTAAGGGAGGAGGTGACAAGTGGGGTGAGGGGAATGATAGAAGGGAGGGCAAATGGGAGAAGAGAGTAACTAGAAATAAACACTTTTGGGAAGGGACAAGGTCAAATGAAGGAATAAAAAAATAAGGGGGGATACAGTAGGATAGAGAGTAATATGGTTAGTATTACACAACATGATTATTATGGAAGTCTTTTGCAAAATAGCACATATATAGCCTGTATTGAATAGCTTGCCTTCTCAGTGGGGATGGGTAGGGAGGGAGGGAAGGAAAGAAGGTGGAATTCAAAGTATTAGAAACGAATGTTGAGAATTATTATTACATATAACCAGGAAATAAGAAACACAGGTAATGGGGTATAGAAATTTATCTTGCCCTTCAAGAAAAGAGAGAAGATGGGGATAAGGGAAGGGTGGGGTGTGATAGAAGGGAGGGTTCATTGAGGGAAGGGGTAATCAGAATGCAAGGTATTAGGGGGTAGGGGGAAGGGAGAGATGGGGAGCAAAATTGGACATGTTACAAAGTGATGTAAAGGCAGTTAGTATTAAAACAATTGACTGAAGTTATTATTGAGACTAAATCAGAGACATCTTTAGTTTGGGGAAATGAATTTTAGTCTACGTCTCCTAGAGGCAGGTAACATCAGGTAAAATTTGGCATTGATGGAAAAGTTAAGGTTTTAATGGTAAATTTGATTTTATGATTGTTATTTAAGCAGGAACTAGAACAGGTATAGAAAGGCATGTAAGCCACTTAAGACTTGCCTGAAAACATGTTCCTTAGCCAATGTGAAATTATAGTCATATCTGAAACCTGGTTATTGGAACTTGCTATTTTAAGATGTTATGGATGTGACTGTTCTTCTGAGTCTAACTCCAAGTATGGATGGCAAGAAAGGCAATCTGAGCCTCCAATCCACGATGCCAGTAGGCTTGCTAGATGCTGATATGAACTGTAAAAGGTGATCTCATGGAAAGGATGGGAGAGCGGCTGTTCAGCCTGGGCTGAGATAGGATTCTCCTGACTCAGTTTCCCCACTGACACCTGGCAGACTTTAAGCCTGACTGAATGCAAGTTGAAAATCTACTCCTGCCTGGAATTCGCATGAAGTTGGGGAGATATTGTTTCCCTGCAATGTCTCTGCTCTTAGTGGCAATTTCCTATAGTCAAAATGTTTATAAAATTAATACCAGATCTATTAAATTATAGATTGTTGGTAGGGGAACATCCGAGGTCAAGTCTAAAATTAAGCTATTAGGCTTAGGACTTTAGACCAACAACAATAAGTTAGGGTCCTTTAATTCTTAGTAATAGTGTGGAGACAGTTAGGTCAAGGGCTTATGAAGTTAGCATACCTAGTTATTATTTGTGTCTCACTTGGTTAATGTTAAAAAAATCCGTTTGTGGTCTACATTGTAAATGCTTTAAAAGAAATATCACCTGACCAAAAGTTGGAATTGTCATATGATATGAACTGTGTTAAAAACGAAAAATAAAAAAAATAAAAAAAGAATTTATCTTTCTCAGCTGAGAGAGGAAAGTAAAATATGCTGTCTGAGGAGACAATGTATTTCCTCTTCCTTGTGATTCTAAAACAAAAGCCCTGTGATTAGTTGGCATGTATGTTGTAGAGGAGAGAGATGAGATGGTATGGTGGATAGAGTGTTGGCCTTGAAGTCAGGAAGCCATGAGTTCGAATTCTACCTTTAGCAGCTTTTTGATGCTAGGCAATTCACTTAACCTCCCTCAGCCTTGATTTACTCATGTATAAAATCAGAATAATACCACCTACTTCATAGGGTCTTTGTGAGGATCAAATCCGAGCACATGTAAAGTGCTTTGTAAACATTAAAATTCTATAAGATGCTCATTGTGGTTATTGTTAATTCTTCGTCAAGTCTAGGTTGAAAAATAAAATAAAATATAAAATATGTTCATATTTTTATATATGCCTTATATATTTAAAAATGTTCATTGAATTAGATTGAAAGGAAGAGGGGATCAGGGCTTGTAGATCTGGGCAGCATAGCAAACAACAACAACAAATACACAGATATACAGTTTATAGTTATACACGAAGGTAGAGGAGCAAGCACAGTTGTTTATCATAACCAAGTAGAAAATAGAGGCAGCCTTGCATTTGTCTCAGTAAGGAATTCATGTTGAAATGTAAGTGAAGGAACAAACAGACCACAAACCAGAAATGTCCCGTGTTCCTCCCAAAAAGTTTCCAGTTTTTTTGGTTTTATTTTTTATTCGGCAGAGTTCATTTGCTGTCCTGAGCAAGTTGACCTAGTTGTAGCATGATGTAAAAATAGTTTTATTTCGAAATGCAGCTTAGCTTCTGTGTCACTGACCTGCTGGAGAAAGTTAGTGAGGGGTTCTGTGCATGGGTTTCAAAATCAGTGCTGCAGCTACACTAAGACCTCAGGAGCTGGAATATAGACAGTGCTCACATACATGTCTGCTTTCAGGAGCTGGTCCCTTGTGCTGATCATCCTGATCTATCTGTCTCAAAGAAGTACATCTTGTGGTATTTCAACTCATATAGAAATAGGTAAGTACCTGCACTTTAAAATGCTAATGGAAAGGCAATAGTAAATTAAGGACAGAATCTGTGATAATGAGTCATTAACTTTTCTCTTTTAGCTAAAATTTTTTTTTAAATCACAAACATGTTTTTTTCTCTCTCGTATCTTTCTCCATTATCTCCAACCATACACTGGGGAAAGGAAAAAGTAAACTTTTAAAACAAATATCCATAGTCAAACAAAACAAATTCCCATTTTGGCTATTAACCCTCTGTTAGGAGGCAGGTCGTCTTCTGCATCATTCCTTTGGAATTATGGTGGATCATTGTGTTGACCAGAGTTCTTAAGTTTTTTCAGTGTAATTTTTTCTTTTTAATTTTGTTATATCATGTTATCATATTGTCCTGCTTAATTCATTATGCATCAGTTCATACAAGTCTTCCCAGGTTTCTCTGAAACCATTCCCTTCATTTTTTCTTACACATAATAGTATCCTATTACATTCATAAACTATGATTTATTTATTTTTTCATTCTCTAATTGATGGGTATCCCCATAGTTTCTAGTTTTTTTGCTACCACAAAAGAACTGCTATATTGGTAAAGCCATTTAGAATGATGCCCAGTCATTAGTTTCTAAGAGAAGACAAAAAGTTCCACTTGAATGTAAATAAGTTACCGTTTTAGCTAATGTTTCTTGGGGAGAAGTGTATACCTAACTGAATAGTGAGTCTATTCGCCTCAGTCTTGTTGGACCTTCTTATTTGTGGTAAAAGTGAACCAGGTGGTTAAGTAAACATTAGATGTTACATTTACCAGACAAGGAATTTCCAAGTTAGTTTTTAATTTGCTGTCATGATTTCTACATGTGAAAGGAGGAAGAAAGAGGAGAGAAGTGTAGTGTAGTGACACACAGAGGATAGGATTTGGTGGCAGAAGATCTGTATTTGAATCTTGGCTGTTTGCTTTCTAACTCTGTGGCCTTTCTGTCTCTAGGTCTAGGTTTCCTCATACGAAGGTAATAATGTTTTGTAGTCATGCTAATTGCTAGTGATATAAAGATCTTAAATGCAACAATATAGTAACATAAAAGCACGTTACTATAAAATGGACCTGAATGGAAACTGAACTCTAAAGGATTAGAGTTATAGGCGTTTGGAGCTAAGAGAAACCCTACTTTAATCCTGTCAATTTTTAGTTGAAGAAACTTGGGCCCAGAGAAGTTAGTTGGATGATTCAGGGTCATGTGGTTAGTTAGCAACACAGTTAGGATGAAGACCCATATCTTCTGACTCCCAGGCCAATTTTCTTACCAGTTTTTATACCTTATCTCTGTAAGGGAGACTTGATAGTCTATGGGAAATAACTGACCTGGAAGTCTAGCAGTCTGGGTTTACATTTACAGTTCTGCTTTGATCATAGGAGGGACCACATCTGGAGTGTAGTGTTCAGTTCTGGACATCTATGTATTCAATTTTGGACATGACTTTTTTATGAAAAAACATTTATTAAGCATTTAATATATTCCAAGAACAGATGATACAGTGCATGGTAACTTGAAAGGTCAGATATATTCTCCTACTCTCATGAGTTCAGTGGGTGGTATCCCACATAAACTTGTTTCCCTCTACCTCCCATCTAAACCTGAGTTATCCCTAACAAGTAGTGAAATTTTTCTGGTTTGGGATTCACTGAGATCAAGTTCTGGAGAAACTCATTTAAGGCTTTCATAGTGTCCATGTGGTTTCTGTGTATCAGGAGGGTCTGACAGATGTGCTTCTTCAGAGCCTCTACCAGGGCAGTTTGCACACACTTTGGAAACAAGTGAAAAGAATCTGGGATTTCCTTTTGGAGTCCAGCAGCAATCTCAGTTTGCGAAGTCCTACAATAGTGTGCATGACTTGCTATTGGGTTGTGTGTGGTACAGAGAGTATCCTGGATTTCTTTCTTCATCAGCACCACTGAGCACTCGATGAGCACCTGGGTGATGAGTAGGGCTCACTCAGACAATTAGATGAACTCATAGCAGTGGGCTCCCTCAGACTATCAAAGAGCTTATGGTCTTCTTGGAAGACAAGGCATCTACAGTACATAATCACGTGCTGGTTTGTGTGATAATATATTTTAAATGAAGTGGAAGGCTGTATAAAGGAGATAAGATTTGAACTTTGAAGGATATACTTAATTTTATATGGTACTGAGGAAGAAAACGTAGTATAGTGATACAGAGCATAGGATCTGGAGGCCAAATATCTGGATCAGAATTCCGGCTCTGATACTTTCTAGTTCTAATTGCCTTTACGTCTGTGTCTCAGTTTTCTCATATATTCAAGTAAAACAACGTCATAAATTAGCCATGTCCAAAAATTTATATGATGCCTTAGTCTGTACTCTAATTCTATCATCTCTTTCTGGAGGTGTGTAGCCTTGTGTTTCATTATGAATTATGGTTTGCCATTTTGATGATCAGAGTTCCTAGGCTTTTCAAAGTTGATTGTCTTTACAATATTGTTCATGTATAAATTGTTCTCCTGGTTCTTCTCATTTCACTTTGCATTAGTTCATACAAGTCTTCTTAGGTTTCTCTGAAACCATCCCACTTATTATTTCCTGTAACGATAGTATTCTTTCATGTTCATATGCTATAACTTGTTAAACCATTCCTCACTTGATGGTCACTCCCTCAGTTCCCAATCCTTTGTCACCTCAAAAAAGATCTCCTAAAATATTTTTGTGCGTGTGGGTCCTTTTCTTGTTTGTTTGATCTCTTTAGGAGTATAGACCTAGCTGAGCCAAAGACTATGCACAGTTTAATAGTTTTTTCGGCATAGTTCCAAATTGCTTTCCAGAACAGCTGGACAAAGTTATAACTCCACCAACAGTGTATTAATGTACTTGTTTTCCCATAGCTCCTCTAGCTTTTTATCACTTTAATTTTCTGGGTCAACTTTACCAATATCCGTGGGTGAGGTTGTACCTCAGTTGTTTTAGTTTGCATTCCTCTAATTATTAGTGATTAAGAATATTTTTTCATATGGCTATTGGTAGTTTTAATTTCTTCCATTGAAAACTGCTTATTCACATAGTTGGATCATTTATCAATTGAGGAATGGTCATTATTCTTATAAATTTGACTGAGTTCCCTATATATCTTAGAAATGAGACCTTTATCAGAGAAACTTGGTGTAAAAGTTTCTTCCTCTCTCAGATTCCTGCCTTTCTGCTAATTTTAGCTGAGTTGGTTTTGTTTGTACAAAAGCTTTTTACAATTTTCAAAATTGTAAATTTTGTCTGTAATTGACCAACTTAAGTGATTTTTTGAAAATTTGTTTTAGCACACAGAGCTCTGGAATTTTTCAGCCAACAAGATGGCATTGTTAACTACAAAAAGGTATAACTTTTTTTCTTTTGCTTTATTTCTCATTAACTGTACAATATATAGTTTAACAAATATGAATATTTCTGGTTTAATATCCCAGGGAATGGCTTATCTTCAATGTCACATATCTAATGCATACTCTATATTAACAAATAACTCAAATGATGTAGTATTTTAACAAAACTAGAATGAAATGTAAGGTAAGGTAACTTCTGAAGTAGTATCTTTAAAGAACTTAGGCATTTTCCATAAGGAAGTGGAAAGGGAAACTTTTGGTCACGATGTGGGTAATTTTTTAACTTGAGGGAAACTTGCTCTATTATTTGCTCACAAATAAGTTTGAATAAAATTGCATCACTATTAGGATAAGGCTGTATTTACTCAGAGACATGAATGTGAGTCGCTTTTGTCAGAAGATTTTCTCTTCTTACTACATTTCTTGATCAATTCAAGTTACCAGATAAAACTACACCATTGGATGCTGAAAGAACTAGCGTGTATAATTGTTGAGTTATTGGTAGGTTACCTTTGGAAGATTATGAATAATGGGAAAGATGTTAGAAAATTGAAGAAAGATATTATTGAACTGAAAATTGTCCCAATTTTTTTAAAAAAGGAAAGAGAATGGAATTTGCAAACATAATCCAATAAGTTTGATTTTAATTTCTGGCAAAATCCCAAAATGTATTATTCAAGGGATAGTCAGTGAATACTTAGAAAAGAAAGCAATGATCTTAAGGAAGACGTCTTCAAAAATAGATCTTGCCAGATTACCTTATTTCTACTTTTGACAGGTTAACAAAACTGGTAGATTCAGGAGAATTCTGTAGATATACTTTATCTAGGTTTTTAGCAAAAACATTTAAATTCTTTCATACTATCCTTATGAATAAGCTGGAGAGCTGTGAGGTAAACATTATTACATTAGAGGGATTTAGAAATGATTGACTAACCATATGTAAAGAGAAGTCATTGATGAGTTATTTATCCATCCAATGACAGATTTCTGTTGGCATGCCTCAAGGATTTGTCCTTGCTTAACTTTTTTTAAACTTTATCTTAGATAAAGGCAAAAATGTCGTACTAAAAAGCAGTTGGTCTGAGAAGATCTGAGGCTGTTAGTGGACTGCAAAATCAATATGAGTCAATAGTGCAATATGGCAGCCAAAAACACTTTGCAATATCAGGCTACATGAACATAGTACACAGAGTTTCTTACTCCCAATGTACTCTTCATTGGCCAGAACCTATTTTGAATATCATAATCAGTAGATTTTGGACATTTTAAGAAGACCATTGATAGACTGGAGATTTTCCAGAGGAGAGTAACTTAACTAGGAGCGTCAAGAGCCTTGACACCATGCCCATGAAGATTAGTTGAAGGAGCCAGGTCAGAACTGGGAGCAATGGCTGCAAATTTCAGAAAGCAAATTTCTCCTTGGTGTAAAGAAAAGTTACTAACATTGTTAGTTACTAACAGTTACTAGCAAAAGTAACTAACCATTAGGGCTTTCTAAAAATTGGAGGACCACCTGTCAGGAACTTCCTAGAATGAATTCTTATTCCAGTATGGGTTGGACTAGATGGATTCTAATGCTGTTTTGAACTCTGAGATGTTATTTATCACCAAGGTGGTTCAGAAATATTTGCAACTGATTATTTGAAATATATGTCATCAGAACAGTAATGACTTATTAGATGTAAATTATGATTATCCAGTCTAGAAAATGGAATGGTCCTGGCAATGGAATAGCATTTAGATTTTAATTTCATCTTACTTGTTTAAGAAGTAAAATGAACAAACTCAAATTTTAGCTTTTATTTTCTAGGGCAGAGGTTTTTTGTCTCACAAGGGTACAGATTGTTTTTACCCTATTTACATTACAGTCAATTCTCTCTTTTTAAGAGTTGGCAATCTTTTTTTTTTTTATCAATTATCACATACATGAACTTTTTCTGTTTCCTATTCTCCTTACTGATCTCTGTCTTTTAACCACTATATTATTCACAAGTGCCTTTACTATAAGGCAGACAGAGAAAATGAAACAAAGAGAGAAGAATCAGTGAATTTTACCACTTTTTAGTAATCCTGGTAACACCTATTGGGATACAGAGGTCATTGCCTCCAATGAGGTTTTTGAATTTTATATAAATTTAATTCATTTATACTGTCCCTGTCTTTGATTACTCTCAGATAGTCGGGAGTTGGCTGCACATGTATCTGACTGGCCTTTGACCTTTGCTTTCTGATTCTGACATTTCCCTGCTTTTCTAGCTGCTATTAGAACACCAGGATGCTTTCCAGGCTGGGAGTGCATTTCCTGATGCTTTTTATCCTGACATCTGTAAAGGAGGTGAGTGAAAGGAAACCTAGTGTAATGTCATGTTTATTTAGTCAAGAAGCCACAGTCTAGCTTTGGAAATAGAGTTTCTCCTCATTTTTGAAGGACTGTTAGGGAATCAGTGGAGATAATCCAATTCAGTCAATTAACCGGGAAACTGAAATATACCCCTTTAGGCACTAAGACTTTACAAAAAGATGTAATCGTATGCTGGAAATCCTTCTTAATAGTCTTTAATATTTTGTTGCCTTTAGAAGCAGTGGAAAGAGCCCAAGACATGTCAAAAGACTTGGATTCTAGGCCATTCAACATAAATACCAATATCTTATCCTAGGACAGATGAGGCATCTTTAGGAGGAAAGAACCCAAAGCACCTTAGTATGTTTATTTAGTCTACTGCACCATTGAAAAATTCCCAGTAAACTTAGATTACTTTAAAGTATTTGGAGTTAAGAATGGTTCATTGGGTAGGGAAGGGGTGTATTTATTTGGAAATAAATATGATGAAAAAGGAAGCGACATCAACAAAATTTTTAAATATACCAAAAAAAATAAAGTCTTTAATATGGAGGTTAATTGTCTCAATGATTACTCATTAACCAAGAGGATAAATTATTTCCTATAAAAGATAAAACCTTTAAAATGTTAAGATCTATAACATATACATAAGATGTTATAAAAATATTTTAAGCTTATTTCATAGCATTTTAAGTCATAGAACCTGGCAAGGAGTACTGTTTAGTCAGGGTCAATCAGAGCTGGGGAACCTGCAGCCTATAGGTTACACGTGGACCTCTAGGTCCTTAAGTATGGCCCTTTGACTGAATCCAGACTTTGCCTTTTAAAAGATTTATTCTATGAAGTTTGAATTCAGTCAAAAGGCCACAGTTGAGGACCTAGCGGGCCACGTGTGGCCTCAAAGTTGCAGGTTCTCCACCCCTGGCAAGGTCCTGACTTTATATATGCAGGAGTAGACCTTTAAATTTTTCCAAACTTTTGACTCACTGGGTTCTGCAATCTTCCTTGGTATTCTGAAAGAAGATGTCTAAGGTATTTGAGGAGTAGGTGGGGCAAGAGTACCAAATGGAAGAAAGGAGATTGAATTGAAAAGACTTATATCACTTGAGACACTCAGTTGAGAAACCAAACTCTTGAGGAACTAATGCAATCTTATTATGTCAGGAGCATTCCGTGATGTATCTGAAGATACTCACTGGACTCCATTTCTCAATGCAAGTGTCCATTACATCCGACAAAATCATCCTCTCCCTTGGGGGAAGGTAAGAATGATCTTCAAATAGTAATAAATTTATGTGATATGCCAGTCAGTAATTTTATCCCAGTAATATTTGTTCTAGTGTAATTTTGAAGTAGTGAATAATTTTTTTAAAACAGACTCCCAAATGTTTTTTGATAGTTTAGGAATAAGACAGCGCCTGCCATAGGCTTTTGAATCAAGTCTTGGAAATGTAATGAAGCCAAGTTAATGATTTAAAACTTCTTACTAGATTTTAAGTTCCTTGAGGATAAAATCCCTGTCTTATTTTAAATCAAATGTGATAATACATGTAAAGTACTTTTCAAACCTTAAAATACCTCAAAATATATAAATACCAGCTGTTATTTATCTTTGTGCCTCCCAGAACCTAGCACAGTCCTACGTACAGTTAATTAAATGTTTTGGATAGTTGTATTTAATCTTTGCTACCACATGCATTTATCTTGTTATTGGGCAGGATACTGAGAAATTGGTGGCTTTCCTATTTGGCATTATGTCACACATGGTAGCCGATGTGAGCTGGCATAGCCTGGGCATTGAGCAAGGATTCTTGCAGACGATGGGAGAAGTGAGTACGCATCTTAATAGTTGCTAACGTTGATATTGTTATTTTTTGATTATATATCAGACCTCCTTCTCAGCAGGCAGTGCTAATAGTGCCTATGGGATAAGCTTTTCGATAAATTAAATAAACCAATAACCTGTTACTTTAGCTCTTTTCACTGGGTCTTATTGCGTACCCTGGAGAGGAAATTGTGAGTTAACCAACTCTAAGTAACTGGAAGGCAATTCTGTTGCTTACACAGCATTATGTACAACCATGGCGTTCTGTCATATGCTATGCTTCTTGTCATTTGGGCCAGCCTAGTGTGATATGCAGGTGTGTACGTGTGTGTGTGTGCACAAACTCAGTTGTGTATTCATAAATAGGCAGTGCAGCATAATGTCTAGAAAACTGGTTTTTGAGTCAGGAAGACATGGGTTCAGATCCCACCTCATATATATTCTGGTTGTGTGAACCTAAATAAGTCATTTGAGTTTTTAGTGTTCCGAGGCAACTTGCCAGATCTGTATTGGTAGAAGTTTTTTTCATTAGAAGTTTCTTATACCACTGAAATCACAGGTCCAATTTGAAAACAAACGTCCATACTTACATATATCTAGGGCAGGTTCTGCAGATGGGCAGCTCAGGATTTGGCTCAGAATTGAGTAGGAAGAAGTGATGTTATGTGGTTCCAGGTCATCCATAACAATAACCTCAGAAAGATCAATGTGATGTGTAACTTAAAAGTCAACGCAGAGGCTTGTGGTGGCTTTAAATTTGCTGCAGCCAGTATATTATTCACAATGATTGCCCACAGATAGTGGTGTAAAAAAAAACCATCCAGGACATATATGCTTCAGAAGGGAGTTGGTTTGGTCGTATGAAGGAAGATGCTGTCTGCATGCAGAGAAAGACCTGATAAATAAAACTGTGTGTAGACTGATTTTACATATATACTATTTATGTCTAATGGTAGCCATTTCTAGGGTGGAGTGGAGGGGAAGGAGGAAAAAAAAGAAATTTACATGATAATTTTATTATATATTTAAAAGAACTAACAAATTGTACATAATAGATTTACAGTTTTATGTGCAATCAGCTTTTTTATTATACTGTGTTATGGAAATGCTTGTTTTATTTCATAAATTAAAAATGAAATAAATTTTAAAAAAGAAAAAGGACTTCGTTTGGGCATGTAATGAGAATGAGAGACAATGGAAAACCAAGTAGTACTTTGGGATCCTCAAAAGATTAAAAGAATCTGAGGAAGGATTCCTTCCTCAGATTAGGTGAATCTTTTATTTATTTTTAAATTTATTAATTTATTAGGTGAATAATTTATGGAAAAACATTGTCGAGTCATATAGTATGAGAAGGGTCGGAAGGGTCTTCAATAGTGAACAAAATTGTATCCCATGTGATCACAATTGCAAGAGTCTACTGGTCATGGGCAGCTAGGTGGTGCAGTGGATAGAGCACCAGTGCAAGAGTCAGAGGACCTGAGTTCAAATCTCACCTCAGACACTTGACACTCACTAGCTGTTGTGACCTTGGGCAAGTCACTTAACCCCAATTGCCTCATCCTGGGCCATCTCCAGTCATCGTGATGAATATCTGGTCACTGGATTCACATGGCACTGGAGGAGAAGTGAGGCTGGTGACCTGCACAGCCCTTCCTCACTCAAAACAAAGTCAAGTACAAGTCATGTCATCGTTTCTCTGATAGCATGGTCTTCTTTGGCAACAAAGGACAAACACACACACACAGTCTGCTGGTGGGTCTGCCTGCCTCAGTTCTCTCCCTCCCCTCTAATTCATTCCCCATTCAGCCACTGAAGTGATTTTCCTAAAACAGGTCCAGCTATGTCATCCCTCTTCTCAGTAAGCCCCAGTGGCTTCTGTTGTATCCAAGAGCAAATACAAAATACTCTATTTGGCATTCAAAGCCCTTCATAATCCTAACTCTCTCCTTCCATTCCAGTCTTTCTTATACTTTTCTCTGTGCCACATACTTATAAATCCAGTGACAATGGCTTCCTTGGTGTTGCACAAATGAGATACTCTATCTCTTAACTTGGCTCTGGGCATTCTCTCTGGCTGATTTACATGCCTGGAATGCTCTCTTCCACTACTGACTACTAACTTCCATGGTTCCCTTTAAATCCTCTAACTAAAATCCCACCACCTACAGGAAGTCTGTGGCAACCCCTCTTAATTCCAGTGCTTTCCCCTCTTTCAATGATTTCCTATTTATCCTGCGTATAGCTTGCTTTGTATAAATTCATTTGCATGTTGTCTCCCCCGTTAGATTGTAAGCTCCTTGAAGTCTTTTTTGTATCCCCAGCTCTTAGCACAGTACCTGGCAAATAGTAGGTGCTTAATGAATGTTTACTGATTGATTGATTAAATATATAAGTGTAAGTCTTTGTAATATAGATAACATTCATCCACAAGGGCCTAGTAACCAAAATACACTGATAACAAATATAAATATAATTTAAAAAATAGAATGGAATTGCTTACTTCTAACCACACATAGCATTTGAGAAGATAGATTCACACTCAGACTATTTATGCCCCTTTCCCTTTCCTTCCCTGCTTTCAGTCATATGTTTTAATCAAAGAGATGATAACCTGATACTTTCTCTCCATTAAAAAAATACTTTTGCAGATGAAAAATGAGCTAACTTGAAAATAAAAATCACACCCTTACCTAATGAACTAGCTTTAAAAGTCTCCTCTGGATAAGTATTGTTTCCAAGTTCATCCTTTGACTTTTAAACTTGCAGATTTAGAATGAGAAGGGACCTTAGAAACCATCTAATTGAAACCCCTTCATTGTATAGATGGGCAAACTGAGACTCAGAAATGTCAAGTGACTTGCCCAAGGTAGTATTTAGCAGGCACACATCTTTTCTTTAATTTTCTCGTGTATCTATGTCCATGCAACAGATGTGTATGTGTATGTGTGTGTGTGTGTGTGTGTGTGTGTGTGTGTGTGTGTGTGTGTATTGTGGAGAGAGAGAGAGAGAGAGAGAGAAAGAGAGAGAGAGTTGTGCCGGCATACCTTATTGGGAAAACCACAGTCTTGGCTAAACCTGAGTGCTGCTTACCCACTATAGATCTATGTAGCTGTACATATAAGTATGTATGTAGGCATACTTATATTATATATACAAAATAGATAAACTAAAATAATTCGCGATAGAACTTCACTACTAACCTCGCTGTTAATATTCCATAATAATCAGAGGTGTTATTGTTATAGTACTTTAAAGTTTGTGATGTCCGTTACAAATATCGCCTCATTTGCTCCTCACAACAACCCTGAGAGTAGCTGCTACTATCTCCATTTTACAGATGAGGAAACTGAAGCACAGAGACTTGGCTAGAGTCACACAGCTAGTAAGTGTCTGAGACCAGATTTGAACTCAAGTCTTCCTGACCCCAGATCCAGTGCTCTACCTATTGTGTAATAGCTGCCTCTAAAAAACAGCTGCTTTCTTAAAAAAAAGAAAAATTAATACCACCTCACACCTAAGGAAAATAATAAATGTTGGAGAGGATGTGGGAAATTTGAGACACTCATGCACTGTTGTAGAGTTGTGAACTGATCCAACCATTCTAGAGAGAAATTTAGAACTATGCCCAAAGAGCTCTAAAATTGTGCATACCCTTTGATTCAGAAATACCACTAGGTCAGTATCTCAAAGAGATTTTTAAAAAGGGGGGTGAGGGAAGAACCTATTTGTACAAAATTGTAGTAGCTCTTTTTGTAGCAGCGAAGAAGTGGAAATTAAAGAGATGCCCATCCATTGGAAAATGGCTAAACAAGTTATGATATATGATTTTTGATGGAATACTATCGTACTATTAGAAATGATAAGTGCGTGTGGGGGTAGTTTCAGAAAAACCTGGAAAGACTTAAATGAACTGATACAAAGTAAAGTGAACAGAACCAGAATATTGTTCACAGTAACAGCAACACTGTACAATAAGGACCTATGAATGACGTTAGCTATTCTCAGCAATACAATGATGCAAGACAGTTCTGAAGGACTTATAATGGAAAAGAACTGATGGAGTCTGAATGCAGATTGAGGCATACTTTTTAAAACTTTTTTTTTGTGTGTGTGTTTTCTTTCACAACATAGCCAATATAGAGATGGGCTTTGTACGACTGTATGTGTATAACCTAGATCAAATTGCTTGTCCTCTTATTGAGGGGAGAAGAAAGGGTGGGAGGGATGGAGAGAATTTGGAACTCAAAATTTTAAAAAATGTTTAAAAATTCTCACATAATTGAAAAAATATTTCAAAATTAAAACAAATTGATATTGTATAAAAAACCAAGTCAATACATCCTAGGACCTTCTGTTTACTTCATTTTGTATTTTCATATCCCCATTGTTCTTTTGTCTGGGTTGAGTTTATTTTTCTTGTTATAGCTTATTTATAATTCATTGTTCTATTTTTCAGATTGATTTTCATGGCTCTTACAAAGAAGCTCATCCTATTGGTGATTTTGGTAAGGTTTTATTTGCATTTATTTACATTTTCCCAATTTTATCATAGTCAGCTATGTAGCATAGTGGGCAGAGTGCCAGACCAAGCAAGGGTCAGGAAGACTCATCTGGCCTCAGACACCAAATATGTGACCCTGGGCAAGTCCCTGTTAACTCTGTTTGCCTCAGCTACTCATTTATTTGTAAATGAGCTGGAGAAGGCAATGGCAAACCATTCCCATATTTCCATCAAGGATAGTCCAAATGGGGTCACAAAGAGTCAGATATGACTGAAGAAAAGACCGAACAACAACAAATCTCACCTTTCTGAACTTCAGTTTACTCATCTATAAAATGGGAGTAATAATGTTTATTCTGTTTGCTTAAGTTTTGTGTGGGGAATGTGCCTTATGAACTCTAAAGTACTACAGTAATGCAAGCAGTTGTTATTGTAAATAATAACAACAATCATTTTCTTATCTTTCGACTTTTCCATCAAGTAGCTGATGACGATATATAGATGCACACACTTTGGAAGTTTCTATGTAAAGAAATCATGATAAATTTTTTTGTGAAGTGAAAAATCTTTTGCAATGTGAGGTGTCATTCCCTCATTTGTTAAAAAAATAATAATAAATTATATTAATAATAAATTATAATAATAATAAAAAAATAATAAAAATCACACTTACAAAGTGTTTTAGAGCAGGTATGTACAACCTGCAGCCCATGGTCGCTTATGGCCCACAGGCATGCCAAAGGATTTCAACTGGCCAGGCCAAGAAAAATGTAGAAGATGCTTTCCTCTACATTTTTCAGGAGCTTACAGAAATCTTTTGGTGTTCTACATGGCTAGCCTGCGGGCCTCAGGTTGCACAGGCCAGTTTTAGAATTAGCCTTAGGGTCTGGAAGACCTGCCTTCAAATCCTGTCCTTGGCATTTAAGGGCTGCGTGAGCCCTGACACTTAACCACTAGGCTCTAACCTCCTAGGGCCCTCAGCAACTTTCTAAAGGTATAAAGTGCAAAAAAGTTGCAGATCTTCATTAACGGAATTTCCTCTTTGGGTATTACCTACTAGTGACTTGCCAAGGTTTACAAAGTACTTTCTTTTCATGGTCCCTTCTTCTTCTTCCATTCAACATACATTTAATTGTTTAAACATTTTTTAATTTTTAAATTTAATTTTTTATAGTTAAAATTAAAAAAAAAAGTTTTGTTTTATTTTGTTTTGCCACGAGTCTTTGAAAGTAAATAGTACATGGTACATACGTTTGAGAGATTAAATGTCTTGCCCACAATTAGACTGCTAACTTAAATACAGTTAGGCTGCTGAGTGTCAGAACCAATCCTTAAATCGAGGTCCTCCTGTCTTTAAGTCCTGTGTTCAGATTTCATAGAACAGATGTTTTGAAGCAGGGCTTAAGCAAAAAGTATGCTAGATCTTGTTCCTCACTAGTTAAAAGTATACATGAATTATTTTTCTCACACTGTAGGAGGAGATGTGTTGAGCCATTTTGAACTTGATTTTAACTACCTTGGGCGGAGCTGGTAAGAGCATCGTGTGTATTCAGATATTTGCTTTCTTAGGGGAATTTAGAACTGCTATAACTGGAGCCTTTCCTGCATTTTGGATTTTTGAAAAGCAAAAATTGGTGTTGATCAGAGTCTATTATTTTTCAGATACTCTGGATAAAGACATAAAGGGAGCATGACCACTGTTTTCATATTGAATATTTCATATTGTCATGGTCAAGAGGGATTAGATTTATTTTGCCTGGCCCAAGTGGACAACAAAAGCCAATGGGGTTGAAAGAACATAAAAGCAAATTTCAGGAATATCAGGAAGAACTTTAAAATATTAATATCAGGAAAAACTTTTTTAAAAAAGCCAATAAAGATGTCCCAGAGTGGTATGGGTTGCTTTGAAAGGTAGTGAGTGTCCCATTTTCAGTGGATCACCACTTTTAGCAATCTATTAGAGAAAAGTCATGCTTCAAGTAGGAGTAGAGCAAGATAACCTCTGAGATCCCTTCTAATTCTAAAATTCTATGATTCCAATTAACATCAATTTTTATTAGTCACAATTTTTGCCTTAGATGCTGAAATGACTTGAAATTAAGCTTTAGGATTACTCCCTACTAAGTCTGATATGAAAAAAAAAGTTTTCGGAATCTAACTTAAGTAATTCCTGTGATCTAAAATGTAGCATAGTATTCTGTCACATTCATATACCACAACTTATTCAGCCATTCCCCAATTGATGGGCATGCCTGCAATTTACAGCGTTTTGCCACCATAAAGAGAGCTGCCATAAATATTTTAGAACATATAGGTTCTTTCCTTTCTCCCTAATCATCTTTGAAAATAGACCAAGTACTGGTATTGCTGGGTCAAAGGGTATAGACAGTTTAATAACTCTCTGGGCGTAATTCCAGATTACAAAAAAAGAAAAACCTTTTTGTTTTTGGTATATGATTGTGATGGATTACTACTGTGCTATAGGAAATGATGAGCTCAGTGATCTTAGAAAAACATGGATAGACTTGCACGAAATAATGAAGAGTGAAATGAGCAGAATGAAGAGATCATTGTCTACAGTGACAACAATATTGTTTTAAGAATGACTTTGAGTGAATAAGTCATGTAAATACTCAGATTAGCTATAAAGGATACTATCTGCCTCCAGAGAAAGAGTTGATAAATAGAAGTATGTATGAAATAATTTTGTACATGTGCATACACACATACACACACATATGCCTATTTGTGTCTAATGGTAGAAAGGAAAAAAGGAAATTTACATGATAACTTTATTATAGATTTAAAAGGAATTGCAACTTGTATATAATAGATTTGTAGTTTCATGTACAATCATCCTTTTTATCATTCTGTGTTATGAAAATACTTGTTTTATTCCAAAAATTATACATACATCGATACATATGTGTGTGTGTGTGTATGTATATATATATATATATATATATATATATATATATATATATATATATATATATATGAGAAAAAAGTGTAGCATAGTGAAGCAACATGGTTTAGCAGATAGAGAGTTGATCTCAAAGTCAGGAAGCCTTGAGCTCAAGTCACACTTCTTGACACATGCTGTCTGTGTGACATTAGGTATCAACTTCCATTGGTAGGTGAAGTTTTCTTATGGGGGTCCCTCATATCAGCGAAATCACTGCTCCAGTCCTCTAGTTTATCCAGTAAACTAAAAACCTAGCTTTGTAGTTGTTACTACAAAATTTGTTGATTTCATCAATGACTCTTAAATTGGGATTTAGGGGCATTGAATTATTTTTTGTTATGTTATTCTAGGAAACTTATTGTAACAGCTTATTCCACTCAACAACTAGTGCAGAAAAAATTCATTAAAAAAACAAGCAAAAGAGAAAATAGCCCTTGAATTCTAGTGTTGCACTGGGAAAATTTTAGTTGTAGAACTTCCCAAATGTTTCTTTTACTAAAATGTACTCCATCAAATATTTTGGTTGGATTATATCTAACCAACTTTTATTAATTTAAACAGAAAATCAAAGCACATTTTCCATAGATTCTGATCTGCTTCTTAGGTATGTACCTGTCAAAGACCTATTGGGAATCTACCAGCAGCTCTATGGCAAGGAAGTCATAACAAAAAGTGCAATAATTGACTGTTCGTATCTTCAGTTCCTAGAATTGTAAGTTTGATGCAGAGAGTTCTTTCTTAAAACTTAAAGAAAAAAATAGCACCTGGTTTTCTTGCAGATTTGCTACAATAATATTTACAAAACTTTGATGGATCTGTGACCTCATATATTTGGGTTCTCCTTCCAGTGACGCCTATCACAATCCATCCATGTCTGTCTCTCTCTCTAGCCTGTGTCTTCCTGTAAAACCCTCACGGGGGCAGGGGCTCCACCTAGTAGGTTATGATAATATACTTCCTTGAAAACATTTCTAATTATCTTATTATCTCATTATCTCATTATCTTGGTAACATTGGTAACACTAGCTGTTTGGATTTGCATAGACAGGGTGTGCTACAGCTTGTTCAAACCAGCTTGTAAGAGCTTAATGTTAAATTTTCAGTGTAAGCATTTATACACTAGAAATAGGCGAACACTACCAACCAGTGCTTCATTTATAGTTTTATTGATTGTTTAGACTTTAAAAAGTGGTGGAGAAAATATTAATAATGTAGATTAAATTTAAAATATACTGTAGGTACATCCCCCCTCATCATCTAAGAGTTGGTTGTTAAATATTTATCAGCACACTACAGTTTTTAATCTTTTAGAATGGATACATTTTAGTGGGGCTTTATTTTCATCATTTGGTTTATATCTTTGTAGGAAACACAATTTTCATTTCATTATAACTTATGTTACAGGTATGGTGAGAGGTTGGTTCTTTCCAAGGTAATTTTCTTTATAAATATATTACCCTTTCTTAAGAGTCTGATGGATGCCAGACCAGTACCTAATTTTTTTCTTTTTTTGCCTGCTTTTTATATAGCTTTACCCAAATTTTGCAAAAAAGTCCCCATTTTTGGTGGAACAGTTCCAAGATTATTTTCTTGGTGGACTGGATGACATGGCATTCTGGACCACCAATATGTTTCATCTAACAAGCTACATGTTACATAATGGGACCAGGTGAGGTATTATTTTGGTTCTTGTGCTTTGTGTTGTCCAGATCATTTTTTCCTCTCTCGGAATTTCAGCTAACCTCAGGAATAAAAAAAAATTACATAATATGGTATAGCCATAATCTAATCTGTCAGAAGGAGGGTGGTAAGTGTGAGCATTGGTTAAAAGAAGTGGGTGTCTCTGACCTGGAAAAGAGAAGACTAAGGGGTACATAGTTATCATCTTCAAGTATTTGAAAACTTATTGTACGAAAGAAGAATTAGATTTAATTTGCTTAGCTTTAGCAGGTAGAACCAAAACCAGCGGATGAACATTATGGGTAAGAAAACTTTGTGGTGTCATAGAAAAAATGCTAGACTTGGAGTCAGGAAGACCTGAGTCCAAATTTTGCCCTCAAGTACATATTAGCTGTGTGACCCTTAACCTCTCTCAGCCTGTTTCCTTATCTGTGAAATGAGAATAGTAACAACACTTACTTCAAAAGGTTGTGGTGAGAATCAAATGAGATAATATTTATATGTGATTATACGTATAAATATATAATGTCTGGGTTTGTGTATACATATATATATATATATGTAAGTACTTTGCAAACTTTAAGTGCTACATCAACATTAGTGGTTATTATAAGGACATAAAATGCAATGTAGGACTTACTGGAGGACTGCAAAGTGGAACTTTTTAACCGTTAAAAATGTCCCCAAATGCAGTAGACTATCTTGAGACGAAGTAGAGTCCCTCTTGTTAAGGCTGAGTGCTCTCTGTTCTGGTCAAGATTAGTCAGACATGTATCGATGTTGCAGGGCCAGTGTTCTTAACTGTTATGTGATGGACCATATTTTTAAGTGCACTGAAGGTTTTTCCCTCCCAGATTGACTTTTTAGTGAAGGCAAATTAGGCCATCTTTTGCCTCATTTCTTACCTAACCTTTAATTATTGAATGGGTGTTGCCTGAGACAAACTGAGATCTGGGAAAGATCTTAGTTTAAAAGGCCATGGGCTCCTACTGAATTCAGGACCATCACCAGTCGCCTTGACTTATGTCTTGCTGCTGGACTCAGATGACTCTGAAGGAGAGAGTGGGGCTGATGACTTTGTCCTTGAATTCTGCCCTTGGTTTTTTCTTCTGACCTGTTCAGTTTGCTTAAACGTATTCAACAGATGAGAAAATCAAATTAACTCTGATTTTATTTTGTACTTGATTCTACTCTGTATCACTTGTAAAATTGCCCAAACCATGCTTCTTTGTCTCTGAGTTCCGTTCAGAAGTTCAGCCTTGCTCTCTGAGCTGAGTTGTCCCATAGATCACCTTAAATCAAAGAAATATATTGTCTCTGCATATCTTACTGCCCATGTACAGTTAAGGGAGATCTGCTATCTTGCTGACAAGCCTTGCAAGATCAGGTGGACACCAGAAAATTTGTTATCTCTGCCATAGTTCAAAGCAATGGCATTTACTGAAATGGCACAGCATGAGCAGTAGTAGCAAAACATTCCTCCCATAAAACCAGGAGTGCACTTTTTCACCAATACATAACAGGAATAGTGGAAAGAATGGACACACATATAGAGCCTATGCTTTGGAAAGTACTGATCTAAATCTTTGAAGAGAATTTGAAGTACTTAATGTAAATAATTGAAAGTGAAATATGTTTCAGAAGATAATAGGAAAAAACTTTACCTCCTTTTGCATATTTCTACAGTAACTGTACCCTACCTGAGAATCCTCTGTTCATAGTATGTGGTCCCAAACATAATGGCAGCCTTCGGTAAGTGGAATCCTGATGTTTTCATTTAACAGCCCTTGTGATCACTCATAGGATCAGAGATTTAGAGCTTGAAGAGTCTCTGATGCTCAGAAACAGATATCCTATTTGCAATTTGTGGATCTTGCAATGGAAAATGTTTACCAACTAATTCTTACTGAATGTATTTTTCTATTGTATTCTAAGGAATATCGTGCCAGAGGCAATTTTGATCACTATGGTCCCTGAAATTATATGCCATCTATGGGATAGCATTGTGTCCCACAGAATTGTAATTTAAATACCCATCATGACAACCCTTAACAGGGGGAGTCTGAAATTCAGTTTTAGCCTTTTAGGATGTGTCAGAGACATCCAGAATTTAGTCAATGGTGTTTTTGAAGCTTTGACGCAATTCTTTTCATTTGAGGGTCTGGATTATCATAGCATTATAGACATAGAACTGGAAGGAAACTCAGAGGGTATCTTGTTCAGTCTCCTTTTTTTTTATGGAGTAGGAAACTGAGGCCCACGGAGGTTAAGTGACCTGTCCAAAATCACAGAGATATTAAGCTTATGGCCTCTGACTTCAAAGACTTTCCACTGAAGTGTGGAGTAAAGAACAAATAAAGATAGGAGACAGGAGGACTTGACAGGAGGAATTAAAAGAGAAATTGAGTATTGATTAAAGGAAGAACAGTTTAAAGATCATATTGTTCATTCTAATCTAGTCCTCTTATGCGAGCAATAAAGTGAAAGACAAATTTCCTTCTTTCTCATTGACTTGCTTAATCCCAAGATGGTAAGAGCATTGTGTTTCCTAGCAAGGACTATGGTAATTGTTAACCTTCACATTTCCTAGTTGACATCAACATATCTGTTACTTTTTTTCTCTCCCCCTTTTCAAGGGAGAATCTTTTACCTTCTTAGTTGATAACAAATGATGATAATAGAGAATCCCTATCTCTGATTTCTTGCAATTTAGAATTATGGGTTGGGATAAATATTTGAATTCAAAAATGTTTAACTTTTTTCTTAAAAATGAGAACTTGTCAAGTCTGCAAGGTATAATATAGTATGTATGATGGAAATTTACATTTCAACCTTTTTTTGGTCCTATACAGACAAATCTTTAACTTTTAATGATCCAGAAGGAGCTCTAGTTTTATTAATCATTGAACACTTAGGATTCTGATACTCTGGAAAATATATTGAAAGTAGGAGCTTTTTGTGTTATCAGGAGGCCTTAGAAGTATCATGGTACAGAAAAATGGGAAAGAAAATCAGGAATTTTTTCCCAATCCAGCAGCCAACTTGCTGTGTTGTCATGGGCAAATTATTTCTTTAGGCTCTAGTTACTTCATGTACAAAATTTGGTTATATTCATTCAGTTATACCCAACTCTTTGTTGACCATACTGTCCATAAAGGTTTGTGGTTTTTTTTGTTTTTTTGGTTTTTTTTGGTAAAGGCACTGGAGTAGCATTAGGCAAACAGGTTAAGGTTCTTGCTCAAGGATATACAACTAGTAAGATTTTAACTCAGCTTTTCTTGACTTCAGGCTCAGTGCTCTATTCACTGCACCATATAGCTGTTCCATGTACAAAATAGGAGATGTTGAATAGAAGACTTCTAAGGGTCCCTTCTAATGCTAAATTTTATAATTCCTTTTGTGGAGATCTTGGAGTTCAAATCTTACTTATCTATAAGACCTTGGGCAGGTCATGTCATCTTCCAAGGCCACACTTCTCTCAAATGTAAAGGAAAGGAGTGGGACTGGATGGTCTTTGAGATCCCTTTTACACCCAAATTCATAATGCTATGATCCTGTAAACTCAGAGGAATGACTGGCAGACCCATTCTCTTACTTCCTTCAAGCTCTACAGTCTTGTAATACATGAATATCTCATTATGTGTTCTTTAGCCCACTTATTCAAGATATTTTATTTCTTAATCAGTTAATGGTTTCTGAGACTTATCATTTGTAACTGATTCTTCTTGACAGAATAAAGCTGCCGAAAAATAAATGTCATGCAACTTTAAATGTATCCTTAGCGGAAAATGCTAAAGGAAATATCAGTTACACAGAAAGAGGCGTCTTCTTCAGTGTGGATTCGTGGGCTCAAGTAAGAATTTCTCTCGAAATAAATTGAAACTTTATAACCATGGCTTGTTACTTATGGATTGAAGACCCCTACTGAAGCACAAGAGTTATTATTGCAAGAGGTCTACACATCCCTGTACCCACCATGCCTTATCATTTTGATTTTATTTGAATGCATATGCGTAGGTATGGTATATATGTTTGTGTATGTGTATATGTGTATATATATATATATATATTATATATAATACTTTTTATGTTGATGCTGTTGGTTATTAATAAAATACAAGTTTTTATTTTGTTACAAACTTATATTTTATTCATTGTGATTTCATTAATTAATTGTAATTACAAACTTATATTTTATTAATAACCAACAGCATCTACATGCATTTGAATTTGAGTTTATAGAATTTCAGTTATTTTCTCAGTTAATGGATACTAATAGTAAAGGTGCTCATAGTCAAAAATGGCCCTAAAGGATGAACCTGGGACTCCTGGAGGTCCAGGATAGGCAGAAGCAGCCCTGGTTGGTTTCATCTAGCTCTAGTTTAGTCTCCATACAATACCAGTCACTAGTACTTATTGAGGGCTCATTGTGTGCCCTGTCTTAAGGGGAATGATAAGGAGATAAAAAGGAAATAGAAAATATAGTTCCTAATTTCAGACAGCTTACAAAATATGGTCCACCCTAAAATGAAGTCTTTTTCACCTGCTCTGTGAAACTTTTCTTGATTCCTTCCCAATTCTAAGCTGAAAATATTCTTTGTTTCCTCAAATCTTCCTAAAGATCTTTACTTACCATCACACTCTCTTCTTTGTCCGTGTCATACCCTGTACCTTGCACTATAATTACCCATGAACATATTTATACCCTGAGAAAAATGTAAGCTTGAGACATGCAGACACTATATTATCTTTTATTTTTATATTCCCAATACCTGACACTTCACATAAATATGTTTGCTGTTCTGCTCACAAGGACAGCAGCATTTATGTAGTGGAGAACACTTTCTTTTGGGTATATCCAGACCAGAGCGGTCTTGGGGACTTTGTAGTAATAGAGGACTTACAAAATAATTTTTTCACTAAAAGTGCAAAATATTATACTCTTTAAAAGATGAAGTCCTTGAGGCTGAGAAGTAGAATGTATTTGCCATAGTCTTACACCTTTAAGTGCTGTAATTGGGACATGAACCTAAGACCCTCCTAACTCCAGTTACAGACTTGGGGTCAGTTTAGAGCTAACTAGTAGTATTTATGGAGTATGTGCTCTATGTGTGCATATGCCCTATCAATCAGTTAGTTATAAAGTGCTTAGTATAAATCAGGTGAAGAGCCAGGGATGCAATGAAAGGGAAAAAACAGACTCCACCCTCAAGAAGTGTGCATTCTAATGGGGGAGAAAGCTTGTAAATTGTTAAGTACATTCAAGTTATATATAGAGTGATGGAAAGTGATCTGAAAGTGGAGGGCATCAGCAATGGGAATGACTGGGGAAAGGCCTCTTATACAAGGTGGGATTTGAGCTGTCTTGAAGAAAGCCATTAAAAACTGCGAAGCAGAGGCGAGGGGGGTAGAGCATTTTAGGGATGGGGAAATGAGGGTGTGAGAAGCCAGTGCAAAGGCATGGGGATAGAAGAAGATGGACTGTCATGTTTGAGGAGCAATGGCTAGGCCAGTAAAGCTGGATTGTAGAGTGCACAGAGGGGACTAAGGTAAAGTATTACCTTACCTTCCCATGTAATATGGGAAAGGTAGTATGACAAGAGAATTTCTAGTTCAGGCTTCCTGTTGCCACTTGCTAAGATAAGGGAAAGACTGTGATCAGAAGAGAACACTGCCCCAGTCTACTTTGAGTTTCCAAACAGTTCCTGGAAACTAGAAGGCCATACCTACTTCAGAATCAAGGATGGGAGATAAGCCACAGCTCTGGTTTGGACCAACTGGCAGATGTCCTTATCTTCCTCCTTCTGTTTCTAGATCTTCCTTATTTTCCCCTCCTGCTTTCTGCGAAATTCCATTTTTTCTTTTCTGCTCATGTATACACAATCTATGTAAGGTACTGAAGCTGATTATTTGGGCTTATTGACTCTCGTATACATTTGAACCTGTACTGTGAGCAAAATAAAACTGCATCTCACTATTTCAGCATCATTGATTTGGTGATTAACAGCAGTATCTAATCAATGGACGCTCAGATAATATTTAGTCTCCAATATGAAACCAAGTTATAAAGAACTTTAAATGACAAAGAGGAGTTTATATTTGATCCTAGAGATAATGGGAAGCCAGCTGAGGTCATTGATCAGGGTGAGTGACATAGCCAGATCTATCCTTTAAAGAAATCACCTTGACAGCTGAGTGGGGGATGGATTGAGGTGGGAACAGATTTGAGGCAGGGAGTCCAGGCTACAGGTGATGAGAGCCTAAACTAGGGTTATGACAATGAATGAAAGAAGAGGATATGTATGTGTGTGTGTGTGTGTGTGTGTGTGTGTATGTGTGTGTGTATGTATGTATGTATATATATATATATATACACATACACATATACATATGTATATATACACACACATATACATATATATGAATATATGTGTATATATAAGAGAAATGTTGTGTAGGTTAAAATGATGAGATTTGGCAGTAGATTGGATACATGTGTTGAGTAAGAGTAAGAGAGCGAGTATGACACTGAAGTGTCAGGCCTAGGTGACTGGAAAAGTGGTGGTACCTTTGACAGTATTAGGGAAATTTGGAAAGGTGGAGGATTTGGGGCTGAAGATAATGAATTCTGTTTTCAACATGTTGAATTTCAGAAGCCTTCGGGACCTTCAGTTAGAATTATCAAAGTGGCAGGTGGAGATTTGTGACTTGCTCAGCAGAGAAATAAGGACTGTACATATGTAGAACTGGGAATTATCTGTCCTGAGGGACAGAACAGTGGGGAAATAAAAACCAAGTGAAAACAATAGTCCCTTCTTTCAGTTACTTTTAAAAAATGCTCCCCCTGTGGCTTAGGTTTGTTACATGACTGATGGAAAACCTGGAACCTGTTTCTGATCCCTAATGGTTTAGTAGAAGGAGGCACAAAAATGGATTTTGCTTTCTGTTATGATTCTGCACAAGTTATTTAACTTCTCAGACTCCATTCCCTTATCTGTAAAATGAAGGGGATGGATTAGATGAAGTGTAAGGCCTCTCCCATCTCTGCCTGTGTGTCCTTATGATCTATACATATATTGCCAAGCATTCTGTGTTAGCTTGCCAGAATCTCCTTGTTGCTGGAATCATGAAGATGGAGCAAATGTACTTCAGTCAGAGGTCATAGATCTCTGACATCACTGAACATACACCACTCCTTGTAGTTGGTGAATCTATTATCTTGTGTTGATGTTTTTCATAGTACCAGTTCAATAGTTTTAAAATATATGTATATGTGTATATATATGTCACAAGGCTGAATGATCCATAGAAAATCCATTCCAGGAGAACTTGGGTTATATATCTCTTTGTGTGTTCAGGACGTATTTGAACATGTTCACTGGAACTTTTTGTTTAGTTTCATTTTGAAAGAAAATAACAAAATCATCTATGATTCAGTTCTGTGTTCTGTGAAAAAAATGTTAATTTTATTGGGAGTTTAGAACATAAGTCATTCATTCTGATCTAGGCTACAGGATTTGGTTCAATTCAGGTCCCTTCTGACTTTTTTTTTTACTTGGTATACATGTCTATGACTGTCTCTTCTGCATATTTGCATGTAGCAGCCCAACTTGTATTCATCTTTATTCAGTGAATATAGTTGATCATGCACACAAAAGTATCTGTAAAACCTCTTTCCTTCATAAAGGTCAGTGATTTTGGCAGATATACATTTATATATCTGGATTTACATATAGTGTACTGAAAAGAGCACTAGACTTCAAGTCAGGAGTCTTGGGTTTGAATCCTGGTTTACTTGTTATGTGACCTTTATCAGATCACTTCCCTTCTCTAAGACTCAGTTATTACTCCCTTGTTCCCCTTAATTAGTCTTCAAAGGCTTCCTATTGATGAATCGATATCCTTGTCTGACCTACCGCACATGGTTGTTTGAGGAGGATACTTTGTCAAATCTAAAGTATTCTAGAAATGTGAGCTGCTGTGATTGTGGGGATTTACATGTGTCTGTAATCATGGTTAATATTTTTTTTCCTTTTAGGATTCAGTCTCCTTTATCTACCTGACTTTCACCAAGAAGATAAGGAATGTGTTTGCAGGTGGACAGCCACACCAACATAACTATGTCACCAATCCCATAGCATCTTACTTTCTGTCATTTCCCTATGTGAAGCTTGGATGGTAGGTTGGACTTATTTTGTATGGAATTATTTTAGTTTCATTAACTCTTTATTTGGTTCTGAAAATTTTTAAAAAATTACACCTGCTTTCAAAGTATAATTTTTGGTTCAGTTTATCATGGACTAAATATGTTTATTTAGTTAATCCCTGGCTCCACGTGGCCAAATCGCCTCTCATTTTTAGTGGTCTTGTTCCCCAGAAGTCAGGTATTAGTCAGAGTAGCTTAAATGCTCCCTGTTGCTATGTTGAAACTTTTTGAAAAGTGAAAAATTCTTTAGTAAAGCAAGTCATTTGCACATAATTATACCTCACTTTCCCTCTTCCTTTCTTTTTTTTTAAAGTAAATCTCCCAAATAATAGTTTATAATTTAAATTTGGGGCTCAAGTTTTGGATTCTTTAATCAGTGGAGCCTGCTTATAATGCTGTTTTCAGTGTCCATGGGACACCTTTTTAGGTGAGATTCACAGCTTTATGCTAAGACCTTCAGAAAATTCACTGATTAATGCCCTTGAATGGAGTTTAGTAGACTGTAACCTTTATATTCAGCTCTCTTACCTTTTTTTTATTTTTTAAAGTTTTATTGAAGTCTTCTGCTTTTATATCATATTTGTTTTTTAATCTGCCTCTCTCCCTTCTTCTACCCAGTGAGCCTTCACTTGTAATAAGTGTTAAAAACCAAACCATTCAGAAAAACCAACATGTGCCACAGTATATCCATACTCCCTTACCCCTTCAGCAAAAAGGTGGAAGGTTGGGAAATACTTTCCAAAGAGTTTCTCATCAAACTATTCTACAAAAAACGAACTTTTTTAAAAATTCATTTTGTTTTTATTTTTCAACATTCATTTCCACAAGATTTTGAGTTTCATATTTTCTCCCCATCTCCCCTCTCCCCCACCCCAAGACACCATACATTCTGATTACCCCTTTTCCCAATCTGCCCTCCTTTCTATCACACCCCTCCTTTTCCTTATACCCATCTCCTCTATTTTCTTGTAGCTTTTTATACCCCATTACCTGTATATCTTATTTCCTAGCTGCATGTAAAAACAATTTTTAACATTAGTTTTTAAAACTTTGAGTTCCAACTTCTCTCTCTTCCTCCCTCCCCACCCATCCCTACTGAGAAAGCAAGGAATTCAGTATAGATTATACATGTGTAGTTATGCAGAAGACTTCCATAAAAGTCCTGTTGTGAAAGACTAACTATATTTCTCTCCCCTCTATCCTGCCCCCCCTTTATTCTGTTCTCTCTTTTGACCTTGTCCCTTCCCAAAAGTATTTACTTCTAATTACCCCCTCCTCCCGTTTGCCCTCCCTTCTGTCATCCCCCCCACACCCCACTTATCCCCTTCTCCCCTACTTTCCTGTAGTGTAAGATAAATTTTCATACCAAATTGAGTGTGCATGTTATTCCTTCCTTAAGCCAAATGTGATGAGAATAAGCTTCACTTTTTCTGTCTCACCTCCCCCCTTTCTCCTCCATTGAAAAAGCTTTTTCTTGCCTCTTTTATGAGAGATAATTTGCCCCATTCCATTCACTCCCTCATTCTGTGGGTTCTGCAGCTCCAGAATTTGTTTAGAGCCATTTTTTATAGGTATTTGGCTGGGCTTGGTGGGAGTGCTCTAGAAACTCCATGCTGTTACTCTGCCATCTTGGCTGTGCCCCCCCACCAAAAGAATTTTAAAACAGAAGCTGTCACTTTATCAATTTTGTTGTTTTCCAGTCATTCAGTTGTGTCTGACTCTTCCTGACTCATTTTGAGGTTTTCTTGGCAAAGATACTGGTCTTTTCCCTCTCCAGCCCATTTTACAGATGAGGAAACTGAGGCAAACAGGGTTAAGTGTCTTGTCCAGGGTCACACAGCTTGTAAGTTGTCTGAGGCATGATTTAAACTCAAGTAAATGAGTCTTCTGGACTCCAGGCCTGGCACTCTATGTAGGGGTCATCTAGCTGCTCCTTATCAATGGCAACAACTTGTCCCCAAACTGGATTAGTCATTTTTGCCTCTCTGGGCTTCAGACTCTTCATCTATGAAATGAAGAGGCTGAACTAGACACAATCAAGGAATCTTAGAGATGAAAGGGAATCTAAGAATCATCCAAATCCCAACTCTATTTGAAATACAAATCTTCTCTGAAACACCTCAAACGTGTGGTAATCCATATCTACGTGCTTGCTGTGATAGGGCAGCCCATTTTATTTTCAGACAGATTTTAGTTATTAGCATGTTCTTCCTTATTTAGATCCAAATCTACTTCTATGTAGATAGAAAATTTGTCTTTAATCCTAGTCCAGGGACCAAACAAAATAAATCTAATCCTTCTTCTATTTGATAGCCCTTCAGTTTTTTTGAAACACACATTAAGCATCCTGAGCTAAGCATCCTAATTCCTTAAACTAATCCTCAAAAGACATATTTTTTGAATCTCTCAGCTTCCTAGGTACCCTCTTTTGCACATATTCCGACTTGTCTACATCCTGCCTAAAGTACAGCTCCCATCACTGAGCACAGTGCTTCAGATATAGCCTAACCAGGGTGAGGAAAAGTTGGACTTTTACTTCCTTCCTGTGCAGCTTAAACTCACCTTTTGGTGGCCATCACATCACCCTCTTGACTCATGTTGATCTTGTAGTCCTACAAAACTCCCCAATTTTTTTTCATTGGAACTGTTATCTAGTAATGTCGCTCCTACCTTACACTTATATGTGTGTGTGTGTGTGTGTGTGTGTGTGTGTGTGTGTGTGTGTGTGTGTGTGTGTGTGTGTGTGTGTGTGTGTATATATGGATTTTTAAAAAACTCAAGTACAGAACTTTACATTTATTCATAGTAAACTTCCTGCCTTAACCACTCCCCAGTTATGTGACAGTGGGAAAATCATTTAACCTGTCAGTCTCAGGTTCCTCATCTTTTATAAAACAAGGGGTCATAATAGCACCTATTTCACAGGTTGCTATGAGGAACAGATGAGATAACAATGTTAGGGTCTTTACAAATCTTAAAGTGTGTTATAATGCTATTATTATTATTTCTGTCAGTCTACCCCTTTGAGATATTTTTTTGGGATCTTTTTATTTCTTTGAAGCATGATACTATTTTTAGAGGATTAATAATGAGCTGCCAAAGTCCTTTGGCTTTAGGCTATTAATTCATTCAATTATAACACAGTTAAGACAGGAATCAAAATTTGTCTTCACTGTTCACTGCACATGTAAAATGAGCTGTCTGATTCAAGGAAGATCATTCCAGATAAGAATTCCTGATTGTGTTGGCAGCCACAGAAAGAGGCAGGCTTCAGTCTGAGGAACTCTTCCTGTGTATCAGGTCTGAGGTACATGAGGATGTCAGCATCCATCCGTCAATGCTCCCAGTTATCTTGAGCAGTGTTGTTTTGTTTTTTTAAGCAAATAAGGTTAGATTTTTTGCCTGATCTCTATCCACCCCAGGCCTGTGATTCAGACGTTATGGGGCTATTACTCAGAACTTGGAGGTTGTTTCTTTGTGAAGAGGTTGCTTGTTTGTGGCTTTTTGGTGTTTTGATTTTACCTGTTCCCTGAAGGTCCAATGTGATATGTGTTAGCTTAGCACAGTACCTGGAACATAGTAGATGCTTAATAAATGTTTATTGACTGAGTGATTGATTGTATGTCTGGTGGGAGGGGAGAGAGGAGGTCTGAGAACTTAAAAAAATTTGAAATGTATATGTATAGATGTTATAATTGTATTTCTCTATACTTGGTTGTCTTCGTAATGCTGTGTATTCAATTTTATGCATTTAAAAATATCATCCAATGAAAGGATCTGTAGATTTTGCTAGACTGCTAAAGGGATCCATCTGTGACACAAAAAAGGTTAAGGATCCTTGTTTTAGAGTGAGCAGGACTTAGGTCATAATTGTTGATAAGTATTTTAAAGCTCTCCAAACTAGCTACCATGATAGTTGATACTAAATTGCTTTAAGCGACACCATATTTTCCCCTTGACCCTCCTTCCCCCCTCATCTTCTCACAACCTGGGATCTCATTGTTGTAAGGAGCTCTTGGCATGGAAACTCCCTTCCCTGATGCTGGATTATCTAGACAAATTATCTGTAATTTATAGTCTTTGAGATTTTTCTGAGGCACCGAAAAGTTTTAAGTTTCTCCTGGTGTCAAGACAGCTAATATGTACCAAAGACGGTATATGAACCTAGGACTTCCAGACTCAAAGGCTATGCCTTTAAACACTAAGCTTTGCTAAGTAAGGAGACTTCGAAGAAGTCTGCAAGAGGAAAGAAACAAGGAAGAAAGTGTTTTGCCCAAATCAATATTTCCTGTGGTATAACTGATTATCTCTTCGGATGTACAGGTCAATGATTTCAGCTGACCTCAACCAGGATGGCCATGAGGATCTGGTGGTAGGAGCACCAGGGTATAGCAGATCAGGCCATGTTCAGGTGGGACGAGTGTATCTCCTCTACAGCAGTGATATAGGTTTGCCTCCTGTAGACTTGGATTTGGACAAAGAAGCACATCTAATTCTAGAGGGCTTTCAGGTGTGGTTCTAATTCAATATTATTTCTTTAAAAACATGTTGCATGTGCTTTATCGCTAACAAATCATAGCCTAAGGCCTATGATCATATTAGCATATTTAGTTTTGGTGAACTTCTCAGGATTCTTTAAATGTCTTAATTGTTTAAGCAGAGCATGGTATATATTTAATGAAAAAATTACCCTATGTTTTAAGAGGTAAAAGCAAAAAAAAAAAATTTTTTTTTAAATGTCTTCACTGAAGAACTAAAATGGAGACTAACTGTGCCAGAAGCCTACCTCCAAGTCTTAATTCTTGTCAAGGCCTTAGCTCGTGTAAGGCAACTAGAGCTTGTCCTCACTGTAATGAAGTTTAGAGGGTGCAGGAGGTAGAAACAAGGGGCTGAATACCTAGTTAGCAAGAGTATTGGCTTAAAATAGGAAATTTAAAAGATGATGTGCTCTTCTCCTCTCCTTTCTTGTACATGGCCATGCTCTTATCTCGGTCAATGATTCTCAGAGTATTATCCAACACAACCTTAGGTACCCAAGACCCTTTTAGGTAGTCTGCAGAAGGTCAAAAACTGCTTTTATAATAAAACCAAAATGTTTTGATCTCTAATATAGTAAATATTCATAGACATAATCTATACAAACACAATCTCTTTGGAGAGAGTTTCTGAATTAACTTTTAAGAATATAAAGGAATCCTCCATCCAAAAAGTTTGAGAACCATTGCTTTTGGCTCTACTCTGTTCCCTATTCCAGCAGCAGTCTCCCTAGTATTGACTTCCAAATGTCCTGGGGTCACTCCAACTTAACTGAATTCATCTTTAAAAGTTGACTTAAAAGGGCAACTTGTTTTCTGTGTGTTCTGGACACATCTCATGGTATTTGCCATTGGGCCTCAGACTTGCTGGTTAGGTCTCTAGTCCTTACAGCTGCAATAAGAAAGGACAGGGTTAATTTATTTGCAGACAAATGCAGAGTATTAATTGACTTATACAAGGTCACTTAAGGCAACCTGTTAGTTAATGACATTTGTGGAGTTTTCTCTGTTGAACAACAATTATAAAAGTATGTTGTGATATGAAAAATTGTATTGAGTCAGGTAAGTTCTTGCCTTGGTTCTGCCATTAACTCCATAATGGTATCAGGCAAACCACTTACCTTTTTGTGCCTCTGTATTCATCTGTAAAGTGGGAATAACACTAATGCTTGACCTACACACTTCATGGAGTTGTTACGAGAATGAAAAGAAAGAATAGACAAGTGTGAAGTTTGCAAAGTTAAATGACAAGACTCCATTCTTATGCAGGACAGAAATTTTACCAATTTCTGTGTTTTGAGTAGAACATGAACACCATGCTGTAAACACCACATCATAGTAGTATCATGGGAGTTGGAAGAGACTGTAGAGGTCATCTAGTTTAACTTCCTAATTTTACAGATGAGGAAACTGAGGCCCAGACAAGAAATTAATTTGCCCAAGTTCATAATACAAATGACTGAGCTAGAATTTACTCCCAGGTTTTCTCACTGTAAGCCCAGTGCTTTTTTACCCTTTTTTTATAACCTCTCTCTTCCCCCAAGCATGAAGAAGTTTCCAAATAATTCCACCCACTCCTGTTTGCTGCTTATTACTCACTTTCTCCAGAAACCTCTCAATCTGTCACAGTGTTTTACAAAATAGAATCATTCACTTTGGGAATAGGAATAATTGCTTACCCCAGAGGTTGAGTAACTCTACAGAAGCAGCACTTTAATGGAACAGTGGTTGTTATTGTTGTTTTAAAATTTTTATTAAATTATGTTCTTGAAGACCAGCATGGTCTAGTGGAAAGATCACTGAACTGGGTGGTAAGTTCTTTCAGCGTTGCCATTAATTATCTCTGCAACCCTCTGAGCTTCTGTGTCCTCATCTGTAAAATTCACAGGATCATAGGTCTAGAAAGGACCTCAAAGGCCATCGTTTTACAGGTGAGCAAAGTGAGACGCAGGGGAGGTTATGTATGTGTGTCAGAGGTGGGATTTGGACACAGGTCTTCTGACTTACAATGCTCTTTCAACTGTACCATGATACCTAGATGATCTCTAAGCTCCATTTTAACAGGTGATGATTCCAAGATTAGAATTCATATACCTCTGAGGAAGTTTAGTTAACTTTCAAAAGAGTCTGAAAAGGCCCGATTGATGATATAATTCACATAAGGCTTCTGGCGACATGTAGAAAAGTTATATAGGATGAGAAGATATTCTTATGATTGGAGGTTGGAGGGAGCGTTGATTCACTGAAATATTGAGGACTAGGAGGGAAGCAAGTTTGTTGAGCTCTGAACTTTAGTCACCTCTCTGTCTTTGGCTTGCTTTGTGTCTTCCAATAGTTCAGGAAAGTTCTCTTGTTTATCAGGTTCCCACCTACAGAAATGGTGGAAGGGCAAAAAATGCAAGGTTATATGAAGGCTACCTAATAAGTAATACTGAAATATTACAGAAGTAAGGGGGTTATGCTGTAGACAATGTCATCCTATAGACAGTGCAGAGCAATGTGGTGTAGTGGAAAGGAGGTCAGGCTTGGTATAGGAAGCCCCAGGCTTAAATCCCAGTCACTAACCTTGGCTTTCATTACTTTGAGATTCGGTGTCTTCATTTGTAAAATGAGTTAATTGATATCAGGGGTTGGCACACTACTGACTGAGTGCCAAATCCAGCCCACAGCCTGATTTTTTAATAGTCTTCACTTTTTAGCATATAATGAAACTTTATTTTAAATTGTAAATACCATTCTTGACTGTGATTAATAGGTGGTAGTTGAAGTCCCGTGGGCTATGTCATTTGCCAACCCCTGGAGTAGATGATCTCAAGGGTTGATTTCATCTCTAAATTCTATGCCTAGAATTTGTTATTAAACAGTTTTTAATGCCTATACCCTTTGACCCAGCAATATCACTGCTAGATCTGTTTACAAAGATGATTGGGGAGAAAGGAAAAGAACCTATTTGTTCTAAAATATTTATAGCAGCTCACTTTGTGGTGGCAAAGAACTGGAAATTGCAGGGATACCTATCAATTAGGGAATGACTGAATAAATTGTGGTATGTGGTTGTGATGGAAGACTATGCCATAAGAAATGATGAGTTTAGTGATCTTAGAAAAACATGGAAGGACTTGCATGAAATACTGAAGAGTGAAATGAGCAGAGCCAAGAGTACATTGTATACAGTAACTAATATTGTTTTAAGAATGACTTTGAGCAAATAAATCATTTTGACTATTTATAAATACCAAATTAACTATAAAGGACATATGAAGAAAGACACTATCTGCATTCAGAAAAAGAACTGATAAACACAAGTGTATATAGAATAATTTTGCATGCATACATATGTATATATATATATGTGTGTATGTATGTGTGTATATATGTATATCTATACCTATTTGTGTCTAATGGTAGCCATCTCTAAGGAGGGAAGAAAAAAAAGAAATTTACATGATAACTTTATTATATATTTAAGAGGAATAGCAAATTTTATATAATAGATTTGCAGATTCATGTACAATCACCTTTTTTATTATACTGTTCATGGAAATGCTTGTTTTATTCCATAAATTAAAAAATTAAAATTTAAAAATTCTATTTACATTGATATCACTGAGGTCCAGGTTTAATCATCTCTGAGTCTATGACTTGAGGCCAAAAGTAAATGAAAGAACATTGGTTCTGGAGTCTGAGGACCTGGGTTCAAATCCTATCCTTGTACAAGTTCCTTTATTTCCCTAGAGCTCAGTTTTCTCATCTGTAAGATGAAAGGGGTAGACTAGGTGGCTTCTGTGGTCTCTTCTGGCTCTAAATCTTCAATCCTAATAGTGGGAAATAATGAGTGACTTTAGGAACTCCTCCACCCACCCTCCAAAATCTCCCAAAACAAGAACAAAAAAATAAAACTATTCATGAACTACCTGATGTCTGGTTGTTACCCTAGCACAGTGGATGATCCTTTCTGAAACTGTGAGCCACATTATGTTCTAAAAACCCAAGAAGTACAAGGAAGGTCTTTATTTACTGCTTCCCTGTTTCCAGGGATCCTGTGCCTTCATTGTAGCAGGAGACATTCCAAAAATGTTACTTGGGAAACCAACATAAAGCACAAAGCCTTTCTTTTTTTTCTTTGAAAGATTATGACTTAAGCAAATGGGAAATAATATTTAATCCTTCAGCCCTCAGGTCGCTTTGGCTCTTCTTTGGCAGTGTTGGACTTCAACCAGGATGGATTGCCTGACCTGGCAGTGGGAGCCTCCTCAGTGGGAGCCGAGAAACTCACTTATAATGTAAGGTTACTTGTTTTCTGTCCATTCCCCACCCCCCTTACCCCTTCTTCATTTCTGAGGGGAAGTAAGAGAATTAAAAAGCCCAGGGATCATCAGTTAGATTCTGACGTTTATGATATTTACATAGTAATATGATAACCATTCATTTAGTCTTTATCCTACAATGTTAAATACCATCAGGGACACAGAAGAAACATAATACGTAGTCCCAGCTCTCCAGGCAGCTGTAGTTTTGTTAGGAAACTAAGACAGTTGGAGAGGAGCAAGACAGATGCAGTCTGCTCCCAAGGCAGCAACAAGATGTCACAAGGCACATATGAGAGGTGCCAGCCGGGTGCTGCAATCAATCTATTATGGAGTTCTAGTGGGAGAGAGATCCTGGAGGGCTGGAATCATCAGGAAGAGTATCATGGAGGTGCTGAGAGCTGAGCTGAGCCTGAGGATTGATAGGAGTTGCTTAGACAGCCTTTTCCTTGTTAACTTTATTTTTTTTTTTTTTATCAGAAGGGAACTGATGTCCCTAATTTTGGGGAAATGATCAGAACATTCTAAGTTTTCAAGAGAAGAAACCAGGATGCTCTGAGAACTAGATCTTTCTCAAAGTCATCAGTGATTATTATTCAACATTTTCTGGGGCCCTGACCCTATGAAAGACACACACAAAATTATTCAATACACAAATCTCTTTCTTTTATATCATTTAATTGATCTATCAGCATTTATTAAGCACCTACTATGTGTCAAGCATTGTGTTAAGCCTATGAATACAAAGAAAGGCAAAAACAATTTCCACCCTTAAGGAGCTCACATCCATTGGGGAGATAACATGTAAATGAGTGGGTACAGACAAGATTCATTTACCAAATGCTATTATCAAATGAGTTAGCATGTATAAAGCATTCTGCAAACTTTGAGACACTATATAAATCAAGCTATTGTTATTTCTGAAGTCTACACGTCTTTTTGGTCATTATCCAGGGGGCAGTATATGTCTTTTTCGGTGCCAAACAAGGAAAAATATCTTCTCAACCAAATGTCACCATTTCATGTCAGGTATGTCCATCTACTCCTAATGTATGTTTGGTACCTGCACCTGGTCTTCCATCAATGCCTCTTTGAGTTATGGAGGTGATCCTGGGTTATTTTAGGCTATACCAGTGAAGCAAGAGCTCAGGCAGTCCTATCTACTAGCTGGAAAGGCTTCAAATATGGGTCAGTTGGTGCACCATATGTTTGCTTTTCAAAGATTAACTTATTTAAATTTGGGAAGCTTTAACACCAGCTTGGGTGCAGAGTGATAAATTGTTTGGCAATAGTAACTCACTGGGATCATTTGTTTAGGTGTGGAGGGGTTGAAATCGGTGTCCATTGAAGGAATATGGGTGACCCTGATGAAATCCCAGATACTTGGCCTATCAAAGTATGTTTGGCCACTGTGACCAGACTTGTGAGGCTCCTTCTATTGCAAAGAACTCTCTATAGACTCAAAACATCTCCATGTATGAGTTAAAAGTTATTTTCTTTTCAGGACACATACTGTAATCTTGGCTGGACGCTCTTGGCAACAGATATCAATGAGGATGGTGCTCCTGACCTAGTGGTTGGGTCACCCTATGCACCCAGTGGAGGGAAGCAGAGGGGAATTGTGGCTGCATTCTATTCAGACCCCATCCAAAATGTCAAAGGTGATGCTTGCTAGTGGGATTGCCCAGTCTGCTGCGTATACATTACATATTCTTGTTCATTCCTTGTACTCCTCCCTTGGTGAAGAAGTCATATCATTGCCTTAACCTGTTGATACAGATAAACCCAGAGAATATAAAGGAGACTATGTACCCAAGATGTTAGCTTCTAGTTATAACTGAACTTTAACATACCATTTTCCTGTGCACTTAAATGAAAAGAGAATTCAGCAGTAGCTTTTTAACAAAGACTTTTCACTAGGCTAGGAAATGAAATATCATGAAGTGTCTAGAAAAGCAGTTATTTTTATTAATTGTTCTTCAGTTCTGGCAACGTACCTCAGTTTTGTTCCTTATATGAATTTCTTTCTTTTTTTTTTTTTAAAGCCAAAGAAAGACAAACTTTATTAAAGATTCACCATCTTGGGTTGGCTCTTAAGGAGCCTAAGCATTTGCAACACTTGTATTCACCAGCGGGCCAGATAGAATCTCAGCTAGACAGAGTCTGAACTGGATTGAATCTGAGCATCTTCATGGAGACAAGATGGAACTTAAATACAGAAAAGACTATAGGAGGGATCTGGGGGTGGTCTGGTAGTCTAGGGTAATGGAAGGAGGGGTTAGAGGAGAGTCTTGAGGAGAAGTCCAAGGAGGACCTCAGTGGGACTAGGGTGACTGTCAAGGATTGGAAACAGCTAGAGGCAATCAGGAGATATCAGACAATGGAGGGCTTGGGTGGGAAGCAGGTGGGGCAATCCAGAGATCTTGATAGGTGGGGTATGGGAATGAATACAGATCTTGATGGGAGTGGTCAGCAGCCTGGAGAAATGAGGTTTTGATGGGATCTAGGATGGGGGGGGGTGCAACCGAGACCTGAGCACCGAGATAATGAAAAGCCCATGGACTTCCTGAGACTTGAATAAGAAAGACCAGATTAAGTGGGAAGATTCAAGGGGAGCTCAAGGAGGCTCCCTGAGTCTGAACCCCATCATTCCCCCCTCAAACAGATTGGACCCAAATTCTTTTGGGGGAAAGGGCGAAGGTCTCAGCTTCTGAAACTGCTTCCTACTGGCAAGGGGGGGTAGAGCTGTCCCTGCCTTGATGGGTCTTGTTCAAGGGGTCAGACTTCAGAACCTGGGCGGTGCCAGGTTCAGTGGGCTGGACACCTTGGATTCAGTCGGAGGTTGGTATGTAGCCTAGACTGTCATCTGGAAGTTGATGGTTTGCACTCTGGAAGATAAACCTGGCAAAGACGTCAGGCAAATATACACCAAACAGGTACAAAAGGAGTATAAAGAAAAAACAATTTCCCTGGCATAAATGATAATTTCTCTGGAGAGAATCAAAGATGACTATGGCAAGGCCAAAACATAGAAGAGCATGTTTGATAGGGGAGTTTTTTGCTGTCAGATATTCCCTTTCTTTCCAGATTGCTCCATGGGTATGTAAAACAAGGAAAGCATATTTTGAGTAAATAGAAACATCAGCTGGCCTGGGGACAGGTCCTAAGGATTGGGTTAAGACTCCCAAAGCCTGTCCTCTCCTTTCATCAACATACAGAGTGAAAGGCTTTCCCAGATTGGGTAGGTCTAGTGATGGGGTGGTGGTCAAATTAGTTTTCAGAATCTCAAAAGCTTTAGCCTAGTCTGAGTCAGTGCCCTGAGTAGAGTCATAAAGGGGTTTAGCAATAAAACCAAAATTAGGAATCCAGAGTCTACAAAATCCAGTCATGCCTAAAAACACTCAAACTTGTTTTTCAGTGGCTGGAACAAGGATAGACAGGATTGTCCTTTTTCTCTCAGAGGTTAAGGAGAGAGAGGTGGACGTGAATTCATGGCCCAGATACTTTATGGACTGGTATACTATCTGGACTTTGTTCAAAGAGACCCTATAATCTTGAATGCCTAAGAAATTAAGGGCTCCTGTAGCAGCAGTCAAAGAACCCGTCTGGGTGGGGCTGCAAATAAGAATATCATGCACATACTGAATTAAGCTACTACCTGCTAGTTTCAGGTGCCTTAAATCCCTTCCCAAAGCCTGGCCAAATAAATGAGGGTTATCTCAAAAGCTTTAGGGCAAGACTGTCCATGTTAGCTGATATGGACTTGATTCCCCAGGAAAAGTGCATTCAAAAGCAAAAATAAATTTGTGAGTATTTTCCATTAGGCTTTTTTTGTGAGAAGGATTGCAGTGTTGCATGGAGATGAACAAGGGACTAGGATTCTATACTTAAGAAATTTTTCAATTAAAGGTTGTCGTTCTTCCCAGGTCTCAGGCTTAATCAGACACTGGCTGAGATGGGGAAGCACTTTAGGGTCTGGGAGGCTAACAACGTCTGGAGTGGCAGAAGTTGCTCGCCCTGGAATTCCCAGATCCCAAACAATTGGCTCGACTGTCTCCCACACTCTCAAGTGAACATGCGGAGATTTAGTGAACAGAGGGAAAAAGGAGATGGGAGGATTAACTAGAGAAAATTGGCTCCCCAATTTCACCATCAGGTCCCTTTCCAGCAAGAGGGCAGGGCTAGAGGAGGGCATAAGGAAGGAGTGTTTAAACAACAGATCCTCAAGTAGGCTGGGAAGGGGGTATGTCTGGAGACATTCCTTAGTTTCCCCTTCAATGCCTATGACCTGAGATGTCAGGGGGTGGCTAGGGCTAGAGTAACTGGTTAAAGCAGAAAATTTAGCCATGTTAAAGTGGGTAACCTTACCTTCAGCCTTCATTTTTGCCCAGGGCTTGACAAGAGAAGTGGAGAAAGTGGGAGCGCTGCCAGCACCCAGGCTTTCCTGTTGTTCCTAGTCTTGAGAAGACTGGAGGACGGTACTGGGGGACGGCTCCACCACTTTTCCAACCTGAGGGACAATCTTTCCTCCAGTGTCCTTCCTGATCACATGGGCATAGTTCCACAGGCTTCCATTCCTGGGGCTCCCTCTAGGGGGTGCCCTGGAGGGGCACTCCTTGGACCAGTGACCCTCCTTGTGGCAACAAAAGCAGATTTCCCCACTGCCCAAGTAGCCAGGCTTCCTCCAAGGGGGCACCCTGGAGGGGTGCTCCCTGGGTCTTTTCCTGGCCAAGGCAGCAGCCAAGAATTGAGCAAACTCCCTGGCCATTGCCCTTCTCCTTCGTTCTCTTTTCTCTGCTGCAATGAGGACTCTGTTGTTAAAGACTCCAAAGGCCATCTCCAGTAATTGGGCCTGAGGTGTTTGGGGTCTCATTGCCAATTTCTGCAGTTTCCTTCTAATATCTGGGACAGACTGATTAATAAATACATGCTAAAGATTGCTGCCCCTTCTACGGAGTCAGGATCCAAATTTGTATGCTTTTTAATAGCTTCTACTAGCTGGTCTTGAAAAAGGGCAGAGTTTTCCTTTTCTTTCTGAGTAATTTCCCTAACTTTTTGAAAATTTACTTGTTTTTGAAATGCAGTTTTTAGGCCTTCTAACAGGCAAATTACCATAAGATCTCTCTTTCCTCTATCCACACTCTTTTGATAATCCCATCCTGGGTCACTAGTGGGAACAGCAGCTGCTCCTGGGGGGTATTTTATGGGATCATTGCTAGCCATACAATCCCCAAACTTTTGGGCATGTTCCCAAATTCTCCCCTTCTCCTCAGTGGTACAACAGACAGAGAAAAGATTATGCAGATCCTTCCAAGAAAATTCAAATTGTAGAGATATATCCCTAAAATCCTCAGTAAACCTAGTGGGGATCTTCTGAGTATCTCCTTGATTTCTCTTTAACCTAAATGAGATACAGAGGATGTACTTCCCTCAAGGAAAAAAACCTTGTAGGCACTGTGGGGGCAGGGGCTTGGTCAGAGAGATAAGAAGTCCCAGTTTTCATGAGGGAGGGACTGGGGAATGCTGACTCAACTGGTTTGGGTTGCAAGGCCAGGGCACCTGGCTGGCAAGGAGAAAGATCACCTGGCACCTGAAGAGGTGAAGGGTTTAGAGGAAGAGATACCCCAGAGACTGCTGTAGGGGTGGGTCCTGAGGCCTGAGTGAATGTTGCCCCAGTGAGAGGGTTTGCAGTGGGAGGTACCTCAGCAAGACCTGTGGCTGGGAACTGAGCAGGGGTAGCCGAGGGGGGAGGGGCCGTGGGAGGAAATACAGGATAGGTAAATGAAGCAGGAATTGAGGGGGGTTGGGGTAGAGGAAAATGGAAAGGAAACCAAGGAAAGGAAGGAGTGGCCAAGGAGGGGGAGGTAGGAGGTCTTAGGGAAGGTAGGGGAGCAGTAGGAGGTTGGGGAGCTGGAGGGCTCTGGGGGGATTTGGGAGAGGGTAGGGGTTGGGATGGTGGTAACGGAGGTAGGGAAGGATGTGAGGTTGAGACCCTAGGAGCCATAAACAGGGGGTCATCCAAAACATCCAATTCACCCCCATTTCCCTTTTGTGGGGCAGCTGTAGCTACAAGCACCTTACAATCTTTTATGAGAATGGGGTCCTGAGAGAGTTTGACAAAGGCCCTTATGTAAGGTATTTCTATCCATTTTTCCTTTTGGAGACAATATAATTCTAACTGTAAAAGTGTATTACATTGTAAGGTCCCAAATATGGGCCATACTTCCTGGTCCTCTAGGTGATACTGAGGCCAAACTGTGTTGCAAAAGAACACCAACCTTTTCTTTTTAAGTTCTTTAGAGAAGCTAAATTTTTTCCAATTATGTAAGAGATATCCCAAAGGTGAATTTTTTGGAATTGAAGAGGATTGACCCATTACTTGGCATGGGACTGGAAGTCCCTCTCTCCATAAAGGAGGGACGTGGGAGTAAGCCTTGAGAAAAAAAAAAGAGGACAAAAAAAATTAACTGAGTTTTCCCTGATTCCCTAGCACCCAGGAAATCCAGAGAATTGGGCACCCACTTAACTGACGTTTCTCTAACTTCCTAGTGCCCAGGAAATTCAGAGAATTGTGCACTTGCTTAACTGACATTTTCCTAATTTCCTAGTGCCCGGGAAAGTCAGATAATTGTGCACACTTGCTTTGGAGGGTATGCCCAGGTCCACTGCCTCAAACACAGTCACTGGACTGACAACCTGAGTCTTTAACTCCCTAGTGCCCAGGAAATTCAGAGACTTTGCTTGATACTGGGACCTGAAGCCAGGACTGAAAATCTGCTTCCAAGGTGCTTGGAGAGTGAGAAGGGGATAGGGAGAGCAGGAAGCTTACATATGTTCCAGTCTTAGCAGAAAAACTTGAGATTAGCAGCTTTTCCTGGTCAGGGAACCATAAATGACGAGGTTTAGGGGTGCTGAGGACCCCCAAATACTGACAGTCTGAGTCCTGCTCAAATGAATTTGACTCAAGTCTTCTTAAAACCAAAGAAAGACAAAGTTTATTAAAGATTCACCGTCTTGGGTTGGCTCTTAAGGAGCCTAAGCATTTATAATGCTTGTATTCACAAGTGGGCCAGATAGAATCTCAGCTAGACAGAGTCTGAGCTGGATTGAATCTGAGCGTCCTTACATGAATTTCAAGGGCCATTGTTGTACCCAGGGTTGACTTGAAGAATGAAAAGGGGCTCTGCTAGAAATGGGCCCCCGAGATCTGCCAGATTTCAGAACCTCCAGATTTACAGGTCATCATAGCCTCCTAGTGAAAGTGACGGCTCTTGTCTTCTAGATCAACTGAATGTTGAAGAGGCTAATTGGATGGTAAAGGGGGAAGATGACTATGCCTGGTTTGGATATTCAATTCACAGTCTGAGCCTAAAGAACAGAACCCTATTATTGGTTGGGAGTCCAAGCTGGAAGAATATGAGTGGGTAAGCTCTGATCTTGAATTCTAGGACTGAGCTCGTGTCAGATGATTGTAAACTTACCATTGCTTGTGAGTCCTCTAGATGTAGAATTTTTCTAAGTAAACTCAGCACTTTTGAAAAAGAATCTTGTAGAATATATATCTGATAGATTTTAAAAATAGAAACCATTTTGGGGGGTATAGTTTGAGGTGTTTTCTCCTAGAAGCAGAAGGGATGGTTTGGTGCAGTAGAAATGGTGCTGAACCTTATATAGTCAGTTATAGGACCCAAGTTCACACCCCAACTGTGCCAATTACACTTGTGTGGTTTTACAGCCCTACTGTCCCCAGGCCAGTTAGGATTATGAGGGCTGAAGTGTGTGTGTGTGTGTGTGTGTATATGTGTGTGTGTGTGTGTGTGTGTGTGTGTATCTATCTTTCTCTTCCTCTCATATTCATTTCAGAAATAATCTTAACTAAATCCCATGGTAAATCTGGCTGGAGATAGCTGGGTTGCTGAGAATTGTGTGATTTGTTTCAGGCTAGGTAATACGTTCTACATCCGCGATGAGAAACAGAGCATTGGAAAGGTCTCTGGCTATTACCCACCAAGTAGGCAAAGTTGGTTTACTGTTTCTGGAGACAAGGTAGGAGATTCCTTCCAAGGAGAACTGCCATATCACACTCTGTCAAAGCAGAGCCATTTCACGTTGACAGTATTGCATTTTTTCAGGCAATGGAAAAACTAGGCACCTCGCTGTCAAGTGGTGTTGTGGAAGTCAATGGAGCCCCAAGACAAGTGCTGCTGGTTGGTGCCCCAACTCGTGGTATGTCAGGCATCACTTAATACTGCTTTCTATTAGTCAGATGGACTGACCAAACTAATATTTTTAAAACTCAGAGTTCAAGAGGTCATCTCTCAGTGGAGGACCTTGTTAGCAGATCCTGAGCACTGGTGCTTGCTTTTCAGGAAAATCATTTCATTCTCTTTTAGGAGGAAGATTAATCCACAAGAGTCAATGGCTTGGCTACTTTTCACTGTCTAACCTTAGGCAAATAACTTAATTTCCCTGGGCTTCATGTTCTTCATCTGTAAAATGAGGTTGGACTAGATTCATCCATGAGAGTCATAAGTGGCTTTTTTTCTGATCATTATAGTAGGAACATAGAATTATACCATTAAAAAAACCTTAAATGTCTATGGATCCTGGCACTTACATCGCCATATATTGGCTCTGCTGGAATTCTCTCCTTTCCAGAATGAGAAGCCCTGGTTCCTAACCTTTTTTTTTTTTTAATTTTCAACACCCTATTATTATTTTGCAATTTCCCCTCTTCCCCCAAATATGTCTTTAACTACTATGCAGTTTAAGACATTTATAAAGTCAGGGGTGGGGAACCTGGGTCCTGAAGGTCACATGTGGCCTTCTAGGTCCTTGGGTGCGGCCTTTCCATGGAGTCCAAGTTTTACAGAACAGATCCTTGTATTAAGGGGATTTGTTCTGTGAAGTTTGGATTCAGTCAATGGGAAGCACTTGAAGACTTAGAGGGCTACATGAGGCCTTGAGGTGGCAGGTTCCCCAGCCCTGGATAGTTTCATTAAGTTTATTTTAAAAATTAAAGTGGATTTGAGTTCATTTCGTTTTTAGAAATTTGAGCCACCCACAACTTCCTTGGGTGCTACAACAATAATACTAGTCCATTTCTCTATAGTGCTGTGAGGTTTACAAGATATTTTCCTCATGGTAGTCTTGTGAGGTGAGTAGTTTCCTGTTTTACAGATGAGAAGATGAAGTCTCAGAGAATTCATGATCCAATTGCTGGTAAACGTCAGTGCACGAATCTGAGCCCATGCATGTCACCTGATCCTGAATCTAGTGCTATTTAAGTATGAAAATTACTGTGCTAGGCTTAAATTGGTGAAGAGTCAGAGGAGGCAGGCATATATGTGCTGGAAAGAACACTGGAGGGGAGGGGAAGGGAGGCTGAATCAGTTGATCACTAAGGTATTCTAGTGCTGGGATCCTCTGACTGTTTAAATTGATCTAATAATAGATGGATTGGAAATTAATGATATAAATAAGGATTTGGAGTCAAAATGCCTGTGTTTGAATCACGGCGCTGCCACTTTTCTACTGCAAACCTAAGGTGAACCATTTAATTTCTCTGAGCCTCTCGTTCTTCATGTGTAACGTGAGAAGGTTGGCCTAGATGACTTCTAACACCCCTTCCAGCTTGAAGTCTTGGGATCTCAGTCAATATTCCCTCCAAGATTCAGCTCTGGTTTTAGAACCAATGTAAATGAAGCTTTTGTCAGTAAAGAGGATGCTATGTACTTCAAAAATGTAACTACCTTGGGAGGATGTTGAAGTTACAAATTATTGTGGTTTTACTACTTTGATGATAAAAATTTCACTTGAGTAAGATTATTCTGAAATTATTAACATCACATTTATAGAAATGCTAAACTCTGACTCTAAGAAATGTCCCCTTGTATGTAGAGTAATTGTAGTTGTGTCTAACTCTTTTATGACCCCCATTTAGGGTTGTCCTGGTAATGATATTGTAGTGATTTGCCTTTTCCTTCTCTAGCTCATTTTTCCAGGTGAGGAAACTGAGGCAATTAGGGTTAAGTGACTTGCTCAGGATCATACAGCTAGTAAGAGTCTCAGGCCAAATTTGAACTTAGGTTTGAATTCCTGACTCCAGGCCTGGCACCCTTTCCACCAATCAGTCACTTTTGTATAGTAAAACCATATTTATTTGGTGACACTAGGAAATGAGGTGTTCTAAATGAGGGAATTTTTCAGATAATTGAACTCTCTTAAGGCACCAACACTTTTAAAAAACACTTTTAATCACCTCTCATAGTTCATCTTTCTACACACTTGCCTGCTTTAGTAAACAGAGTACACCAAATATCTTTCTCAACATCCATTACTGTATAAACTGGACAACAGTGATCCCTTCTGTGTTCTTGTCTGAGGTTATTTGCTTCTATGCTAAGTGGCCCCAGGTTCCTGTACTTTTCTTGTTAGTATTTTATTTTTGTTCTTCCTTTTTGGCTGTTTTTGTGGGTCTTGTTTTCAAGCAACCCCCAGGAAGTTTCTAACTGGTAGTCTGCTATAAGCTGAGGCAGAATTGAAGACTGCCCAAGAAAATCATATAATTAAGTTTGGTGAGTAAGTTACATTGATTTTACACACAGTACTACATCATTAGCTCTGGTGTAAGGGCTTGAAGACAATTCCAATCTTTTCTTAAGAAACCAGGAAACCAACATGCCTAACCCTAGTTTTGCAATATCCTAGAGTATTGCAATAGTACTTATTTTATTGAGAGCACAAACATGTTCAAGCAAAATAAATTTTAATTCATACACATTTAAATGACAACTTTTTTTCTTGTTACTCAAAGGTCTTCTTTGTTCAACTTTTTGGATTTATGCCATTTTGGATCATTGAGGTGGTACAAAGTTCTACTGTCAAATAACTGGGGGCAGATACTCTCTTGTCTCAAATTTCTCCCCACTCCTACCTATCCTCCATTTAGCCACTAAAGTGATTGCAGATCTGATCATGTTACTGCCCTCTTCCCCTTCCCCTCATGTACCTTGTAGCAAAAGCCAATTTTCTAAAAACTAGAACTTTCTAACAGTAGGTTGTCTGCCTCATAAAAAGTAGTGAGTTCCCAGTCACTTGAGGTATTCAAGAAGCATCTGTAAGGGATATTATAGATTGGAGTTTTGCACTGGGTGAAAGATTAGACTAGATGATCAATTAAGAGCCCTCCCAAATTTAGAATTCTCTGCTTAGGTTAGTTTCATAATATGACATCTTAAATCTAAGCCTTAATACTTTCTAAGTTGTTCCATTTTCATTTTTTGCTATTGTTTCAGATGACAAGTCTAAAATGGCATTCTTATCCATGACCCTGCACCAGGGAGGCAATACTCAGATGTATGACTTAACAGCTGAGACAGGGCCCTCGCTACTTGGCACCTTCAGTGGCGACAGGCGTTTCTCCCGCTTTGGAGGGATTGTACACTTAAGGGACCTGGACAATGATGGATTGGGTAAGAAGGTGACACAAACTTGAGCCAAGGAGTCAGATTCTTTTACTCAATGGAGCCGTTCCCCAGTAGAGACCCCTCCCTAGGAGCTGTGCCACCCACCTGAACTCAGACAACTTAATGAGAATTGACAGCATCTAGTTCAACCCTATCATTTTGGAGAGGAGGAAACTCAGGCCCAGAGATGGTATGATTTGCCCAAGGTCACCCAGATAGTTAAATTGGCTGCTCAGTAATGCAGAGGCTGTTTTGATAATAATTCTGAGCCTAATTAGGCCCAAACCAAATTGTGGAACAATGGCTATGTTCAGAATCTCCACCCTATTAACTGATGACGAATAATGAAATGTGAAAAGAGCATCTATCTTAGGCTAAGACTGGATGATTGCAAGGCAGGGTAAGGAGTGTGTTGGATAAGGAAATAATGATTAGTGTGAGGATTTAAAACAAAACATGATTCTCTTTCTCCCTAACCCTTTCCTCCCTTCCTTACCTTCCCCACTACTGTAGAGGACAACATCATCTTCCCAGGCCCTCACTATATCTCATCACCACCACCCCCACCACCACCCCCATATCTAATCTGTTGCCAAGGCTTTCCTTTGCAACATTTCTCAAATTCTTCCGTCTCTCCTCTGAAACTGCCACCAATCTAGTGCAGGCCCTCGTCCCTTCATGTCTGTATTACAGTAGCCTGTTGGTGGGTTGGCATGTCTCAAGTCTCTCCCCACTCTAATCTATGCTCCATTTAGCCACTAAAGTAATTGCAGATCTCATCATATTACTGCCCTCTCCTCCATGCCTTCCTTATTAAAATTCAGTGACTCCCCTTTGCCCCCAGCATCAAATACAAAATGCTCTGGCATTCAAAGCCCTTCATAACCTAGCCTCTTCCTACTTTTCCAGTTTTCTTACACTATACTCCCTGATAAGTACTCTTCCATCTAGTGACACTGGCCTCCTGGCTGTTGCAAGAACAAAACAGTCCATCTCTCAACTCGAGGCATTTTTTCTGGCTGTCTCTCATGTCTGGAACACTCTTCTTCCTCCCTGGCTTCCTTTAAGTCTCAGCTAAAATCCCACCATCTACAGGAAGTCCTCCCCAAGCTCTCTTATTTTGCTGCCTTCTCTCTGTTAATTATTTCCTATTTATACAACGTATAGCTTGATTTGTATATATTTGTTTGCATGTTGTTAGATTGTGAGCTACCTGACACTTTTTTGCCTCTTTTTGTATCTGGCACATAGTAGGTGCTTAATAAATGTACGTCAATTCATTGAGGCCTCTTCCCCTTGTGTTTAATGCTTACAGATGAGCTCATCATATCAGCCCCTCTGAGGACAGGGGACATCATAGGTGGGCTGCTCGGTGGGGAGGATGGCCGGGTTTACATTTACAATGGCAGGAATGTTTCACTTGGTGATGCCACAAGCAAATGCAAATCCTGGATCTCTCCATGTCCTGAAGAAAAGGTAAGTCACCTACATGTCCTCCCACAAAATCCTACCAGTTGGGTGGTCAGCTAGCTACCGCGTCCCTCTTAATACAGTCAAGTTTTGATGTTGTAACACTTCATGAAAAACTAAATGAACTCCTTCCTGGTGCTTGATGACTGTAGGGCCTTTATTGTCTGTGTTATTCATGTCTAAGGCACTTGACTACTGGAAGAAGCATTTAACAAACACACGTAACATATACAGTAGTACATCCAGCATACTGGCTGAGGGGGAAATCATAAAGTGTCTTAGCATTTCAGTCACAACTCTGACAAGATCCCATGGTCAATGGACAGAGACTGACCACTCTGAAGGTCAAATCTGTAAAGATCCTTTACCTCCCAGTTTTAGCATCATAGATTCAGAGCTGGTAGGACCTTGTAGTCCAGTTCCCTCATTTTACAGATGAGAAGACTGAAGCTCAGGAAGAGGAAATGATTTGCCTGTCATATAGGTAGTAAGTTGAGGGGCAGGATTTGAATCCAAGGCCTCAGACTTTGAATCCATTAATCTTCCCATGAATCCAGTCTATTCCCTTCTTTAGGATGAGTTCCTTTGTCTTCCATTTCCTGGGTGTTTGTACTGTGGCCATCACATAAAATTTGTTCTTTCGAATCTATCTATGTGTATCATAATGACTGTAATATTGTGTTTCCCACTCCTTTCTTTTCTTTCAGGCTCAGCATGTACTGATTTCTCTTGAAGTGAGTATCTCTTGAAGCATTTTTGAGAGAGAAATGGACTACCATTTTTCTTTCTACTTGAATTTGTTGTAACATGACAAGTTTTTTAAAAGACCATTAATGCACAAACTGTGTTTTATAGGAAAGTTCAAGATTCGGGAGCTCTGTGGTCACCGTTAAATCAAAGACAAAGGTGAGAACAACACACATACACACACATGCATATGCATCAGCTTTCTTTTTTCTTATTATTCTTAATATTTAGGAAGAGTATCTTTCAGCCTACCAGTCAATTGGTCAACAACTATTAAGCACCTACTGTGTGCCAGGTGCTATGCTAGGTTCCAGTAACACAAATACAAAGAATTAAACAATCTCTACTTGCAATGATCTTACATTCCAATATAAACTTATGGCATCAGTCATTCATACAAGCAAATATTTATTACTTGCATAACCCTGTATATCTTGACAGGGCTTATTTCTGGCAAGTTTTTGATCACAGATCAAAAACTGAAGGGTACCTTATGAGTCTTATAATGCAACATGCCTCATTACACAGAGGGGAAAACTGAGGCCCAGGGAGGTCAAATGATTTTCCCAAGGTCACACAGGTAGTGTCAGTGGCAAGATTGGAACTCATGTTCTCTGACTCTAGAACCAGCATTTTCTTCATCTATATCATGCTTGCTGGCCTGAATTCCTTGGAACAAACTGCAAAGTGTGTTGGCAGCTCTATTTTAGGGCTGCAGGGTTTAGACAAATCTGGGGCCATTCTTGTACCCGAATTTTTCTCCCTAAGAATGCTTAACTTCATATTCTAACATTTTTGGTACAGTAGTTGTATCAACCAGGTCATCCAGGACCAATGAATCCTGTGGTTAGCTGGGTTCCAAATTCAAGAAGGTAAGGTTAGGTTGCCCTCTATTTCCGGTACTTCTTTAGTCTATGAACTTGATACATGAAAATTTGAACCATAGGATTTAGAGCTGGGAGGGACTGTGGAGGTGATGTGGTTCAAAGCCCTCATTTACAGATGAGGAAACTAGGTAGTTGAAAGATTTGTCCAGGGTCACATTGGTAGGAAGTAACAGAGCAACGAACATTCTTTCTACTACTCCACAGATTCATACAAAAGGTTGAATTAAAATGATTAATTGCACAAAAGAATTCTGTAATTTACAAAAATTCTTACCTTAGGAGTTCTTAAAATTGCCAGTTCCTCTCAGGTATTTAAAATTTGGTTTAATTTTACAAAATTCTGACAGTCATAGATGTTTCCAGGAACACATTTGTTGTGTAAAATGAATAATACTTATAAATAAATTCTTTTATTATTTTCATTTTTTGAGGAGTCACACAGCTGGTGAGTTTTAGGTATCTGAACACAAATCTCTACTTCAAGACCAGAGTTTTTCCAACAATATAAGCAGCTAGGTGGCAAAGTGGGCAAGAATGTTGAACCTGTCAGGAGTCAGGAGACCTGAATTCAAATTTGGCCTTAGATACTTCCTAACTGTATGAGCTGGGTGAATTTGCCTGCCTCAGATTCCTCATCTGTAAAATAGGGATAATAATACCACCTACCTCCCAGGGCTGTTATGAGGATAAAATGAGATAGTATTTGTAAAATCTTTTGTAAACCTTAAATCACTATATTAAATGCCAGCTACTACCACTACTTCTACTTTCACTATTACTACTGCCACTGTTATCACCACCACCACCACCACCACCACCACTACCACCTCTACTACTACTACCATTACTACTACTACTACTACTACTACTACTACTACTACTACTACTACTACTACTACTACTACTACTACTACTACTACTACAGCTTTAATTTTTTAAAGTAGAGGCCCTACCATATGCACAGGACTGCCCTAAGAGGTCCCTTTCAACTTTGAAGTTCTGTGATTCTGTGCTAAAGGAGATGCTAAAGGTGTGTGTGTGTGTATGGTACATTCTTTTATTGAAATTTAGTAGTTTAACAAGATCAGAACAACATATAATTCAGTGGAAAGGACACTGGACTTTTGAGTCCGAAGCTCTCTGACCTTGGGCAAATCACATTGCCTCTCTGTACCTCAGTTTTTCTATCTATAAAAATGAGGGGTTGGGACTAGATAATCTTTATGATCCCTTCTAGCTCTAGCATTCTTTTAACTAATATAACTGTACAGCACTGAGGTTAGAGTCAGGAAGACTCATTTTCATGAGTTCAGATACAGCCTCAAGTACTTAGGCAAGTCAGTTAATCCTATTTGCCTCAATTTCCTCATCTGTAAAATAAGCTGGAGAAGGAAATGGCAAACCACCCCAGTATCTTTGCCAAGAAAACCCCAAATGGGATCAGGAAGAGTCAGACATGACTGAAATGACCAAACAACCACCACAAAGTTTAGGAATGAGATAGGACTGGATACCAAATAATGGACTTGGGACATCCAGTGAAGGAGCTGGAGTAGTTGGGGAAGGTGTTTGAATGAGATGGGCCTTAACCTAGACCTTGAAGGATCAGAAAGACTTAAAGAGGCAGGGAACAGATAGGCAAAGGAACTTATGGGAATGGGAATTTAAATGAATTGGGTACATTGGGCCAACAAGGCCAGAGTTAAATGGGAAGGTCTTTATGCCGATGTCCTTGTAGAACACCCACGCTGATGTTTCTACCTCTCCATTGGCATCTGTACAGAGGTGAGGACATGAACTCCACTCAGCCATCTTTCAAACAACTTCAATCCTAGAAAACAGCCAGGTTGCAATGAAGACTATAGGTTTGTGCTCCAGGCTTTTTAGTTTGGTTGGGAATATAAGATCATAGATATATAACTGGAAGAGACCTCAGAGGCCATTGAATTTGATGCCTTTATTTTAAAGAAAAGGGATCTGGGGAGGCTAAGTGACTTATCTAAGGTCATATAGCTTGTAAGTGACAGAGCCAGGATTCAAATCCAGGTCCTCTGACTTCACAATCAGTACCCTGCATTTTTTACACTGCCTTGATGGAACTAGATGAAAAGCATACTTTACTGAAAAGTCAACGGTATTTGATCTGAGTTTTCCTAGAAGAAAGAGATTTAAGGTTCTTCTCCTCCTACTTGGTGAATGCCACACATTCTTTATGCCAGAAATGGGAAAACAACTTTTTTTGTTGTTGCTGCGGAGTGGTTTTAATCTTGTCTGACTCTCTGTGACCCCGTTTGGCTATGACTTTTAGTTGTTTCAGAAAGTCAAATCTGTCCTTAAAGGATAATAATTTACTACCACTGCAGTTATTCAAAGGAATGCGTTGCAAGTTCTGAAGGCATTCCAAAGGATATTCTTTATTAAACAAACAAACAAAACCCCCAACCCCAGCGGTATTATTACTTTATAGTCTTCCCTCCTTACAGGCCACTTTGTTAATTCAATCCCTCATTGAAACCAGTACCATCCTGGGCCACATGAATCCGGGGTTGTGGGGGACCGCATACTGGGAAGCACCCTTACTATTAATGCCATTGTCCTTTATTCTTTCTTTTTCATTTCTTCATTATGGATCTGGAAAGGAATCAGCTACTTCCTCAGTAGCATCTCGGACTCTTTTAGGGCTTATGAGCATTTGGAATTGTGGCTGGAACTCCAGCCACAGCTATTCTGACTGTCCTGTCTTGTGTCCTCACAGAATCAAGTTGTCGTTGTTGCTGGGAGGAGTTCCATGGGAGCCAGACTGGCCGGGACGCTTCACATCTACGATCTGGGAGTCAACTAGTGACCCTGCCTACCCCTGTCCTTTTTATGGAGAGGCCTCTGACATATGGATGAAGTGAAGTGGAGCCACTGTGAAGTATCATTTAGGTGGAGTTCCTGGGGAGGCAGGGAAAAGATAGGAAGAGCATCAGGCAACTGGGAATTGTGAAACCTTCAATTACATGACTCGACCATACTATGAAATAGCAGAAACTCCTCTTGCACACATCCCCCTTTCCAATCTGGTTCCTCATTCCCCCTGGCATCTGATGTGTCTTCCTGCTCTTCTGAATGCGGTTCAGCTAGGGAAAATTACTCTCTCTAGGCCTGTTTCCTCATCTACAAAATGAGCAATTTGGGTTAGGCGGCTTCTAAGATCCCAGATCTAAATCTAGGAGCTGACTATTGCCAAACCTTTCCTCCTTCCACTTATCTGTGTAGCCCTTCCCTGTTCCTGGGATGGTCTTCTCGTCTTTACCTATTTGGCAAGTCTTGAAAATTTGCTTCTTCCTTTAGGGAAGCTTAATTGATCACTAAGGAGAGAGTATAAAGGGAAACTGGGGAAGGGTGGTGCAGAGAGGAATCACAGGAGCTGATTACCCCCAAATCCTAAGACCATTGTTTTCTGCCAGTGGTTTTGAAATCTTAAATGGTATGTGGCTAGTGATATTAGCATATGTGTAGCTATGTAAAGTGAATAGGCAACAAGAAAAAAAAAATTAATGTCTGGGTCAACTGCCTGAAAACTTGAGGTCACATTTCCCCATTTACTGACATTTTTGAATTCTTTTTATTTTCCAGTGTTTCAATAGATCTGTGATGTCATTAATATGAGTATCCACTCCAACAAAGGAGATGATTACCTATTCATGCCTACCCATACAGGGTAACTCATGAATTCAACAGAATTCTCTTTATAAGAATGAAGATATCTTTAAGGTTATGAACAGTGAAAAGCAAATATTAAAACTGAAGATAATGAGGCCCCTCTGGGTATTCTACAAATTCTACCAAGGTAGCCAAGGATGAGGATAAGGTTAGGCCCTCAAACTACTATCTTTTCATTCTCTTTCTCTTAGAAGTACCTTAAACAGGGTTGTGGCTTAGTAGGCAGGATAGCCTTAATAGTAGTGTAGATTCTGAATGGAGCTAGCACCATGAGCAGCCAGGCAGAATATATGGGAGCTAGCCTACGGTGATGACTGGATTTGGTGTTCCAGGCTCCCTTCCAGCAAACTGTACTATCATCTGTCCCAGACTATATTTAACTGCCAGTATTGAGAAATCCATATATTGACTTTAAAAGTCATGTATGATAATAGCAGAGTAAAACTAAAAAATATCCAACACAAAGACTTTACTAAAGAATGGGGGTTGGGAAGGTGGAAAGAGAAGAAAGTAACTTGGAAGAGTTATGCATGATGATAGTATCAGTTGTTCTGTACTATCCTGGAGGAACTATGACCCTGGTGAGATTAGCACAGTTATTTTGGGTGGCCTAAACACTTCAGGAGTAAGTCATTATAAATATGAGGAATATTTCCTAGCTTCTCTAATAGCAAAGTGTAGGGTAAGAAGAGATCCCAGGCAGAATACAGTCTAAGGATAGGGGTGGTAAAAGAGAAGAGACAAATAAAAGGCAAATAAAAACGAATAAGATAACACTGTAGGTATACTGATGCATAATCTAAAGTGACCCCTGACCTAGGTTTCCTGGGGAAGAGGAAGGTGACCTCTTCCCTGGAATAGCAGTTGCCAACAAGAAATTCCATGTTATGTACTTCATATGAGAACAACAAAAACAAAAGCTGACATGTAAAACACTACAGATGTAACTACACCTGGCAGTCCGAGATAGTTACCTTTTTAAAATTCCTTAAACTGTGCCACAAATAAAGTATTACTGAACAAAGACACTGCTATGGGAGTACTGTTCTCTGTGCCATCTTACATTATACTGGAGTTTTTGTTATTAAAATTCAAAGGGAATTTACTAATCAGGTGACCATAAACTGCCCAGCAGTGGCAATTTCTATACCTAACGATTGTTAAGTATTCTTCGTTAACTGTTTTAACTCCTGGAGATTCCTGGCCATCAATACAGGCTTCATACACTACCCTACTTCCCCAAAACTTTGTTACTCTGCTTCACAGAAGAGAAATGCTTTCTTTGAATATGGCCCATAATTACCTAGAGATTCCTATTTTTCATCAAAATGATTTTATTAAAATAGATAATAGTGCTCACAGATCAAATGATATTTATGTGAAATCATCATAAAAGTTACAAAATAAATGTAAGCTATTATCAACAGGTAAACTATGAAACAAGTATCACAGGATATTTAGCCACAGTAATTATTGCTTAATTTCATGCTAAGAGATTCCCCAAACCAAACTATTCCTGGGGTTATTCTTTAGCATAATTCTTAATACCACAAAATTAAACTTTTACAAGTTTCACAGAAAATTATCTTATTTCAAAAAACCAGAACTACATACATGGCATTATTTGTATTTGATTTATTTATATTATGTAGCACTGTTCTTTCAAGACTTTAATATAAAACCTTATCCCATTTAAGTCATGCAAACAAAAGATTAAGTAATTTGCAAAAGAATACCCAGTGATTCTGTAAGGATGAACCCAGGGCTCTTGATTTCTTCTCCATTACCTGCACTAAGCATACATTATCACCTGCCCCTCTATAAAGTAATGAAAATAAATCCCAAACTCCATGTGTAGCTTAATGTGGAAATTCCAAAAAGTGATATAGAATTCTTCAAGCTCTTCCACCAAAGTAATATATAATTGCATAATCCTTAATTGTTCAGGTGTACAGCACAGTTCACAAAACACAGATTAAATACTAATAGTCTTTCAGAAACCCATTGCTACCATTATACTTTCCTTGGAGGACAACTAGCTAATTAAAGAACCACAGTTACTTCTACTAGCATATATTAAACCATACACTGTCAGGACTGGAAGGGACCTTTGAGACTATCTAGCACAATGGCCATGTTTTATAAATGAATAAACAGGATCCAGTAGACCAAGTGACTTACCCAAGGGCACATAGCCAAGTAGTGGCAAAGCCTGCCATGCTGCTTCTTGTTGCCAGGGTTAATCACAATGTCTGCCTTTTCACATTTACCATTTGGCTTTCTACCATCTCAGGTTGATAGGCTAAGTGAATGTGCTTTAGAAGTTCATTTTTAGAGTATCCCTTTTTGGCATGAGTTCTTATCACTAGGAAAGCTTGAACCTAACACTTTTCAAGGTGGATTTAATGGAGAACTTTGGATTGAACATTTGACCTGACAACCTCCAAAAGTTAAAGAAAAAAAAATCTGCCTCTTTAATATTATGAGGTAGTTAAAAATTTCCCTACCTGGAGAATAGGAATCAGCAAAAAGCTTTTTAAAAACATCCAGGGTCACAGACAGAGCCAGTTACTAAATAGAGGGGAAAAAAAACTAGCAGATCTGTACCATTTGTTATGGGAGTCTGGGTGATGTGATGAATAAATTTATGTTTAGGCTCCAATTCCTCCATTTTGCAACATGGGTACACTTGTTGCATATTTCACAAGGAGAAATTTCATGGCAGAGTAGATAGGGAGTTGGTATTGAAGTTAGGAAGCCCTGGACTCAAATCCTATCTCCAATCAAATCCTACCCATAGCATCCCTGCTGTGTGACCTTGGGCAAGTCACCCTTTTCTATCTCCCAGGACATTCTCTTAGATCATGAGTTGCAGAACAGTTGCAGATCTATGGTAGTAGAAGGAGCTTCCTCACCAGGAAGGAGCTCCCTACTGCAGGAAAATTCCAAGACTTGGGGTAGCTAGGTGGCACAGTGGATAGAGCATCAGCCCTGGAGTCAGGAAGGCCCTGAGTTCAAATCCCTAGGCACTTACTAGCTGTGTGACCTGGGCAAGTCAACTCTATTGCCTCAAAGAAAAAAATCCTGTCTAGATGGAAAGAAAAAAAAAACTCGAGACCTGCCAAATGCTTTGATGTCTGGCAATGAAAAGTGTCCTGCAAAATCAAAGTATTGAAGATATTCAAATAAACCCCAAACTGTTCTTAAATACTTCAAGAGGCTTGGGGAGGAATGATGGGGGAGTTCATAATCTGTATTCTTATCCTTTCAGCTGGAAAGCTCCATTGTTCCAAAGGCAAAGTATGCAAGCTGGTCACCTAATAAATATCTTTTCTATCCTGAATATTCAATGGCTCCTTAGAATTCCCCATAGGCTCCTTCCTCCTACCAGTATATTTAAGAATGAGAACATCAACTCATCTGTTTTCTGTCAAATCTTTATACTTCAGCTCGTTGAAGGATACTTTTCTTCCAATCAATTACCAAATAACCCAGAAAAAGAGAGCTCAGTCTGTTCCTAGATGACCCAATAACAACTAAGAATCAGGGTATCTTAATGATATCCAGCTTTATGATGTTTTTATGAAAAAGTTACATTACAGAAACTGCTCTGGATTTTTAGGCACTGTCTATGGCACCTTAAATTCGTGCTAATCTTGAGGACAAGTTTAAATCATGGTACTGTGACTTTCAGGTTACTTTCTAAACTGTTAAATCAAGTTGAAGTTTGGCAGCTTATTCCATTATAGATGTTAGTAATATGGTATAATTCCTTCTATTACATATTTCCTTGGTAAAATCTGCATTAGGAGAGGGAGTTTCCTCACTGTGAGTTCCCTAACCACAAAATCCCACACCTTCTCCCCAGACATGGAGAAATTACCTTGTAGTACAAGGATCTGCCATTTAAATTTTGTGCAGAATAACTTTTAAGGAAGAGATCACATGGTATGACAGAAAAGAACATTGGCTCTGGAGCTAAGAGGCCTCAACTCTAGTCCTGCCTCTGAGATGGTGTAACCCTGGGCAAGACAATTTTACTTCTGTATGCCAGTTTCCTCATATATAAGGACTACAGAATCTCTAAATTTCTTTAAAAAGTGCAAAGGATTTGTATAACTGTTAAAGGGGGTTCCTTCCATTAATGAGCTGTGATGGAGATAGTAGAAAACACAAAACTGAATAACTGATAGCAAGTAGGTAAAATGGGGATGACACTGGTTAGCTGAGGTATAATGGTTATTAGCACTCAACAGTTCTTTTGGGCTACCATGCAATGGGAAGCTACATCTTCATAATTGTATTACCTTATATTTGCACAGGACATTTGTTTTCAGAGTACTTTTACACATTTAATTTAATCCTCATGAATCATATGAGGAAGTTGAAGCTCAGAGAGGTTATGTGATGTGTCTGGCCACACAGACAGAAAAGGCAAGGCCAGGATGGACTACAAGGTGCTTTCCACTACTACTCTCTCTATGGTTTGACTTCTAGAGACCACATAAAACCATGTTTTGCTAAATACTAGGAATCTTCAGCTAACTAAAATGGTTATCACCCTCTGTACTCCCACTGCCCTACCTCTTCTGGAATTAAGAGGCAAATCTCATGATCAGCTTAGTTAAAAGAACACCTTTTTAGACTGCTCCTTGAGGGCTAGGGCTGTCATTTTTCATCTTTGTATCTCCAGTGCCTTAGACTACCATAGCACCTGATACATACATAGTATGTATTTAAATGTCATAGGCTCAATACAGATTCCCCACTCCTAAATTACCTGTCATAGAGTGTTATATAGAGACAACTATTTTTTTCAGAACCATCAATCAACAAGCATTTACAGGGTGTCCCAAAAGTCTTAGTGCAACATCACTAAGAATTTTGGGTCAGCCTGCATTAAACACCACCTACATGCCAGGCACTGCTAGGCCTGGGGATACAACTGCAAAGAAGGAAATAATTCCTATTTGCAATGACTTTATGTTCTTTAGGGGAGATAACATGTACATACATAAGTACATTAAAAAAAATCCTAAATTAAAAAAATTAAATTGTTGCCTATTCCATTTTAAGGCAGTAAAGTAGACCACTACATTTTAGAAAGTTTCTAAAAAAGGCTGAAACAAAAAGGTTTCTTCTTAGATGAATAATGTGTGTGAACTTAAATATTCCAAGAATAATCACAGTAATGGAATATGAAATGTCTTGAAACCTTTAATATGCCTTGTAGATCTGATCTTTCTTAGTATATATTAAAACTCTTCTATTACTCCAAACTTAACATTCTAGACTTAAGTTTTTTGAGAGCTGGGATATTGTTATGGCTCTCAAAGAAGCTTCAACTCTGATCCCTTGATTATACTAATAATTAGTATCATTCAATTTCACCACGGGCATGTGCTAATTTGCAAGTGTGCACATGCACTATTTTGGCATGTGAACATGTTAGCATGTACTGTAGAAGCTAAATATAATAATTTAATGAGTCTAACTTTGTGCCAAATTCAGCCTTTCTTGCTTCGTACTTCAATATAACACTCTTACATTCAATATATCAATGAAAAGCCCTCCACTGACAGCAGCTCTTTGAACATGCAGTTAAAACAAGATTCTGGCCCCTTAAGGCAAGAAGATGAGCAGGACTGACTATTTCACTTTGTTCCTTCATTCTGAATTCATACTTTATGAACTAAAACCCCAGTCTTAAGACTGCCATTGCCTGTTGATAATCAATGGTTGTATTTCAACCATTAGTGATTTTTTTCAAGTCTTCAGTTTTATTAAAAGAAAATAAATTAGAATAGTGCCAGAAGCTTCTTATGTCAACCACCAAAACCATGACTTCAGTCACTGCTTCCCATTTCTATCGGTTTGTTAGGATACTTCTGCTTGACCCAAAGCCATCTGGCCTGAGACTGTTCTTTATCTCAATTCTTCCACTTGCTTGGAGAGGCTTTTTAGGTAAAGAAGGCATCTAAACAAAAGAAGTAACCAATTTTATTATAAAATATAGTGACTGGTACCTACATAAGTATCTACTATGGAAAAATACTGCAGATAATAAATCAATTTCCTTAGTGACACTATGGGTACAAAATTAAGAAAAAGTGGATACATTTTTATATATTTATATAACAATTTTTTTTGCATCTAGATTTTGCTTATGACAAAAAGCCATGCATCAAATGATTTCATGTGTCAAAATGTGTCGTGTTCTGTATACAGCAAGAGTTTAACAGATGTTTCCTGATCATGTCAGTTGTATTTCTTTACAATTTCCTAAATGTTTATTTCTTCATAAATTGCACACCTAGAAAGTACACTTAAGTATTTTATTTCCAATAAAACTGAAAGTTTAAATAACAGACTATTTTATTGCTAAATTTATAGACTACAAAATAAAATATGTGATCCAAGATACATTATATAATTTTAAGACAAGTATTTCCACTGAATAATGAAACAATTTCTTTTTCTTATCCAGGCAATCTCATAATTTATAAATTATTTGAAAAATTAACAATTTTCATGATTCTGCATTGATAAGAAAAGCTCAAAGATTCTATGCTATTCAAATAGACACTTTTATATTTGTCAAATTATATTGCTACAATGGCAAAAGAAAATACTTCCAGAAAATCCAACGTACCATTGCTAAAGTTCTAAAGGACCTATTTTTATAGGACCAAAAACTCCCTGAGGTATTTAATACAAATTCTTCCAGGATTCTACAGAGAAGGCAGTATATCCAAATGTGACAATGCAGAGAAAGGAAAAAGACTGGCAAATAATGTGAACCAACTCAATTAAGTTCATTAAGTAGATGCTGAGTACCTACCTACATGAAAGACACTATATTGGGTGCTAAGATTCTTTAGGATCCAGTAATCAGAAATTTTTCCCTAGCATTTTAAGGTATACAAAAGTGTATACCTTTACTTATACCTTTATATACATTATCTCATGTAATCATCAGAACACTCTCTGGAGGCAGCACTACAGGTATTTACTCCAATTTACAAATGAAGAAATTAAGGCTGAGAGATTCAATGAATTGCTCAGAGGTGATATAGCTAGTAAGGACACAGGTCCTCTTGACTCCAAGTCTAACACTATAAATTACCTCAGGAATTTCAAAGAGAAAATTGCAGTCATCTATGCACACTTTTCAAGTACAACGTACCACAGGAGGTAAAGGAGCTTCTAGCTGTCGACCAAGGAATGAAAGCAGGCGCCTCCAGATGAGACCACTTCCCATAAACATGATTCCTGTAACCAGCCAAAACACTCTATGGTCCTAAAATGGAATAAATAAGTTTACTTCTAGAAAGCCTAGGAAGACAGATGAATCAACATTCTAGTAACAGTAACAACGCATTGTCCCAAGTCTAAATTGAGCAGATTTTCCTAGTTTCAGTAACCTTACAATGGCATGAGACAAATACAACTCCCTTGATGATACCCAGAGCCCAAGAAACATACACAATTTCTGAGCTAGAAGGAAACAGAAGTCCTTTAGAGTGCATTATTCTACCTGGTACAGAAATCTTTTAGAGAGAATCCCTGACAGAAAGACATTGTAGCCTCTCCTTAAACACTTCTAATGCATACTTCTCAAGTCACTATCCAACAATCCTGTAAGAATGCTGTAACTGTGAGGACATGGTTTTTAATGGTCCGCTTAAATCTACTTCCTGGTTAGGTCTAGGGATTACTAGCAAAATTACAAATACAAGATTCCGTAGTACAGTAGGAATATAGGAACAAACATTTTTGTGTTCAGTTTTTTTGAGAGCTCAAGAGAATATTACATTGCATTACAATAGAACAGAACGTTCACGGATAAATAAATGTTTACCTAGGACAGGTGGGGAATGTGTTCTGGTTAAATGACTATTTTGGTTAATTGGACATTACCACATATGCATACCCTGGTTTTATAATCCCTGAGGCTGCAAAAATTCTATGAATATTAAATTCACCAATTTGAGAGCCAGAAAGGCGTCAAGTAAGCCAGACTCTATACTTGCCAACATGACATGACACCTCTGGGGGGAAGAAACAGTTGGCTAAAGAGTAGATATTTGATGTTCCTGTTTCCTTGGTCATCTGAAGCATACTCCTTTACTGCTGTTTGACCTCTCCTGTCTCCTAATCCTTCCCAAAACTATCCCCAATTTGGAAATAGCTGCTGTTAACACAGGACAAAGGATTCCAGATGCACAGGGTGGTAGAGTATTAAACCTACTAAATGTTGAAGCACTCAAGTGTCACACCAATGCCAGGGAAAGTTGGCACAGTGTGTATGCACTTCAAAAACTCAAAATCATGGGTCTGTGAATAGGAAAGCCATTCTCTATGCCACAATGAATTTCAACTTTACATTCAATTCTAAAACAAGAGCAAAAGTAATTTAATTTCTTTGCTAAGTCAGGAAGCACTTGAGAATTTTGCATTTTCTCTGGGGTCATCACTATGATAAAATGGTAACAGAAATTCTAGAAATTCTTTAGTTTTTTTAGATTTGGGATAAAAAAGTCATATACTTCTTTACAATTTCATATGAACCCCATCCCTAAGTATGTGAAAAATATCTTCTGGAGACTGTCATCCACATTCAAGAAACTAGTTAAGATTCACTTCCTCATTATGCCTGTGGTTGTGTCCTATATGAATACTATGGGAAGCTATCAAAGATCAGAAATGACAGAGTGATGCACACTTGAACAATTCCTTTTAGCACCTGTCTGATGAGTGACTATTCAGTCTTTGATTAAATACTTTCTGGGAAAGGGTTCTTACTGCCTCCTCAAGGAGCACTTTGGCATAGCCCTTATGGTTACAAAGTTTTACTTTTAAGGCTAAATTTACCTTTTTGAAAGTTTAACTCACTGATCTTTCCTTCTGCAGCTAAGCAGAACTTTACTGACTTTTCTACGCGAGAACCCTTCATATGCCAATGTCCCCTAAGGGTTCTGTTACGCTGCCATGAAAGAAATAATCCAAATACGTCCATTTAGAAAATGTCTGGTGCTACTCCCGTTTAAATATATCCAGTGGTGAATTTTAGAAGTGTCTGTATGTGCAAGGGGTCTGTGAATGGTCCTTGTTATTTACTGTTTTTATCAAAGACAAAGACACAGATGGCATGTCTCTCAGGTTTCTGGATGACACAAAGCTAGAAGTTATAACTAACGTACTGCTTGATAGATTCAGCATTAAAAAAGATAGTGACAGGTAAGAAAACTGGACCCAACCCAAAAAATAACTACATACACGGAAATGTGAAATAACAAAGTTGATCTACAAGTCAACACTCATTTCAAAAGGAGCCCAGAGTTCTTCAAAATAATAAGCTCTCACCTCTTCAAGGGAGGACTCCAAGTTCATTCCAAAGGCAACTCCCATTAGTCCAAAAAGTGAAAGAGAGAAGGTTCCCATGGTCAACTGTAGGTTCAACCTCATCATCACATTACGATGGCTAGGGTGGAGAATACCTATTCAGATCAGAACAACTTATCTGCTAACTACATTTTGCATGAAGATTAAATATTCTATATTGAAATAGCAATATACCAAATCCACACTATCAAAGAGGCGATATTTTCATATGATATCTAATAATAATTGTACACTTATGATATCTATATTCTAAAACAAGAGGCCTGGTCAGGAAGAGTAGCTATTCAGTAAATAATTTCTGAAGAACTTTTAGATAAGGTGACCTTACCTGTCTAGATTGATGAAAATAATACTTTCTGAGTCATCAATCAATACTCTGAGCTCCCGAGCTTTATTGGAGAGATCATCAGCTAGCCTGTAATAGTTTTCCAAAAGTAGTTCCATCTCTTCTGCATGATTAATTCCAGTACTGCTCTTCTCACTGCAAATAAAAAAGTTCTTTAGCTAGCGATATGGGGACATATCACTTTTATACATGCATATGTATCACACTAACACAAGACCTACCTGGTATTAAATTTAGGTCTGAGATCACCTAAGGCCAACCTCTAAAGAGAGGCAAGGATTTTTCTTTTGCTATGATAGTTCTCTATGGTTGGTTGGCAAGCTACGTTAATAAGATCAAGATCTGCTTTTACATGTGCCCCTTCCTATCCAGATAGGAAGATGAGGGGAATCAAATTCTATGTGTATATACACATGCATATGTATATTACATATAACTTGACAGTACTAAGGTCCAAGATCTTGATGTCATCTCTGGCTCCTCCTTCTTCTTTGTCTACAACAGCAAATTAGCTGACACATTCTATATATTTTTTCTACGGATTTGTTTTACATCTGCCTCAACTCTCCATTCCCATGGCCACTACCCTTGCTCAAGCCCTTGTTACCTCTTAACGAGAATACTGCAATAACCTAACTGGTCTACCTGTGTTCAGTTTCTTCTGCCAAATTATCCTTCCTAAGGCACAGCTCTCGTCATGTCACTCCCTCACTTAAAATTCACAAATGGCTCCTCACTAGTCACCGAATAAAGTCCACATTCCTTAGAATGACACCTAAGGCACTTATTAAATCTGATTCCAAGCAATCTTTCCAACATTATTTCCCACATTCCCTATTACATATAAAAATCACAGAATTTGAGAGTTGTGGCTATGAAAAAAAACATTATAATAAACTCAAGATATGGACCACTAAGGACCCACAAGGAAGGAAAACCCACCACTTCTTCAGGCAGTTCCATTTCACTTTTTTTAAATAATTAATTTACTTGTTTTTGGTTTTCAACAATCATTTCCATTAAGTTTTAAATTTTCTCCCTCTCCCTCCCCAAAATGGCATGCAATCCTATATGGGCTCTACACATACATTCTTATTAAACACATTTTCACATTAGTCATGTTGCATAGAAGAATTAAAAGGAATCCCATTCCACTTTTGAACAACTTAATTGTTATAAAATTTCTTCCTAATTTCAAGCCTAAATTTGTCTCTTTACAAATTCTACTCCTTGCCCTCTGTTCTAGTTCTGCCCTCTGTAGGCAAATAGGGCATATAACTCTTCAATCACATGACAGCCCTTTAAATACCTGAAGATGGCTATTAGGTTACATCTCCAAGAAAAACATCTCTAGCCTTCAACAGATCCTCATATGACATGGGCTCAAGGCTCTCCACCATCCTGGCTGTTCTACTTTGGACATCTAGCTTATCAAAGTCAATTGGAGCCAACATGTAAACAACTATGTACATAAAATACATAAACAAAGTACATCAAAGTTAATCTCAAAGAGAAGGCACTAGCAGGACGTAGGAAAGCAACCGGGAAAAGCCTCCTGAAGAAATTGGGATTTGAGTTTTTTTTTTAAATTTTTTTTATTTATTTAACTTTTAACATTTATTTTCACAACATTTTGGGTTACAAATTTTCTCCCCTTTCATCCCCTCCCCCCCCAAACACCAAGCATTCTAATTGACCCTGTGACCATCTGCTCTCTCCTCTCTCCTCCCTCTCTGCCCTTGTCTCCGTCTTCTCTTTTGTTCTGTAGGGCCAGATAGCTTTCTTTACCCCTTAACCTGTATTTCTTATTTCCTAGCGGTAGGAACATTACAGTTGATTCTAACACTTTGAGTTCCAACTTCTTTAGCTCCCTCCCTCCCCACCCCTTCCCTTTGGAAGGCAAGCAATTCAATATAGGCCAAATCTGTGTAGTTTTGCAAATGATTTCCATACTAGTTGTGTTGTATAGGACTAACTATATTTCCCTCCATCCTGTCCTGTCCCCCATTACTTCTATTCTCTTATGATCCTTTCCCTCCCCATGAGTGTCGACCTTGGATTGCATTCTCCTCCCCATGCCCTCCCTTCTATCATCCCCCCTACCCTGCTTGTGCCCTTGTCCCCCACTCTCCTGTATTGTGAGATAGGTTTTCCTATCAAAATGAATGTGCATTTTATTCTTTCCTTTAGTGGAATGTGATGAGAGTAGACCTCATGTTTTTCTCTCGTGTCCCCTCTTTATCCCACCACTAATAAGTCTTTTGCTTGCCTCTTTTATGAGAGATAATTTGCCCCATTTAATTTCTCCCTTTCTCCTCCCAATATTTCTCTCTCACTGCTTGATTTCATTTTTTTTTTAAGATATGACCCCATCCTCTTCAATTCACTCTGTGCACTCTGTCTCTATGTATGTGTGCGTGTGTGCATGTGTGTGTGTGTACTCCCACCCAGTACCCAGATACTGAAATGTTTCAAGAGTTACAAATATTGTCTTTCCATGTAGGAATGTAAACAGTTCAACTTTAGTAAGTCCCTTATGACTTCTCTTTGCTGTTCACCTTTTCATGGTTCTCTTCATTCTTGTGTTGGAAAGTCAAATTTTCTTTTCAGCTCTGGTCTTTTCATCAAGAAAATTTGAAAATCCTCTATTTCATTGAAAGACCATTTTTTCCCCTGAAGTATTATACTCAGTTTTGCTGGATAGGTGATTCTTGGTTTTAGTCCTAGATCCTTTGACTTCTGGAATATCCTATTCCATGCCCTTCGATCCCTTAATGTAGAGGCTGCTGGATCTTGTGTTATCCTGATTGTATTTCCACAATACTTGAATTGTTTCTTTCTAGCTGCTTGCAATATTTTCTCCTTCACCTGGGAATTCTGGAATTTGGCCACAATGTTCCTAGGAGTTTCTCTTTTTGGATCTCTTTCAGGAGGTGTTCTGTGGATTCCTTGAATATTTATTTTGCCCTCTGGTTCTAGAATCTCAGGGCAGTTTTCCTTGATAATTTCATGGAAGATGATGTCTAGGCTCTTCTTTTGATCATGGTTTTCAGGTAGTCCCAAAATTTTTACATTGTCTCTCCTGAATCTATTTTCCAGGTCAGTTGTTTTTCCAATGAGATATTTCACATTATCTTCCATTTTTCCAATCTTCTCGCTATGTTCTGTGATATCTGTCTTTCTCACAAAGTCCTTAGCGTCCATCTGTGCCATTCTAGTTTTGAAAGAACTATTTTCTTCAGTGAGCTTTTGAATCTCCTTTTCCATTTGGCTAATTCTGCTTTTGAAAGCATTCTTCTCCTCATTGGCTTTTTGAACCTCTTTTGCCAGTTGAGTTAGGCTAGTTTTCAAGATGTTAATTTCTTCAACATTTTTTTGGTTCTCCTTTAGCAGGGAGCTAATCTGCTTTTCATGCTTTTCTTTCATCTCTCTCATTTCTCTTCCCAGTTTTTCCTCCACCTCTCTAACTTGATTTTCAAAATTCTTTTTGAGCTCTTCCATGGCCTGAGCCCATTGGGTGGGCTGGGACACAGAAGCCTTGATTTCTGTGTCTTTGCCTGATGGTAAGCATTGTTCCTCATCAGAAAGGAAGGGAGGAAATGTCTGTTCTCCAAGAAAGTAGCCTTCAATAGTCTTATTTCTTTTCCCTTTTCTGGGCATTTTCCCCAGCCAGTGACTTGACCTCTGAATATTCTCCTCACACCCACCTCGCCTCCTGGTCCTCCCAGCCAGCGTTTGGGGACTGAGATTCAAATGCTGCTTCCCGCTTTAGGGCTTTTGGCGGGGGCAGGGCTGCTATTCAGTGTGAGAATTAAGTTCAGGTGGTCAGGTCGGGGCAGGGCCGCCTCTCAGGCTCAGTTCCCTCAAGGGGTTTATGCACAGACCTTCCACAATGGATCCAGGCTCCCGCCTGCTTGGGGAGCCCCTGTCTGCAGCCGCCTCTCAGCTTCTACCTCCCAGGGGGGCCCGAATCATGGGGGCACCCCACTCCCCTCTCGACCCGCCAAAGAGACTCTCTCACTGACCCCCATCACCTGTGGGCGGAGGGACTTGTGCGGCTGCTGGAGATCCCGTCCCTGAAGCCTGCTCGGGTCTGTTTCTCTTGGTGCTGTGGCCGCAGCAGTTCTGGGCTGGGCTGGGCTCCGCGTCTGCAGCGCGACGGACCTTTTGCGAGAGGTTTGCAGGTCCCTCTGTGGGTAGAGGGACCCGTGTGGCTGCTGGAGATCCCGTCCCCGAAGCCCGCTCGGATCTTTCCCTCTCGGTGCCGCGGCCGCTGCAGGGCTGCCCTCTGCTCCCAGTCCCGGCGCCCAGTTCTCAGTGCGAAGGACCCCCCGCAAGAGGTTTGCAGGTCTCTCCGGAACAGAAATCTCCCTCGCTCCAATATTTCGTGGCCTCTGGGTGCAGAATTCACCGTGAGTTGCTCCCCTGTAGCTGATCTGTGGGTTGTGGGTTCGGAGCTATGTGTATGTGCGTCTTTCTACTCCGCCATCTTGGCTCCGCCCCCTTGAGTTGTGTTTTGAATGAAGCCAAAGATTCTAAAGGCAGAGGTGAGGTGGCAGAGCATTCTAGGTGGGAGGGGGAAGGGTTAGGGATTTCGGTGGGTAGAGGTGGAAAGTGTGTGGAGAGAAGAAGACAGCAAAGGCACAGAGTTGTGAGACAGTGTGAGGTGTGAGGAACAAGTAGGCCTGTGTTGCTAGACAGTATATGTGGAGGGGGTCAAGTGTAATAAGAACAAAAGGTAGAAGGGGTCAAGTCATGCAGAACTTTAAGTACTTTTAAATGCCAAAAGAAGACTATATTTAATCCTGGGGGTATCAGAGTACTTTTGGAGTTCACTGAGTGAAGGAATGACATGGTTAGACTTTTCCTTTAGGAAAATCACTTTGGAAGCTGAATGGAAGATAAACTGGAGTAAGAAAAGACTTGAGGCAGGGAAACCAATTATAAAGCTATTGAAATATTCTTGATCACTATCCTCAGGGAGTAAGGTGGTAGAATGAATAGAGTGCCAGGCTTGGAGTCAAGAAGACATCCTCCTGAGTTCAAATATAGCCTCAGACACTAGCTTTGTGACCCTGGGCAAGGCACTTAACTCTGCTTGTCTGTTTCCTCATCTGTAAAATGAGCTAGAAGGAAATGGCAAACTATTCCAGTATCTTTGCCAAGAAAACCCCAAATGGGGTCACAAAGACTCACATGTGACTGAAATGACTGAAAAAAATCACTTTCTTTTCTAGATGTTCACCAACCATTTCTTTAATGATTTATATTATGATGTTTCCCCAGGAATCAAAGTCATGCCCTATAATCTAGTTAAACACACCATTCCCCTTCCCAAGTACACAGCCTACCCTTTCTTTTGAGTTTGTTCTCATGCTTCCTCCATCTGAAATACCACCTCTCCTCCATATTTATGTTACAACCTTAATCATCTTCCATAGACTGATTCAAAAGCTAGCCTTTTCTATCAAGATTCCAACCAGATATTTTTCTCACACCTACGAAACCTTTGTCTTTATATCTCTTAGGGCACCTATCATAAACTACCATTTTTTTCATTACCTGACATGAATTTTTTAGCCTTTGTGAGGAATGTCCTCTACCAACGATGGTTATCTTCTCTGTAATTTAGTTTTAAATAGCTGCCTGCAGAACTGAAAGGTTAAGTGATTTGCCCAGGGTCACAGGATCACTATATGCCAGAGTTGGGGCCTGAATGTAAGTTTTTATGGGACCTTTGTATGGACCTCAGAAGGAAAATTTCTTAGAAGGAAGGGAAAGTATTGGTTTTTTCCCCTTGTGTCCCTAGAGTCTCACAAAGTGCCCTGAAAAGGCCTCCTAACTGTTCTTCCTACCTCAAACCTCTCCCTACTCTAGTGCTTCTTCCACTGAGTTACAAAAATGATTTTCCTTAAATAGAGACATGATCATGGCACTCCCCTACTCAATAAATTCCAGTGGCTCCCTAGTGTCTCCAAGAAAAAATATAAGCTGTTTCTTTGGACTTCCAAAACTCTCCCCAACCTTTCCCTAACCTATCTTTCTGTCCTCACTGTCCATTAGTCAGGACAATCCAGGTAAAGTGGCCTTTTCTCCATTCCTCATACATCACACTCATTCATCTGCCTCTGTGCTTCTGCACTGGCATGTTTCTCTCCCTCCCCCCAACCCTCCAATCTTTGTTTCACAATGTTCCCCTCTCCCTTCAAGACAGCCTAAGTACTACCACGTTCTGTAAGAAGCCTTTCCTAATCTGCCTGATGGCTAGTGCCCCAATGTATGAGATTACCTCATATTTAACCACCATGTACTTATTCATATCTATTCTTTTTGTATTTATTCTGTATACACTTATAGAATTACTTGCTGACTTCTCCTTTGTATGTGAGCTTCTTGCAAGTAGACTATTTCATTCTTTGTATCATTAGTGCCTAGCACATAGTAGGAACTTAGTAAATGCTTTTGTCTGCTCATTAGGAAATTAAATGTTTACCTTAATACAATTTACTTGTCACAGAAAAGTACATTAGCTATATTCTTTGTACTAAGAAGTTATCATTAGAAATATTAAAATAAGAAGGCAAAATATGGACCCTAGGGCATAAACTGTAAGAAAATGGGTCTGGGCTGTGGCAGACTTACAAGACTTCAGGATCACTCCATTTGGTTAGACAAAGTTCTTCTATTAATTCTTCTTCATCCAATATTTCCAAAATGGACTCTTTGAAAACTTTAATATCTGTTTCTAATTCTGATAGGCTATGGAAGTAAAAAAAATAATTAGGAGCATATTTATTTAAAGGTGTTTCATTATGGGGCAATACATTTTATATCATACAATTCACCAGTACTATATATCAATGACTTAAAAAACCTTCCCTAATTTCACATTACCCCTATTTATTTACGACATCATTAGAATAAGAATGACCTCCTATGAAGTATTTTTATGAACAATAAAATTTCAGCATTCTAGAACTGGAGAATAGAATGCAAATGTTGAATATCTAAATAATATTTCATGCACAAATTAGAGGTCAAGTATCTCTGATATCTTGACCATGTAAAAGTGGAACAAAAAAAGAGCACAGTAATACTTTAAGGAAAAAGAATGGAGAAAAAGAGGAAAGCAATCAAAGAAATGGTTATCATTCTTTTAGTTGACAAACATTCTTCCTTATTCTCTAATACTTTCTAGATCACAAAGAATATGCTGATGCTACAACATAAAAGTCAACCTGGAGGAAAATCTCTAGCAGACTGTTCCAAAAGTGTGTCTCTAGCCTTATGTTTTCCAGCATTTTTATCATGAGTAGGAAGAAGGCTGAGATTATATGCTTAGCAGATATGCAGATGCCATGGAGTTGAGAGGAATGTGTAACTAACATCTTAGATCCAAAAACAATGGGGTAAATCTATTTAAATGAAATATAAGACACATCATATAAAAAAACTACCTACAGATTAGAAAAATCTATTTCAAAATAAAAGACATAAGAGGCTTGTTTAGACAACAGTTCATATGAAAAAATACCTTGGTGAAATGAAAAGTTACTATAATAAAAAATGACATAATGTAATTAAAAGAAGTAAATGTCATTATAGACTGTATTAAGAGAGGCCCAAGAATCAGATCATAGGAAGTGACAGAATCACTGTGCCATGTCCTAGACAGAGCACTTATAGAGTACTGAATTTAGTTCTGGGGTTTGCATTTTAAAACAGACAATAACTAGCTGGAGCATACAAGCACTGGTTGAAAGCAATGGAGATATATAGCATGAAAGAAAGAAAACTCAAAGGAAACATCACAGTTGTCTTCTAGCATCTGAAGGACTTTCTCAACAAAGACGGCCTTGTTTTGCCTGGTCCCAGAGGACAGAATTAATAGTAATGGGTAAAAATTTTCAAAAAGGAAGATATAAATTTCCTGGAAGGAAAAACTTCATAAAAATGTTAACTTATCAAACTTGCCTACTTTGGGAGGTAGTCAATTCCATCTTACCAGAGATCTTTAAGGGCAGGATAAAGAACTACCTGGAATGTCTTAAAGGGAATTCTTGTTCTGGCAGAGTTTGAACAAGATAGCCTCTGTGAGGCCCTCTAACTTTGAGATTCTGTGAGCAGCCCTTATGTTGGAAATGCTTCAACAGTAACTCTTAATGTGTTTATCTTTAGTGCAAAGTTAATGACCATGTGCATATTTAATTTATTGTATGTTATCATTAAAAAGCTTTAGTTTCAGTTCAATTCCACCTAGCAGTTCCTTTTAAGGAACTCATGAAACATTAAAAACTATTAAAAAACCCTATCTAGGAGATATTGTAATAAATATACTGAAAGTGTTTTAATCTACACAGTCAGAAAGTGAAAAAACTTAATTATTATGTAAAGCTAGATAGTATCATTTTTATATTTTCCAATCCTTTCCCATAAGAACCTGGGACGCTGTCCTTGGAACTACCCTGGGCTCAGATAGGGAAATGTTAGCCTTATCTTGCCAGGAATAACATGTCTACAAGCTCCCCTCCTCCCTTTTCAGCTCCCTTTTATGTGTAATCTTCCCTTATTAGAATGTGAGTACCTTGAGGGCAGGGGCTGTCTCCATTGCTACTTCAATGCCTGAAACATAGTAAACGTTTAATACATGCTCACTTTATCCACCTGTCTATTGATGGACAGACTTCTTGCTTGTTCCTACAAAAGCACTATAATATTTTTTCATGTGCAATGTCATCATCTCAGAAGAACTTGGCTGCAGTATATTACCAACAGTGACATGCACACAAGGTATAAGGACAACAGCAAAAGCATGTATGACAAGAAACAGAGTGAGACTGGAAGTGGAGTAAGCCTAAGAGATAACAACCAGACATCTTGGATGATGTATATGATGAAGTATTTTCAACGAATATTTCAGTAATTACTTAACTTTCATCTGGCATTATAAGAAAATTATAAGAAAACTTATAAATTTTATAAATTTATAAAATTATAAGAAAATTTAAAAATGAAAAGCCTGAGTTCCTCCACCCTTGACATCAAATATTTACCTCTTGCTATTTTGAAGTAAGATGTGCAGTTTGCTTCTGTCCACTGATGAATGTTTGGGGTCCACTAAAGCTTCCAGGGTCTCAAGAATGAGAGGCTGCAAAATGCTAAGTTTCCCCTGAAGGGTGTTGATCTAGATAACAACATGACCTTTCATAAGAATTAAAACAATTCTTTTAGAATATTCTGGGTCAGCGAATCCTCTATTAAATACAAAAATCTACAACATCTAGAAATGCTCATAATACTTCAATGAATGGTAAATGATTAGAATACTTCCAGGACTGGCAAACTACCCAAACTAAACCAAAATGCTCATTCTCCAGAGTTCTTCACATTGGCCCAGATTTAAAGCTGAGAGGTTACTAACATTTTAGACAAGACTGTTTTGCTATAGATATCTACTTAACAAAAAAGAAGGGGAATTTACTAGTTAAAACAAAACCTATCAATCAAGAATCAGTATGGAAGTTGAAACAACCCATGGTAAAAACATTTCTAATTTGACTCAGTAATGAAAACAATGGATGGCAGGTATCTTTCCTATCCATTCCCAAAAAGTTATTGCTGAAATAGTCAAACTGCCATTGAACAGATATATTTCATTCGCCTCTCACATTCCCTTAAACATTCAGTTCCTATTCAGAAAAATAGAGACAGCAGGAACACAGAGGTTTCTTTGCTTTTTTTAAAAGACACACACAAATATGATAATCTAATATTATACCATAACTGACACTAATTTATATTCCTGTTTGATATGAATAAACGAAAGTGAATAAATGAAAACTAGGCTCACCCAATACTGCAGAAGAGCTTCTATAGCCCTAAACTCAAAGGGCAAGGAGTATGTGACAAGCTGGCCCTCTCCAGCCAGCTGTAAAGGGAGTTCCCGGAAGAGCCACTGTTCCCATTTTAAATTACGATAGTCTAATATCAGAAGATATTCTGGAGTGATCACAGCTTTTAAATACTGTAAAGTAATATACAAACTGTTAAATGACAGTGAAAAAAACAACATAAACAAATACCCCTAATACTTTATGAAATTTGAATTCAGCATAAATGAAATATCATGTCATGGCTTGTGCAATAGGATTGCTAAACCTAAGTTTTTTAGCTGACAGAGTAAATCATAATTCAAATATTTTTGAGAGCAAAGCAAAATTACTGTGTGTGTGTATCTCTCTCTCATTCTTAATTTAGAGGACTGGATAACTTTAATGACTGATAGGCTTATTTAAGGCTTGCAGGACAATCCCAAACAGGGCAGAGAGAAAGGATTCACAACAGATCTCAACCTTCTTTTGTCTTAAAATGCTCTCTGGTTTCACTGAGTCATTTTAATCAAATTCTAAAAGACTTTCCTTTTAGTAAACTTACAAATAATTGCCCTAAATTCACTAAAACAGAAGCCTTTCAGAAAACTTTTAGTATTTCACAAATTGCTGTGGACAAATAGTAAATTAAAAAACAAGCAGGCACCTCAAACCATCAAATAAAGCAAAAGACGCAGTAGGTTTGTAATTTCAAAAATTCCAAAAGTGGGCTAGGTCCTCAGTCAGGCTGGGAATGAGGGGATGGGTAGGTCAGTTTTGAATCTGCCAGTGACTGATGGGATCATCAGCCTGAATTGCAATACAATAACGTAAATGGAAATTCTAATCAAGGCACAATCTGGATGCATGTGGGTAGAAGTCTGGGAGTCAGGCCAATGTGTAGAGTTTACTCTCTGGGAGATAAATGAGGAAGAAACAGCAAAGCCAGGCACTCCTGGTACGAAATGGTAGCAGATACTCAGGAGGGGAAGCAAGTTGTCTGTCAGTTACAGCAGGTGGGAGAACTCTTGGCACCAGGATGATGAATATCCATATAAGGGCAAGGGAAGTGTGGAGGATCTTCCTCTGTGTCCACATCCCTTTAGTAGCTTAGTCTTTATTTTGTATATACTTCTGTATGGACATGATGTTTTCACTAATAGAATGCACACTGACTGAGGGCAGGCACTATTTTTGTTTTTCTATCTCCAGGGGCTAACCAAAGTGTTTGGCACATAGTAGGCAATTAATATTCATTGAGTAACCAACTTATGACCAACCTCTTTTTATAGATGAGTTAGCTGAAGTTCTGAAAGGATAACTGACTAGACCAAGGTTACACTGACAAACAACTAATTCTCCAGATAGTACAGTCTACCTCAAGGAATTCCAGTTCGTGTCTGAGGATATTTTCAGTAACTTTCCTGTCCATTTTCCTCATGTAGAATATAAAATATTATCACCAAAAACTTTTCATGAAAAAGTTGGTCCATCATGTTGTGAGCTATAAAGAACTTTCAATTTCTACAACTGTTAAAAATTGAACTTGAAGGAAGTTGAACTTAGGAAAAGTCTGCTGTATCTACATAAGTGTCATCATCATCATCAAGGATGAAGATTTTTAAGCTCTGGCTAAGTCAACCTCAAGACATTCCAGCACAAATTCTTGAAATGGAGATGGATTCTCTTTCTTTCCCTTCCCCCACTCACTAAACAACAACAACAAAAAGCTTACTGCAAATAGGATAGAAGAATGGGTAAAAGAAGAAAGGACAAAACTGTTCATTATTTCACTAATACACATATCATAAGTGATATTCTAAATAGTGTTGACAAGTGAAAACTAGTCCTAATAACTGTAAAAATGATATTCTAAAAAAGGTTTGAAAATGCTTCACCTCCTAATTTAAAGGATATCCGTTAAATTGTGCTGCCCAAGAAGCCTTGCAGCTGCACATGCTTCACATCATCTTTATGAGTGGAAAAGTTAACAGCTAAAATATTAATTGATGTTTTCCCAAGAAAGTTTCATGGCCACTTCCTATGGATCAAAAATTAGTCCTAAATCTCACAGCATTTATTTCAACATAACACAAACTCATGTTCATAATGATGACGCTGAGCCATCAACAAGGGATAAATATATTTGGTATTACTCACTAAAGTGAAGGACTGCAGAGTATATTTTTTATTTTCCTTTAAGAAAAAGTTCTAATACATCAGGGGTCCTCAACTTATCTGGAAACCCTGGTCATCTAGAGTAACTCAATCCTTTGGGGATCTGGGTTGTTTTATATGCAAAGAGCATATATTTAAGGATTTACCTCTTCAGTACTTTAAGGAGCTGTGATTTCATTCAGGTGGGCAATTCTTTCACCAATGATCACAATCATTCTACAATGTAGATGATTTTGGGGAGTTATTGTGGCTGACAAATTCATTGCCTTGCCATCAAGCACTGAGGATAAGATGCTCTAGTCTTCACTAGCCATATCCTTACATAACGGGCAGAGCCCATCACCTGCCCCAATTCAAAGCTTTTCTAAGTTGGAATTCTAGAGCCAGCACTCAGCTCCCTGAGTAGGACTTAGTGGAAGTTTCGAATATATGTGTAAAAACTATGTATAAGAAGAAAAAGTTGTATTACAACTGACTTTTAACGTGAGCTCATCTAGAGCAAAGAGACAATATTTAGGACCAAGGGACAAAACGACCTCTGGTGAACAATCTGAAAGAACCAAGGAAACAATCAAGAACAGAGGGTTAATGATCCAGAGGAAAGAAGTATTTTTTGTTATTGATTTAGAGAAGTGAAATATGTACTAAGAGAATAAGCGTGCATCATTCTTCTCTACGGCCAGCAGGTAAACAATGCAACTGAATTGAGTGATTCACAGTGACCAAGGTGGAATACTTACAGCATGGTTAACTATGTTTCAAACAGGCATTTTAATAACAAAATTACTTTTAACTATGAACTATCTACACAGTCAAAACTCAATACAATTAAATGTAGACATCATCAATAAATACTTCAAAGACTATAAATGAAAATAAAACCCTTTACCTCCATTCTCATGATAATTCTATTGTTCCTGCTTGTGATACTCATTAAGTGCTGAAATCGTAAATCTCTCGCTTGAAGACCTAATTCCTGGTATAATTCTATTTTCTTTCTTTCTGAAAATCAAACAGTTTAGACAAAAAAAATTAAAATAATTAAAATATAAATGTATGTAAATAAAAAATTAAAATGAAATATAAAATACAGCTTAAATTTCATGTCATAAAACATTTCAAAGATACTCCTTGATGTTTTTAAAAATGCTATTTGACTAAAGAAAACAAAAGCTATGATGACTCTTTCAGCATTGTAAAGTCCCTAGAAATAGTTTCCCTCAAAAGAATTTACTTCTTCATGAATAGTTGAAAGTTTTCAAATTTATGTCAGTCCACCTCCTCTATGGAAAGGATGCTTTCCACAATTTAAAGTCACTATACTCTATTGGTAATCTAAGAAGAATTTAAACTAAAAACCACAATTAAACTACACTAGAAAACATTAATGATCCTAAACAATTGCTAACACAAGATATGTATTCTATGAAAAAACATGCCTTGCAGCAAACATGGCTTTATGGCCTATGATCTATCATACTGTAGCAATAACCATATTCTTCAATAAAAGACAGCACAGCATAGCATGACAGATGAAAAAAAGCAGCCCTTAAAACCTGGAAGACCTTGGTTCAAGTCCTGCCTTGACATCTACTGGGTGTGTGATGCTTAACTTCTTATTGCTCTAGGACAGTGGTGTCAAACTCGGATAGGTAGTTTTTGGGGGACAAGGGGTGAAAAGGGCACTAAACTACACATAAGGTTCCCTGCAGACTCACACAGATTTTAAAAATCATGTGTTAACATTATTTATGCTTGATTATATTTTTTATTTATTTTGTTAAATACTTCTTAATTACATTTTAATTTGGTTCAGCTGCACTCAGGAGTGTTGAGGGGCACAATGCAGCCTATGATTTATGTGTTCTAGGAGATTCTCTAAGATTTTTACATTGCAGACAACTTACTAACTTACATTGGTAGAGGGAATTTCCTCATCTGGGACTTCCCACAGCTCCAGTCCTTATTTCTAATCTTTAATACTTCAAATCTGCCAGCAGATTATTTAAACTTTTGCTTACTTCTTAAAGCAGTACAAGAATTCGAAAAGGCAAATTAAGATATGCTAGATTTTCATAGCTGAAAAACAAGAAAATCATTATCTTGGAGAGTAGGTTAGAGGAGTCCCCAAAATACATTCTATTAATGTTAGTGGAACTTTTTTAAAGTGCATATTCTAAAACATTTTATTCCAGGCAGTGGATGACCATAAATTTGTGCTTGCAAAAAAAGATGCAAAGTCACAAAGTATAAATGTCTGTGAAAAGATGACAGTGGTACCTTCTGTGCAAGGGGATCATAAAGAGACCTTAACAATCATCTCTGTTATGACAGCCAGGGTTAAACTGATTAAGGTGAGAAAAAGCTCAGGTCTAAAGATATAAAGTCTGGGGATCAATCAAGAATTCAGGCTCAATGAGAAGTCTGATGGCTTAAAGGAAACTCTTCTCTTTCTTCCCTGACCTCTGTTTGGTTGGAAATATGGCTACATTCTAAAAATGGATGGCTGGTTATCTGAGAAATAGTAAGGATATAAAAGGGAAGAGAAAAGATTTGGTAATGAGGTACAATTACAGTCCCTGTCAAGAGATAAAGAGCAGCAAAACAGGGATGTGAATCTAAGGATGAAACAAGCCCCCAAGAAGCAAACATCTGCCTAGAAACAGTGCAGGGATTATGCTGATAAATGTTAATGACCATATGAGAGCAAACAGAAACTCAGGTAGGATGCTGAGGTTTGGTGCCTAACTGACATCTGGAGAAGAAGGATACCACTAAACTTCAGGGGGAATGGGAGGAGAATGAGAGGGGGCCAGATGAAGATAATTTCCAGTGTTAAGACCATAAAGTAAAACTAGACCACATTAGTGCTGTGAGACAATTCCCATAGCTATTTGCAGGAACTCTGGGGAATCAACAAACACATGTGAGCTTGTTGTGATTACTAGGCTATTCTGTAATTCCTGTTTTCTTCAGAATGTGATAGAGAGCAAAGAAGAGCGGTCATGATGGGAAAAGGTCTCAATCCTACTCCATTACTTTACAGATGAGAAAACTGCATCCTAGAGAGAATGACTAATTTTTACAGAAGTACCAAGCAGAAGAAGTGGAATTTAAAACCCAGGCCCCTTATTCAAATCCAAGGCTCCCAAATTCAGAAGAAAGCATTCAAAACACTGCACTTAGATACAATACGATGTTTTAGTTTACATTTGATTCACTTACTACTGGGGTAAATAAATGAAACTTTGTTTAGAGGAAAAACAAACAGTGTTACATACCAAAAGAAGAAACATTTCCTTCCTTGTCAAATTTTGTCTAAAAAGAGATAGCAGAAATTTGTTACTTTTAGAAAGCATAATTTATCTCATTGAAATATTTCCTGCAAATAGTTCAAACAAAAGCAAATAGGGGAACATTTTTTTCAGTATGTACTGATGAATATTAGAAGGGAAATTTTTAGAACTACCATCTTTTGGTAAACAGGTCCCAGAAGAAGATACTGTGTAAAAGAATACATACAATTAATATAAAGTGATAGTAGCGTTTTTAATGTTTGTCCCAAGTTAAGACCTGAAAAATTATTTTTATTTCCTTTAATACCTTTCATGCTCTATGCACATCCTTTCTGTATTATATAAACAGCTCTACACTCCCTCTTAAGCTCCAGACCTACATCACCAACTGTCTGGATATTTCCAAACATGTATCTGATGGGCTTCTCAAACTCAGCACATCTGAAATTAAAGCCATAATCTTTTCCCAAGAAACTCATCCTTCTTCTGAACTTCCCTACTTCTGTTCAGGGTGCCACCATATTTCTGGTTGCCTGAGTTCATAACCTTTATACATCCTTGACTCCTCACTCTCCATCATCTCATTTGTCAAGGAATGTGTATTTCACAGATCTTTCAGATTGATACCTTTCTCTCCATTTTCATAGCTACCATTCCATGTCAGGCTCCTATCATCTTTTAAGTGGACTTTTCCAATAGCCCCTTGATGGACATACTTGATTCAAGTCTCTCCCGTCTCCAATCCAGTCTCTGCCAAAATGCTATCTCCTTAATAACCTCCAGTGTCTCCCTATCATTTTTAGGATCAAAAATAAACTTCTTTGGGATATGAAGCCATTTACAACCTAGCTTCAGCCTACTTTTCTAGCCATATTATATATTACTTTTTTCAGCTCAGTCCAGACCAATACAATCAAATAGTCCCCCTTGCTATTCTTTACATACTACATTCCATCCCCCATCTTCATGCCTTTGTACAGGCTTTCCCTTATGCCTGGAATACCATTCCTCTTCACCACTGATTCTTAAGATTCCTAGTATCCTACATGTGTCAGCTCAAGTGAAGTATTCTACATGAAATGTTTTATGATCTGTGTAAATGCAATTGCTTCTCCTCTCATTCCTGTGTACTTATTTTATGTATGTTGCATATTTTATCCAAGTTGTCCCCTTCTCCCCAAATGAGGGCAGACACTGTTTATTTTTGTCTGTACATACCCAACATCTAGTACAGTAGTTGGCACAAATCAGATTCTTAATGCATGCCTGATGATTGGTTCCTATAGGCAGAGGTTTAAATCCCAACAAGGGCTAAGAAGGGCTATTTGTCCTTCTGTAATGGATTTACCAGAAATATTTCAGTATTAATACAGAAATTTCAGAATTTTAATCTAGTAGATTTTATTCTAGTTTATCACGGAGTATACCAGAATTACTGCGTAAAGAATTTTATCAGTTCTGTGGAATCATAGTAAATTTAACTGGTCTCTAAGACCTTTTAAATATGATTAAGCAAAACATTAAAGAGAGAAGGACATTAATACAAATCTATCACTTAATCCCCTTCCCCCCCCAAAAATTAAGTTATATCTTTGGATTGGAAAAATACAAACGATAGCCTCGAAATAGAAGAGGAAAATCAATCATTTGTTAACATGAGACTACTCTTTTTCAAGGGAACACTTAAAGGTCACTATGCAATTCTGTTAGAGTTCGATATGTTTTGAAGTATTTTTTTAAAATAAACATTACCAATAGTAAAGTTGGGGAAAATAGTACAATAGGTACTTACCACAGTAAATACTGGTGCCACGCTAGCTAAAGTGGCTTGGGAAGCGTCTGAAGTAATGAGTCGAAGAACTTTCCCTGAAGAAAACCAGAAAATATCCTGTGAACAATGTTGTTATATGTGGAGAACAGATTACTGGGCCTTTTATTTTTTCCTTTCTCTCTCTCTCCTACATTTAGACCATTTGACTACTTGCTAGTAGCTCTACCAGACAGTAAAGAAGAGCAGTAAAAAGAAGTTTTGGGTAGCTAGGTGTCACAGTATGGACAGAGCCCAGGGCTTGGAATCAGGAAGACATCTTCCTGAGTTCAAATCTGACCTCAAACACTTACTAACTGTGTAACCCTGGTCAAGTCACTTAATTCCATTTGCCTCAGTTTCCTCATTTGTAAAATGAGCTAGAGAAGGAAATAGCAAACCACTCCAGTATCCTGGCCAAAAAAAAACCAAACAGAGTTATGAAAACTTGGACATGACTGAACAAAAAGAAGTTATGCTATTACTAAACAATTTTTCTGTTTAGTTCTGATGGGTTTGGGAGAAAATGTTACAATTAATGACTAAATGAGATGTATGGACAATCTATGGATATTAATTATCTATGCTTGCTTTCTTATTGTTATGGTAACTCAATTCATTGAACAAATATCTATGACAACCGATGAAGTCAGCAAATAATGTGTAAGATTTTAAAAATGTGTTTTCTTTTGAAGTGCTCTGAAATTTGGAAGAATTTTTTTAAGGTCTTCTTTATTCTTTAAGTATTAGAATCATGTTCATAAACAACGATGCTGATATATCTGTTCCAGATACCCTTCCCCTCCCCTTTTTTAATCAACCAGTAAAGATTTATTAAATAACTTTCTTATATCATTTCATTATCACAACAAATCAGAGAAGGGGATGCAAAGTGAGGATGATATATGGATGAGAAAGTAATTGACGTAACTCTCATCTCCAGGACATCAAGGGCTTGGTTGGGGCTGTACACAGGACATTTGCTTTGTTCTGGGTGTTGGGGGTGCTGATTAACCAAGAAGCAAAGAGGCTTGGGATGAAGGGAGAACTGAGCCCCTGCTCTGGAAAAAGAACAGGAGTTGCTTATGAACCTAGGCAGCAGATTCTGAGAGGAGCTTCTGAGAAGAGGGTGGATCTCTGAGCAGCCCTAGGCAGAGGCAGCACTTGCTTCACTCGCCAAAAAGAGACCTGGAAAAAGGGGCATCCAGTATTTGCTTGATTGCTCTTCTCAGGACTCGGCATGGGGATCGTTACACCCAATAATAAATCAGCAGGTCCATGTGCCTAGCCAGTCTCTTGACCCACAGTTTAAGAAGCCCTGCTCTAGCATACTCCAGCAGTTGTGTGGCTGTCCTACTTGTGGCGGGGGTGACAGAGGAGTCAATCTGTGGAGAGTGGGGCAGACTTCCAGTTAAAATGGAGAATGGAAGGGCCCAGCAGTGTTATGGTCCATGGAATCATGAAGAATTGGAAAGGATTGAACAACTAAGAAACAGGCACTGTGTTCCATCCTAGAGATACAAAAACCAAATCCCTTCCCTTAAGGAGCTTACAGTGTACAAAGGGGAAATGGCAGCAAAAGGGAAGTCACTGACACTTTGTAAGCAGAAAAGTGACATGTTCAGACTGGAATGAAACTTGAGGAATATCAATTTGTTAGCTACACGAAGAACAGATTGGAGACGGGAAAGACTAGATGCAAATACTCAATCCCCAACAGCACTGAGGTTATTTGAAGGAGTCACTTCATCTGTCAGCTACCTTAAAAAAAAAAGTATACATTCAACAAGTGCCTACTACGTGCCGGGCACTGGGGGAGTTGGGCCAGATGCCACTAGTGGTCAGTATGTTATCTTTTTAATACTGACAGTCCAGGAAATCTCTGACTTTCCACGACTCTGGATGCCTCAGGAGTCCTAAACCCCACTCTGAGAAGCCACACTTTTCTGCCGCTCCTTCCCACGCGAACAATTACAGAGACAGCGGACTTGGCAACCCCTGGAGTGACCCTGGGGAGAAGAGTGGGCGGTCGCGTTAGGTCACTTTTAAGTGCTGGGGAGGGGGCTGGCTGGGAGAAGAGCGCAGCGAGTAAGTCTCATCCTGCTTATAAGGCGTTCACAACTTAATGCAGGGTACAGAAGGTAATTACCAAAACTTGCCCGACAGTTAAAGGGGAGTCAGCCAGGAGAGACGGCACCACGTGACCCAGAAGGATCCTGGGGACTCACGTGACGGGTACCGGCAAGGGTCAAATCGGGCACGGGGACAACGCGTTTACCTCCAGGCCTGATCCAGGGCCTAGGCCCGCTGAGAAGGCTCGGGGGTGGGTGGGAAGGGGCGGGATACCTGATACGTCGGGCCGTCGGGGCTCACAGAGCTGCCGGAGCCAAGCACTCCGCGGCAGTCCCGTTCGGCTGTGTCCGGGGAGCGGCCCTCCGGCCCGGGGCCCCACAGAGGAGGCAGTGGAGAAGGCTCCAGGGGGCCGGGCCAGCGCCCCCAGGACTCGCTGGGGCCGCCCCACGGCTCGGGGTAGGAGCCGGGCTAGGCTCGGAAGACAGTCCATGGCGCTGGAGAGCGGAAG